>NC_056726.1:371578050-371885189 GCF_019279795.1 Protopterus annectens | reverse complement strand
TTTTTTTTGTTAATTTGGAAAAAACAAAGTGACCCCCAAAAAATTTTTTTCCCAAAAACAAAGGAAAAAACATACCCAAAACGGGGAAAAAAAAATTTTGTCTGAAGAAGTGGAAGCATCTAAAATAAAGTGAGAGTCTCTGTTATCAAAAGCTGTTCTAAGAGACTTGGTTCTCTTGTGTAAAAAAACTGGAGTCATTCCTAATTTATTAGACACCTCTTGACTATTTGTCAAAATATCCCAGTTATTGAGAATAATATTCCTAATGGGAACAGCATCCCTATAAATAGGGATAGGAAAAGCAACCGACCAGTCTCGTACAGGGGTCTCAGGAGAGGGAGATACTACAGTGGATGAGGGAATATTATTGGGATCTGAAGGAACAGTACCAAGCAAGGAATTTGTAACAGACGGGGAAGGAGCTACAAGTTCTGTGTGTCTTCTAGGTGTAAAGCCCTTGGAAATAATGGGGGGAAATTTAGATGCCCTGGCCTCAGAAACTTCAGTAATGATCCTATCTAGTAGAAGTGGAGGATAATTTCTTTCCACCAGCAACAATTTTAGGATATTGCATTCAGTAGCAAAGTTAATATCATCACTAACAAGACGGGGAATACGAATAAATTGACCTCTTGCCATATTGACTTTCATGAACAGAGGATGCATACTAGTGAAATCTAAGTAGTTGTTTCTAAAAGTCTTTTCTATGAATAGTGGACTTCCAAAACAAATTGGAGGAATCTAAAGAAATGCAAGTATCCAGAAAATCAGTATAGTATCGTATAGTATCTCCCTCTCCTGAGACCCCTGTACGAGACTGGTCAGTTGCTTTTCCTATCCCTATTTGTAGGGATGCTGTTCCCATTAGGAATATTATTCTCAATAACTGGGATATTTTGACAAATAGTCAAGAAGTGTCTAATAAATTAGGAATGACTCCAGTTTTTTTACACAAGAGAACCAAGTCTCTTAGAACAGCTTTTGATAACAGAGACTCTCACTTTATTTTAGATGCTTCCACTTCTTCAGACAATACAGTTGGTATGTTTCCTTGTGGCACTTGTGTCACTTGTCCATACATATTCAAGGGCAGTGCTTATGTCTTTAAACACAATAATTTCAGAATCCAGGTTTATAGTAATTTAGATTGCAAATCTATGAATGTTATTTATACAGCAGTGTGCAATTCTTGTCCTGCATTCTATATTGGCAAAACCTCTAGAATGTTTTCTGCTAGAATAAAAGAACATTTGGCAGCAATTAGAAGGCATGATTCTAAAAATGCCCTTGCTAGGCATAGTTTATTATGTGATAATTTTGCAAGTTATACTTTTCTTATATTACAGAAGATAGATTCCTTCTTTGGTGACATCAATACACTACTTGAAGTAAAAGAATTAAGTTGGCAGCTTAGATTCAATTGAGATGCACCGCCTATATACATATACATATATATATATATATATATACATATATACACATATATATATATATATATACATACATCATACACACACACATATATATATATATATATACATATACACACACATATATATATATATATATATATATATACATATACACACACATATATATATATATATATATATATATATATATATATATATATATATACATATACATATATATACACATATATCCAGGCTAAGAAGAACAATAAGCCATTTTTCAGATATGTACACTGCGATGATGTGAGGTATTGCCAGCTATGCCAGGAGCAGTAGGGCAGTGGATGTGTAACATGCACCAGCAGAGGTAGCTGGAGTTTTGTACATAAGTATATGTCATTTGTATATCAAACTGATTTGTACAGGTACTTGTGTTGAAAATGTATTTGTACAGCTGCTTGTTTTAAAAATGTGCTATCAGTGGGTTCTACTGGACAGAAAATAAATACACCTGTATGTCAGACTGTATTGTAACTGTTGAAATGAATATAAGAGGGGATACTAAAAGAGAAGAGGTTAATCTCAGTCCAGCTAACTTTAAAAACGAGTCTGAAATTAAAATGACCTGGTTTAGGCCATAAAGATTTTATCTTACAGTTTTGACTGCAGCCAGAGATGAAATGTCTGTGAAAACAAGGACTAGAAATCCTACTGTATTGCCCTTAGGGGTGAACTAATTGATAACCTGGAAGGGTGAAAGTTTTGAAATGGTTTTATATCTTCCAGATGCTATAACACATCTCATCAAAGCTGAGTGTGTGTGTTTTATTGACACATGTGCTTCTGGTTCAGTTGTTAGTAAAGCGGGAAGTATGTGAACCATAGTCAGATGAGCAGATGTATGCAATGTCATTCTGTAATCCAACACTGAAATGTTTTAATACTAGATGAGACAGAAGTCTCAGAGCAGTCTGTTTTTGAAACCTGATAAAGAAAGAAGGCCACTCACCCACTTCACCTTGCCTTGCTTTACTAAGTAAGTAGGAAACAGAAATTATTTAGGTCAGGAAAATATATTGAGATTAGTTAAGTACTGTTTTTCTGTATCTGTGTGTATCTGTCCATCTGTGTCATTTTTAACATTTCATGTGATTGAAACTCTGCTGTTTATTAGAAATAGATATTTAGTATTTTCGTGTTATTTTATTATTAAATATATTTAAATGTTTCATTGTGGCTGGTCTTTATAGAATATTTTCACCTTTGAGAGTACTTATATTTATTTGGTGACACTGTGGCCGTTTCTAAAAGCCTTGCTGCATTGGTCAAACACTACCATTTGTATTAGTATTAATTTTACTCAATATAATTGGATACACTTGTAACAGCCTTAAAGTAGCTGGCTGGTGGCAGTGAATCTACCTTATAGTCTGGGCTGAGGAAGCAGACCTTGTAAATCTGTGCCAACTTTTCCCAGGTGTGTGTGTGTGTGTGTGTGTGTGTGTGTGTGTGTGCGTGTGTGAAAATCAAATCTCAAAGAGTGTGTGCGTCAGCTACTTGGAGTAGGGACATAGAGCACTGGTTTCACAGAAAGGGTGGTGGAGGACTTGGCTTGGAACACTCAGCTGAGGACTCAACTCTACAGCTGTGCTAGTGTGAATTGTACTGGGGACCTGGAAAGAGAGAGAGAGAGGAAAACCCAACCCCCAGACCTAGTGTGTTCCCTGTGTGCTCTCAAGGGAAATTGTGCTAGTACAGAGAGCTACATCTGAAAACAGTGTGTGCATTTAATTCTGTTTAAAGTGAACGTCTCTCACCAGTGTCAGTGGCAAGGATTCTGGCTCATTGATTATTGACCCACAGCAGGGATGTCGCACATACCTTTAAAGTGAACACCCAACAGTGTGCTGATCTAATGGTAAACTCTACTTCCTATACTAAACTGGGGGTATAGCAAATTAGATAGTCAATAAATTTATCTCCAATTTCACCCCCCATCACTTCTAGTTCCACCATGAAATACTCTCAACCATTTCTACCCTAACAATCACTGAAGACCAGGGTCTTACTGCTCTCCAGAGCTAAAAGCACTGCATCAATAGGACCTGATAATATCCCCTAAATGGCTTGAAATTTGATCTGTCAGGCGGCAGGCCCATTAGAATCCTTGTTCAACCACAGACTCCAGACAGACTTTATCCCTAGGAAATGGAGGACTGCAACAGTCATCCCTTTACACAAAGGGAGACCATCAACAGATTCAGGGGAACTATGGACCCATAAGTTTGACTAATCTTATATGCAAGGCCATGGAAAGAATTATTGTGGACCTGATAAACAAAGACATAGGAAATCTTCAAACACTAGAACCATCCCAGTTTGGTTTTATCAAGAGCAAGTCATGCCTACTAAACTTGATGGCCTTCTTTGATAAAGTCACTATAGCCATGGACGTGGGCAAAATGGTACATACTGCCTACCTTGACCTAGCAACGGCATTTGACATAATACCTCACAGAGGCATTATAGACAAACTGACAAATTTAGGCATAAATTCCTGTGTCACCCAATGGATAGCACACAAAGTTAGAGTCGGAGAATCTACCTCCATCAACAAGCCTGTCACTAGTGGTATCACACAGGGCTTGGTACTGGGATCTCTCCTGTTTGGAATATATTTCTCTGAAGTCAAGGCAAATGTAGTGGGCCTTTGGCTGACCAAATATGCTGATATTTGCAAGCTGGGTGCAATCTCTGAATCTCCCAAAGATGTAGATATCCTCTAGAAGACTCTGACAGAGACAAATAACTGGTGCCAGAACCATGGCCTAAAACTCAATGCAAAAAAATGCATAATTATGGCCTTTGGGAGGATGATCACTCCTGCAAATTATGAAATAATACTCCCCTAAAACTAGATTCAGTGGCAAGGGACTTGGGGACTCAGGTTGACAGTAACCTGAATTTTGATTAGCATGTGTCCGAGGCAGTGAAAAAATCCTTCTACTTGGTGCAACTTATAAGTAAGGGCATGGCATCCAGATCTAAGGAGAGCATAGTCCCACTATACTCAGCCCTCATTAGACCAATAATCAAGTCAATGCACCCTTCGGCATGTACCTGACCAGACACTGGCAACAAGTGGAGTGGCTGTAGAGGTTCCTCACTAAAAGAATATATGGTGTAAATAATATGTCCTATGAAGACTGCCTCAAAGCCCTGTCCCTGTACTTGGTCTCTTACAGACTTCTGAGGGGGGAACTATGCCTAACCTACAAGGCATTCTGCGATCCAGCCCTGATGGATCTACTACACATTTGCAAAACAAACAGCCCTAGAATTTCCCGATTTAAGGATCTAAACCTAGTGTGTGAGAAATAAAACATGTTGGAGGGACAGGTACGCATGTCAGAGATTACCCTCTCTGGAACAGACTCTCCATTCATGTGAAACACATCGCTCCCCACTGGATTGGAAATCACAAATTCACCCTTGGCTTGTATGGCCAGTGGTCCTTATGGATGGGGGAGATTTGTAGATGCCCTGAGACACAGGCATATACCAAAGCCATTCTAGCACATGGGCACTGATATTTAGTAAAACCAAGGCATGAATGGCTAGGTTTAAAATGACTATAGAGCTGTTAGCCTAGTAACCTCCTATGATTTGATGAAAATAAGTGGCATACTATGCTCTAATTCAAAAATTACTATGTGGTTCCACTACATAACAATTACATCTGACAATATGTTCCACAAGATGGTTAAATCTTAGAATGGCATGCTTGTAGAAGAGATTATGCCTGTTAGCCACCATTATGTGGCACAAAATATTCTATGGATGATAATAACTAATAGATATACCTTCAACTTCTCTTTGGACAGCAACTTTTGTACCCTGATTTAGGCAGTTAAGCTGTCAATAACCCAGTGGCCAGCTTGCATGTGATGCCATGGTAGAGAAGCTGAATGCAAAATTATGTAATGTCTGTAGTTTTATTCTATCTTATTTCATACTGTAAACCATTTGTAAGTTATAGTTAAACTTTGTAAAATCTGCAGATGAAACTGCACTCTGAAATGATATAGATACAATATTGTAACAGTAATATGAGATTTGTATTTGTTCATTTTAGAGGAAAACAGTTCTGAATGAGGAAAGACTTGACTGCTTGCTGGCAATTGCAGGGAAGGTCATCTAAAACCCTGTGGTGCACGCATACACGCACACACAAGCTTAGGTCAGGGTGTGTGTACATATAAAAGAAAATGTAGAAAGTGTAAGCTGCTGGAAAGGTAAAGGCAGATATATGCCTCCGAAAGCGGACGGACATTACAAGGTACATCATAACCAGAACTTGACTTATGACAACACTGGATACTTCTATCTTTACATTGCTGGTCTTTTCTCTACCACACTCTTCAGTGCTGTATTATCTGGAAACAGATTGGGGATCCTGCACTTTACATTTTCACTGCCTTTGGACTGACAGCTTTCCAGATAGTAATCTTGCAAAATACACAGGGAACCTTTATTACGACTCCCTCACGTAAGAGGAGCAACACAAGACAGCATGCTTGGCAAATAAACATTCCTCAACTTCTCCAGTATTCCCAGTCATTCTTATATAAGAACATTGGCTATGATGGAATAGGAACAATCACATGACACTTCAGTGTTTAGAAAAGCCTTGGCTTTGCTTCTTTGACTGTTCTGATGAAGTCCTGATAACAATAGGATGAAAGTGCTAAACTTTTAATAAATACAGTGATTTTGGAGAGGCATTTTAAGCACTGTTTTTTTTTTTGCTTATTGGTTATTTTTCTGACATCTGCAAATTTTGGAGGTTGTTTGGTAATTGAGAAACACCAAGCAATGCCCAGCCCTGTGTAACTGTGCATGTTTATTAAACTACATTTTATCAGCCTAAATCTTTCAATGACACATTGGAGATCTCTTTCTCGCCCCCCAAAAAATATTAATATAGGTAGCCATGAATGAATGAATTAATTAATATAAGCACTCTCCCAAAATAATTCATGAGTAACATAAAGAGCCCCTCACTGACAAAAGGTTTTTGGCAGATGTATAGCTAAGGTTGGGAAAAGGGGGAAGTCACTGCCCCCCAGCTGCAAGGTACTAGGAGGCATGATCATGTGAGGTACAAGCTATAGTGAGCTGCTACATGCAGGGTCTTTTTTTGGTCTCTGTCTGAATGTGGATGACTATAACAGCATGCTAATCTCACCTTATTGACTGATGTTAGGATTTTTATTCTAGATTATAATGTATTTAGCTTGCTAAAATGTCTTCACTGACTGGAAATATTCCACTGGACTTTGTCTTGCTGCCTAACTTTTCTTTCAGGGGAACATGTAAGTGCATTTGTCTTAATACATTTGTGATCTAAGTGACGTTACTATACAACTTGATAAATTATTTCACCTGACAGACTTTCCATTGTGTAATGTGGCAATCAAACAGTTCTTGTGGAAATACAAGTAGAACTTGGCTAGGCTTGTAAGAGCCCAAGGGCCATTAGCCTAGTAACTTCCTATGATCCTATATGATGCAGATGTGGATGACATCCACCAGAAAAGCTGAAGATACTGGACACTGTTGGAGTGTCATGGCTAATATGCCATTACAATGCTGCCTGAAAGGCTGAGACAATACCAGTAAATGCTATACTGGGGTACTGCTCTCCATTTTCAGAACAAGGGCATAGGAAAGAATGTTCCAGTAAGAGACAGATTACACTCCTCTGGATTCCTAGGAAAGCACCAACCATGGTGCTGGAAAGGAGAACCTATCCATTAGTCAACCTCTGATTTAGGAGGAGCAATGTAGGTTATATCATGTTTGTGGAACATGGGATTAACTCGTTATCCTTGCACATATACTGGAGGAGTTGTGGGAGTTTGCTGAAACTGTCTACATGTGTTTTGCGACTTGGAGAAGGCATATTATGCACCCTAGAATGCCTTGTGGGAAGTACCAGTACAAAAGAGGTTCCAGGGCCAATACAGCATGTTCTTTGCTTCCTGTATTCACAGACTAAGAACTGCATCTACAGTATCGGTATAAAATTAGGGTCTATAGTAGATCACGAAGTTTTAAAACATTGAATCACTAAAGATCGACCTTTAGTGATCGAAGTCTTAAAACTTCGAATTGTTATAAAATTATTGTAAAAAGAAAAAAACAAAACAAACAAAAGGGTGTAAGCAGGGGGGCAGGCCCCCTGGCACCCCCCAGCTCTTTAAATATACCAACTCCGACATCGTGCTGCAATGCAGGAAACTGAAATCTTCCATTTCTACACTGTATTGCAATCTCGGAATTGGTATTTTTAAGTAGCAGGGGGTGTAGGGTGCAGGGGGGCTTCCCCCCTGCATAAAACTATTTATGATAGTTTGCCTGTTTCGGTTTTTTTTTGGATTGCAGAACTTCAAACTTCGACCATATGGTATTTGGAGTTTGAAGTTTTCGTTCCGATAATATAGACCCATAAAATTATATTAACTCAACATGGGCCTAGGATTTCACAACCCGTATGTCTTTATCTCTATGTTGCGGTTTACATGGGAGAGGATATCAAAGTGCAACTAAGGTCTGGTGAATATCCAGTTTGGGGTCATGAGGGATGCATACATATATATATATATATATATATATATATTCTTTTTTTTTTTTTTTTTTTTTAAGATGATGCTTTCCTCTTATTTTCAAGTGAGTGTGATCTCCATAATACACCAGAGTAATTTATTGTTAAATGTGAAGAGAGTGGATGAAAACTGGTATTTCTAAATCAGAGAGTGTGGTTCTCTCCTGGAAAAGAGTGAGCTGCACTTTTCAGATGAAGGTAGAGGCACTTACCACAGATGGAGAAGTTTAAGTATCCTGGGGTCTTGGTCACAAGTAAAGGATGAAAAGATTGACCAGTGGGCTGTGTCAGCAGTGGCAGTACTGTAGAAATTGTATAGGACTGTGGTGGTGAAGCAAGACCTGAATCATATATGACAAAGTTCTCAGTCTGACAGTCTATTTACCAGTCCTCACCTATGGTCACAAACTTTGGATTATGACTAAAAGGATGAGATCACAGACGCAAGTGGCAAAAATGACATTTATTTGCAGGGTAGCTGGACTTTATTATGACAAAGTGAGGAAAATGGCAGTCCAGAAGGACTTCAGAATACAGCCACTGGTCTTTGATATGAAGAGGAATCAGTTGATGTGGTACACATACCCTCTCAAAATACCCCTGGTTACCGTCCACTGGAAGTGTACAGGCACAGCCCACTGGGAGGAGGCCCCAGGGCATGGAAAGATTATACCTCTTAGCTTGACTGTGAGCTCCTAGGGAATGTCATAAATGAACCGGACACTGCTGCTAGAGACAAGAATTTCTGGTCTATATGGCTTAGCTTACTTCCACTTGGACAGCTTATTTAGAAAATGTTGACAAGGCTCCATATTGCTACAATTTTCTTTGGCCTATGGCTTGGGTAGTGGTTTAAATGGGTCCATTTGGATCAGCTATTTGTTTATGCAGTTAGCAAGCAAATCACAACAGTACTTCTTTTCAGATGTTCTCTTCTTATACCTCTGATTTTTAAACAATTACTGTCCCTTATAAAAGTACAATGTTTTAACCCTTGTATGCCCCAAGCTCAGACTTTGTATCCTAACATCACACCTTAAAAGGTTTCTTCTTATCGTCAACTGCATCAATGGTCAGTTCTATGTTCATATGCCTATACAGAAATATAATATAAATTTTTAATATAAAAAAAAAAAAACACACACCAGTGATCATATCACATTGCGTTGTGTAGTGACCTACAACACTAAATTAACAATGAATGTGTTAAGTCAGAAATTAATATATGGTATCTCAATTGTATTAATAATCTTGGCTTTTTATGACGATGTGTTTGTGTACAGAGCTGTATTAATTACTAGCACATATATGAAATGTTCATATTTTGTATATTTTATATTTTGGCGGCAGAGCTGCACATGTTTTAAATTTGTTGGAAAGGTAGGAAAAAAAACAAAGTAAAATAATATTAGACCCAAACCTCATCCCTGGGGAACCCCCGATACAAAAGGAAACAGGTTAGAAAATTGTTCTTGTACTTTTAACATGTTGTGATCCTTCCATTAACTACTGTTTGAGCTATTCCATCATATTATTTATTTGTAGCTTAATGATACATTCAGCTAATGCACAGTGTAGAATACTATCAAATGCCTTAGACAAGCAACAAACACAATATAGATTCTAATACCCTCATTAGGAAGCCTTACTTGCTGGATCATAAAATTAAACTAGACTAGTAAAGATTTATCTACCCTTTCTGAAACTATGTTGATTGACCTCTACACTATTTTCCAGCTTGTTCGCTATCCTTAGTATCATAATTAGGCATTTTCAAATGATTTACTAAGCAGCAATGTTAAACGTTATCTGTCTATAGTTAAGGCACCAAAACATATATACCATCACCATTTACTGGGACAACATGAGACAACTTTCAGGTGTTAGGTACTCTTCCAATGTGTATGTAAAATAATGTAATCAATAAAGGTGTGAGAACATTTGGAAAACTAGTAATGAAGTTTCCAGGTATACTAACGAGACAAATACTACTGTTCAGATTTCTTGCACCAAGAAGCTGAAAGGTATGCCTTAACCATTATGCTAACGCCCATAATTGGAGTTGTCTGCCACACATACTCGACAGTATGCGCCATACATTCAAACAAGTGCTTTGAACCCAAGTCTGCAGAACTGCTCACAGTATTTTACAGTCATTACCACTACACCACCACTTCAAAGTATCTGTAATCCGTACTCAAACTCTGGATTATCTCCGATGTTACATTTTACTGCATTAACACATTGAGCCATAGAGAAAAGTTCAGAATGAGAAAAATGTCATTTCATTGGTTAATCCGTCATTTATTTTTCATGTAACCTTGCATCTATGGGCCAGAGGTGCCAATAGGAATTCTGCTGCTTGATGCAGTAGCTGAATACATCATTGAGCTACAAATAATCTGGCATACGTCTTGAACTTTAATTTAAATAGCAAATAGACAAAAAAAGCTCCCCTTTCCTTTTAAACTATAGCAAATTACAAACCACCATACCTCTCAACCTCTTAGAGCAAGAAACCTGGATGGAATAAGTCATATGAAATGGGGGGGGGGGGGCAAAGGTCTAGACTATAAATAAGGACATTTAAAAAAATATATATTACTCATACAAACTTAAAAAATTGATAGAATAAAAGGTTTTGCATTAGCATGAATTTTCTGATGGGGGTGAAACTCAAATTCCTGTCAATATTTTCTGAATTCAATTCTCAATAATTAGTGATTTGCCAGAAAAACAAAACTTTATCAGGAAAAGGAAATAAATATAAGGCATAAATATAGACAGGTGAGAGCTGTGCAGTCGCTACTACAGTACATGTCCCACATAACACTTGCAAAATACTGACTGCCATCTGCTCCCCCCAACACTTTGTACTGGGACTGCCGCTCTCTTTACCCCCTCCTAGCTATATCTCAGATGGTCATTCACCCTAGTTCAGTGCGTTTGCCATGTCATTCCTATGTAACTTTTCCCTCACAATTTTTATTTTTGGAAGATTTGGTGGCTACTTAGTTGACAGTAGTGAGAGTTCTGGATTTTTATTCAAACCATCATTCTCAATATCTTCGATCAGAAACTCAATAACGCCCATAATGGACTCCTGTAAACCGGAAAGCTCGAGTAGTAAACCTATGCTGGTTCCACAAACGTGTTTCCGTGATTCATGCACAGTTTGTTTTTTATTTCCGTGTTTTTGTGATTCATGTACAGTTTAGTTTTCCTTCTCAAAACACGCGTCTTGAATGGACTACTCCCCTACCTTTCAACCTCTTAGCGCAAAAAATCTGGACAAAGCCTAACATAATGGGGAACAAAGGTCCAAAATAGGGACACATTAAATATTGCTCTTATAAACTTTGAAAGTTTCTATCTTCTATAACATGATTTGTGTTAGCGTGCATTGTTCTGAAGGATGTGAAGTCTGAAACTCAAAATTACGTGTGTGCGAGCAGACAGCTACGTCTTTTGAAACCGATCTATTTTGCGCAAATGCCAATCATGATAGGATACAGAAGGTTATGTAAAAAGAGAGGGATGTTTTGTATGAAACGAACAAGTAACAAAATACAATTGAGATAACGAAATCTGGAGTCTACTCAAATTCCTTACGGCGGAAAAGAGTGCACATTATACGCAATCAAAATATAAATATGCATACACGTTGTTTTCAATGTACAACTATAAAACAAAAATAAAGGTAAAAAATGGAAGGTACCCAATAAAGAATGATATAAAAATACCGTCCACCTTTTTCTTGCCTTTGGGGAAGAAAAGGGAAAGGTTTAGTACTTTATCCAACGGCCAGCACCATTCCCTACTAGTGATCAAACAACGAAAAGAATGTGAAACGCTACCGTTGATAGTACCCCATTCCTCGAGACACACCCTCCAGGTGTGCACAGGACGACCGACGGGAGCGAAATCAAATTCTTAATCATCCCCCTCCCCCTGCTGGTTAAATGGAGTTAGTGGAACAGAGACAGAAAAAAAAGAATGCAGGCGAGCAAGACACTTATCATGATTGGTTTTTATAATGAATGGGAGGGAAAGCTGCTTAGTGGCTCCTCCCACTTAGTTCAAACCACAGTGTGCCGGTCAATTACGCGGAGAGAGTTTGTGAGTGGGATTTGGTTACTCTTCCGGGCTGTGGAGCAAAGGACCCGTGCATGATTTTGTATTTTTTGTGTTCCTATATTTGAAATAGCAGTTGTCACGGACTCGGGGATTTATTTCTGTACAAAAGCAAGCCGGAGAGTGCCTTATTCTTTTCCAGCTCAGGTAACCTTGTTTCTTAAGTCAAGAGGCTTTTAGTAGTGGTGCCATTTGTAAGCAGCCGGGATAAAAGGGTGTGTGTGTGTGTTAGCGTGTCATTGTACCAGCTACTGTGGATATCATATTTGTGGGGTTAGAAGGGAAATAGCACATTTTTAACTATCTGCTTTTTGACATCCCCGACATTGGTAACTAGGTTGCCGTTTTATGTAAAGTTTGCAGTGGTACAGGAAGTGCCTCGCCTGGTGCTTTAGCTTGTATCGGGTGCTGGGTTGAAATTTAGGAGGGGTTTGGGAGGAATAGTATTGTACTTTTTCTTAATGCTGGACTGCTTTAAACTGCTGACAGTTATTCCAAATTCAACTGTTCTTGTTTTACGTGTATCAAATACGTAAGCGTTAAACCTGTGACCAGAAAATATGAGCTAAGAAAACGCTTCATTAGCACTTTACATGTAGTTAAGCGTTTCATATCGTGCAGCAAAGGTACGTGGTATCTCTTGCCACAAGACCAGTGATCTCTTGTCGAATCTCCCCGAGCGCATTAAGGTTTAATCTGCAATGGGTGCAGCAGCCGTAGGGCCACCTTTTGTTATTTGAAGTTTATTAAGTGGTGGCGACAGAGAGCTTTTTGTGTAAGCGGAATTACTCAACAGAAATGGTGAAACATATTTGGCTTCCGCCCTCAAGAGCTGACTTTTATTGTACTTCCTCATTCATTTGTAATAATAAAAAAATGCTTGCTTAGAAGCCACATGTGGTCTGTCTTCGCACTTCGCGTGTATGGTTCCCACCAGTGGCGGCTCCCACGCTGGGGGAGACGCGGGCTACTGTAGAAGACGGGTGACTGGGGCTGGTAATGGGGTGGGGGGTATTTAAGGTGTGATTAAGACCTACAACAGCAGATTTAAATCAATATACATATCTTAAAGCACGATAGACTCCATTCACGTTTAAGCTGTCATTTGGTTTTAATGAGTGGTGGGGATTAGGGTGTTGTAGTTTGTGTTGAAGTCTCTTAGTGTGTGCTTTTGGTGTGCAGTGTTTCTCCTTAAGTTGCTTGATCTGTCTTTACTGAGGCAGGCGTGTGTGCCCCACCCAGCCTACAGTGAAGCGAGACGGGCTGGTATTAAATGACGGAGACGAGATGGTTAATCTGTTTAGTATTACATGTACACGGCGACGTTAAAAGTGCTGTACCACCCTCCTTGCTCCGTGGTTGTTACATGGCAGCCCCACCCAGTTTAGGAATACCAGAGACGTACAAAAACGTGCATGTTCATGTATGACACGAGCACTCACTTTAACTCATTTTATTTTTTGTTAGTTTGTTCAACAGTTAATGAAACGGAAGCCCTACCTACTGGCTCTCTAAGTGGTGAGAGATACTGACCTTATTATAGAACGGTTATGTTTTTCTTCGTTAATGTAACGGGGTTAAATTTAGGACGTGCTAACGATAGTCTTCCTGTTATACTCTTTTCCGCTTGGGAGTGAGCAAATCCACTTAATCCAGTTAGTGGTATTATGTGCACATTTGCACAAAGATACCTGGTGGGCTTTGTACATATCAACTGTATGTCATGGTAAACGTTACTCACATTACAAGTTCTGTGCTGTATCCCATTTAAAGTGACTCATACTTATTATTCGATTTTTAATATGCTAAAATGATACAGAATCCTGTCCTCTGTACCAAAATATTTTTGTTGGGTATATACAACTTTTAACCATGTTGCAAGCTTTCCTTTTAGAAATGTTCCCCTTTTTGCCTACTTGATCCACATTGCGAGAAGTAAGGTTCATTTCCAAGATAGAAGGTTGGAGAGCTGTGATGGGCTTGCAACATCCCTTAACATGGAGTTCGGGACGGGTTAATGTTGGTTGGTGTCAGTACCTTCCTATTTCATGTCTTGACTTCAGGGTGGCCAGTTTTTTTTTTAAAGTCGCCACTTAAATTATTTTTAGTGTTAACATTAATGTTTTTTCTTCATAGTTGGACAGTTGTCATGCTTGTAGTCCAAGCTGAACTGACATGCTCTACTTGTCTAAGCTGAACTGAATTAAAGTGTGTGGGTGGTGATGGGGCAGATTCAGGTTTCTCTTGCCACTTATGTTGGCTGTAGATTAAAAAAATTTGTTTCTTGAGCCCAAAGAAAGTTTTTTTTAATTTAGGTGCTTGTACGTGTCTGCTGTTTTTTTACATGTTGGTGCTTAGCATTTTAAGATTTTTTTAACTTCATAGTAGATGAAGTCTGGTTACCTTTCTGTGAAACTGTAGCACATCTTGCCATTCTTCGGGGAACTGGTTTCGTCGCTAACAAAGTCTTGGTTGAGTTGGTGGGGTGTTTTGTGTGCAAAATAGCTTGCACCACCTGTAAAATCTGGAAAAAATAAAACAAAGGCGAGGCCTATTATATTTATCACAACAGCATTGGGTTTCTCAACTAATTTTCACAGGTACCTGTGCTATGAGAATCTTCTGTCTAAAGTTCACAAATTGAGTCAAATATCTGCCTTTGATTTGATTTATGGAGCTCTCTAACATTATCAGCTGCTGGTGATGGTGCAAAAAAAAACTTGTAATTTGTGCCAGAAATCCTTGATGGTGGTTTCTCAGTTTGATTTTCCCCATATATGTCCAGTTTTCTTATTTGGATATGACTTGTATTTCTCTAGGTTTGTCTTTATACAGATGTCAGCATTTCCTCGAGACAACCTTTTAGTCCTAAACACGTGATTTCATACATGACAGTCTTTGTGCAGTCTCATCTTTCGTTTTCTTTATCCTCATTTCACATTAATATTCATCTGCAGGCTATTGGGCAAAACTTGTAAAAATGCAGTAGGTTAAGAAAATCCACCTTGGCTAACTAAGGTGCATTCAGACATTGCACCTAGCCTGTCGTGCAAAAGATTTTTTAGCAGTTGCACATAAAATAGCAGAGTTTGCAGCATAACTGGCTGTTTAAAACCAAATCTCTTTTCTGTGGAGGAGACTTAACAGTTCATTCAGTAATGTCTTGGCTTTATCGTTGTATAAAAGTGTTGGTAGGTCAATGTTTTGGTGAGCATACCAGGCTCTACTTGCTTATTCGCTAATAAACATTAGAGCATGCCTGTCAGTGTAATATCTTTGGAAGAGGGGCCTCCACCAATATCGACAAAAAACAGAAGCAGAATGGACACGAGAGAAGTAATTTTTAGTAACTAACTGCAGAAGTGCAACTGTATAAGTATTAATGATGCTGGACTGTCTGGTCTGCAAATTACATTTTATGGCAACATGTGCTGTTTAGGCAGTGGTTAGACGGCTGCATGCACTGAGACGTACCCAGTGACTTAAGTCAGTGGATTACAAGAACAAATCTCTTTGCTGAAAGGCTGGTAGAGATGCAAGTGCAGTCAGAGGTGGTATTCTTTTTTTCCTTTACACGAGTTGTCTTGTAGATTTGATGGTGTTGTAATGTTTACATGATCATTGCAGATATTTGTTCACATATATTTGTGTAAAGTGTTAATTGGGCATTACCGTATAATGTCGTTCATCCTGTTGTATCTTTACCCGGATTAGTCTCTCTTTCCAGTTTCAGCTTTGCACAGTGTGTAATGTGGTAGTTTTTTTGAACTTTCTGCCTGGCTGTATGCTGAGTAGTCGCATCTTGATCTAATGCCAGCCTTGAATTCTGTAACAGCATTGTCATACTCCTGGAACTATTTCTTTTTACTATGCTGATCTTGTCATACTCCTGGAACTGTTTCTTTTTACTATGCTGATCTTTCATGTGATTACATGCTACTGCACTTGCAGTAAGCAGTACCTGTACTTTTCAAAGTACGGTTTTGTTTTTCTGTAGAGTTTTGATATTTTCTCTTGGGTCTGTAGCTTGGTCTATTCTTTCCTATCTTCCGAGCAGATAGGAAGTATTTTGGTAAGCTTTCTGCTCTGCTACTTTTTTGTGTATTGTACAAGGTTTAGGGTTAAAACTTTCTGCCGCAAGCTTTAATGGGTGCACTTTTTTGCTTCGTTACCTGGGCATTAGGAGGGTCTTCATACTGTCTTAATCCTGTAGGCAGAAATTCTGTTTGTTTTTGTCTCGAGTGATGTCATTGGTATCAATTCAGTAATCTCTCACACACACACACCTTTGCATCAGATGCAGGCAAAATATCCACAGTTGCCATTTCCTCAGTTGAATGCATGTGGTGGATTTACGTTAACATCAGTATTTGAGGCTTTATAGGCGTATTTATTTATAGATATATAGATATATAGATATATATATATATATTTATTTTTTTAAACTTGCAATCATGCAAAGTAACAGAAGTTAACTAACTTTGGTGTGGGTGCAAAGCAAAATCATGTTTATCTTCATAAAGTGTACTAGCTAAGTTTAAGTCTAGATGTAGCTGAAATCAGTTGAAAATGGTATTTCCTGTGGTCTTCAGTACTTTACTTGCACCAGTACAGGCACACCAGCGGTGTGAATCTGCCTTACAGTCTGTAGCTTGGTATACCATTAATGTAGTCTATATGAAGTGAAATACACCACTGTCTGAAATTAGATTTTAGTAAAAGTCCAAAAAGGTTTTGGACTAATTTGATGAAGCTGTTGGATTAAAACAGGAAAGTTTGAAGCAGTCCTTGCTAGAGTCGCTCAAATTAAATTTAAAATGCTTCTCTTAAAAACAGAGAGAAGAAAAATCTTCTATCTCTGGTCAGGTGTAATAGCTTTGTAGTGAATGCTGCAGATTTCATACACACATGCAGTGGGAATACTACTACGATCAAGACAAAGTAACTGTCAACCCTGAGATGCTGTGGTGTTGGTGTGTTTTTTTTTTTTTTTTTGCATTGTGGGGTGAGGCTTAAAAGCCTTTGCAAATCTGCATAATATCGCAGCATGTCCATATACATGCAGAGTTTATTGGATGTATTAATTTCTTTGTAAAAAAGCTCTGCTTTGTTTTGCATGACTATTACACTCGTTGATCTCTTCAGTTGTCATTTCATGGTCTGGGTTATTGGACCTTCTGGGCATTGGCTATTTATAATCCTAATGCCATGAACTCTGCCAGTCAACAATGCATGCTTTTTTTTGGGGGGGGGGGCTGTAAATCTCACCAGTTTTATTGCCAGTGGCTGCTTCAGCCTCCCCAAGCTTGACTTGCTTTGATACAGCCCATAGAGTGCGGTTATTCTAGCTGGTTGGCCTTTGCATACTAAACCTCTTGTTTGGTGATTAAGATTCTGGAGCATTTAGGGGAGCTGGAGTTTATGGTTGAGGGGAATTGTTCATTCTTTCAGTGCTGATTCACATTTGGATTGAGACGCTAGTTTTTGGCAGGGAGCGTAGTCTAAATACCACCTTGAGTCTTGCCTGAAGAGGCTGCTAGCATAGTGACTAACCCGAATAGCAGAGAGAACACCTTAAGTGAATACTTTCTACCTCTGCAACTTGGGGAAATTGGCCAAACATTGGCTGCAGTCCTCACTTTGTGCTGCTGACAGGTTATGTACACTGGTGATCTAGTAATCTACCATGATGCTTGTTGCAAGCTGAGTGAATGGCGAGTGTTTTTTCTTTTATGATGGTATTCTGCAAATGGAACAATTTTGTTATTCTATAGCTCTTGTTCAAGGACTGTCCTTGTTTTTAAATAGTATCTGAAGTGTTTGCAGAGTGTAGTTGTCTTGTTTGCTGGTTCTGTACTGCTGCTGCCTGCTAAATGAAAATATACAAGTCACTCTAAGACTCTTGTAGCAGTTCTGTACAGTCACATTTCAAATGTAATTTTTAGTTGGAGTGATGGGTAGGATTTAAGCTCAAGTGTTTAGTGCTGTTTCATAATATTTCTACTGACCTCAAACTTTAGCTTTGTTATGACTGGTTAGGCTGGCAAAAGTTTATATAAGCACATTCTAAAAGAGGAGTTTAATTCTTTGTGGTGAGTGTGTTATAATTACAACAGGTATACAGTTGTGTGTTTTATCTTTTGTTTCTGTAGCTTCAGTCCAGTGCTGGCCTTTTTGATTCCTCCAAAGGTAATGGTCAACATACAGGTTATTGATAAACTGGCATATTTAGTGACTGGCGTATTTAGTGAAATAATTCTGCTTTATGAAGTGTTATTTTTATGGCTGAAAAGATTCCATGGACGGCTGCTCTACTTGACACTTTGAGTAATGCATTTGTCCCTTGGAAATAGGGTTATGGCTGCTGCTTATTCAAAAAAAAAAAAACTTCAGTTTTACTGAGGTAAAGGTATCTACTGAAATGTAGAAATGGGTTGCTTTTTAAAGTCATTTGGCCATTTATATCTGATGCCTACTTGTGATGAAACAGATGTACCCCCACCAAAAAAGATATTGATAGCAGCAAAACAAAAAAAAACTTGTAGGATTCTTTGGTCTAATATTGATTTCACATACCTACTGGAATGTTGCATAAAGTTGTTTTTTTTTTTTTATATATATACTGGACTTTGTAGTAACATTCCATTTGGGATGAATATCCATTTGCTTTTCTGTAGAGATTATCTGTGTACAGTGCTATCCTGACATTGGAAAAGATGTTCTCCATTGGTGTACAACTTTAAAATTCCAGATGTCCTCCTGTGGACTGTATTGCCTTTAAGTGAATGTAGGTATGGATGTTGGCATGCACAGGCTGTTTTAGTGTAATCAGGTTCCCGTCTAAATGCAGACATATATTTTGTAACCAAAAGGCTACCTACCCATGTCAAGTTTTCATTCAGTTGTGATGTGCTTGGATAATTTTTTAACAACTTCAATATGCAGAGCGGGGCGTAATTGCACCTGTTGGTGTGCTCAAAAGTGGCATAATTAGATCTTTTTATCTCCCGCTCTTGTAAGTCATAAACTTTAAGTGGAATAGAGCCTTTCTTTTGGATGATGATATGCACAATAATTCTCTTGTCTGCCATCATTTGGCGAGTGAAACAAACCTGATGAATTAACTGGAGAATAAGATGCTATGATGTTACCATAAGTTTCTTGATCAGTGAATAAATAAAATCTTAACACGAACCCAAAAACAATTTAACTTTACTGATCTTTTCAGAAAACTTGACATTGAAATACCCAGTTCTTATTGGCTGTAGTTTTAATTCCCATGCTGCAACTTGGTTAACAAAATTTACTGAACTATTTGTTTTTATCTCTTGCAATCAAACGTTTGTACCAAAAGTTTGCAGTGGCCACCTTGGGGGTGGTGCACACAACATAGCCGCCATTCTACTGTACAGCCAAGGGAGTGTTTCCTCTGTTTGGAGTACTGCCAAAAAATGCAGAGTTTGCTGCCACCTCGTGTACACTTCCACAGACTTGTGTAACTTGGTTAGGTGTGTGTGTAGTAATATATGCAAGATAACTGTGTAGTTGCAGTATTACTATCTTAACTGTAGATATTGGTTAGTACCACTGACTACAGAAGCTTAAGCTGTGGAAGTCGTGCTTGCACGAATGGTATTAGTAGGTATTTCAAGGCAAGCTCGCTTCCAACTATCCTGCAAGGCCAAGCCCCAAAAGTGCTATCAAAAGCTAAAAGTGCTGCATTGACTGGTTCTGACAACATCCCTGGAAGCAGCTTGTCGTTTTTTCGTGTTGGGACACCAGTCTTTGTGCGTTTTAGTTCAATCAGCTTTATTGCATACAAACATTACTACTGTTGAGTATTGACTCTAACTTAAGTAACTTTTATACAGTTGATGACTGTGATCTTGCATGCTTACTCCCTAGCTGCTTCTACAAAATGGCACTAAGGCTGTGCATGTGTGGGTTATATACGTGCATGTACAGCCTCGCATGCTTCTTAAAGATACCATTTCATTGGCCATTTTGGATCATTTCCTGTTTTTTCCAGCCCCCTGCTATAAAGCACGCTTTAGCGTGGAGTTGCCACAGGAGCACACTAGCAGCTGCGGTTAATCAAGGTTAAACTATTCGGGCAACCTAAAGTCCACTCTTCAAATTTTCCCTTAAAACAGCCTTCCTTGAACTGTACTGCTGATCTAACCAGCATATTCTATATCTAAAAAGCTCAGCTCTACCCGATTCTTAAGTAGACTATTCTCTATCTGTAAGCCTAGCACTTTGCTCCTCAAGTATTTTTTTACTTGATATAGCACTTTTATTATACATAGTACCCCACCAGCAAAAAACCCTTTTCGATCACCCACATCCCCCGGAGTCTTTTAAAGTCCTTGTCTATTCCTTCTAGCATGTCGAGGGATCAGTTGCTAGTGTCCTCTCCTGCTCAGCTAGTGAATCTGGGAATATTGAGGCAATGTTACAATTGTCTCATGTACATGGACAACCCTCTCCTCCCACAAAACACAAATACATGCGAGAGATGCAACTATATAGCCAAACTGGAGGCTGAGCTCTCTCAACATAGGACTGGTAAGACCAGACAGGAGGCACACCCAGTCTCACATAGTACTATCACAACTTCAAATCATACACGTAAATACACAGACATACTCGGAGGCTCTGATCAAAAATCTAGCCAAAACAGCAGAGGCCACCAAAGCAGACACCCAAACAACTGCCACCTCAGGACACAACACATGCAACACATAGACCACATAGTCAGTGGGCCAAACACAATGCCAGACACTCATCATTGGTGACTCCATAGTCACACACTGACGTCCCGCTCACCAGATTGAACAAGGAAAAGGTCACAGTAAGCTGCCTGTCGGGCGCTAGAATCCGCCACAACGCAAGCACTCAGGTCTCTCAACAGCAGGTACAAGTACGACTCTGTCATTGTCCACGCTGGTGTGAACGACCTGAGACGTACCTCCTTGGACTACATGAAAAGGGACATAGAGGAGCTCTCTGATTATGTAGCCCAGGCAGGTATGACCCTGACCTTGAGCAGTATCCTACCTTCACCAAGAATGATGCCACAATACAGAGACAAGATGATCAGCTTTAATTGGCTTAAACTCTGGTGTCATTCAAAGGGGATCCAATGTCTGTCTGCCTGGGATGACATGCTGGACAAGCCACGCTGCGCAAGGGGCGGCTTGCACCTGTCACCCCTGGGCTTCTGGATATTGGCAAAGGCTCTTGCCACCCCCATAGTGCCTTTTTTAGGCAAGGCTCAAATTCTAAACCTACCACCCTAGAACACAAAAGGGTAATGCTGCTCAATGCCAGAAGTCTCAACCTCAAGATGCACACACTCGAGGCCCTTCTCAGTATGGAGAACATCGATGTCTGTGCTGTGACTGAAACCTGGTTCAAGGCTCCCGAAAGCACCCCGGCACTATCAGGCTTTACCTCATATCATGCGTTCTGGCCCCAAAATCCGGACAACACCAAGAAAGGAGGGGGTGTCTATATTCATCAAGGACACCCACACCTCAAGGTTGGTGGCAACGCACGATGCATCGGAGACCGTCCAGGTGCAATTAACCATAGGCAAGACTGCTCTGCAATTTGTAGCATGTTACAGGCCACCCTCTCAATCTCGGGAACCTCACATACATTTATCCCCTCCAGTGTTTTCAGGAAAGCTATCTCCAAACACCATCATACTAGGTGATTTCAACTACCCGAATATAGACTGGGATCACTACTCAAGCCCCAACACTCTCTAGCCCAAAGGTTCCTAGAGTTCATAAACTCAAATGCCATGGAACAACTAGTCACCATCCCCACAAGAGGAGATAACATACTAGATCTCATCATCATGAACATGGGGTCACAATGTTCAACACCTGAAGTATACCCCTCACTGCTGAGATCAGACCATAAACTAATCTCACTGGAAGTCCACATCCCGCCCCCACCTGAGATAAAAAAAGACCACAGTGAAGAATTTCTCAAAAGCTGACTTCACACTTCTAAAAACTAGTGTGGTCTCTCTTAAGGCCCCCGAGACTGCGGAAACCATTACTCAAGTTGCTGAATCCCTTACAAATGCCTTCTACCAGCACCTACAGGACTGCATGGATCAGGCAATCCCAAACAAAACAAAGACTCTTTGTACCAAAGGCAAGCGTCCAGTCTGGTGGACCCCAGCCATAAACAAGCTCTACAACAAAAGGAGGAAGCTACTACAAGATGGAGCAAAATCCTTAAAAGGGAAAACACCCTTGATCACTAAGTAAAAAAACTAAGATCTCTCATAAAATCATCAAGACAAATTTTGAGAGAAAAGTCGCTAAGGACTCATAGGACAATCATAAGGCCTTCTTTAGCTATGTTAGAAACCTGGGAGGAAACTCCCAGATATGCTCAGAATTAGTTCAAAATGATGTAAAAATTACTGAACCTACAGACATTGCCAACATACTGGCTGACAGGTTCAGTGCAAACCCACCCCCCCAAAAGGTGAGATATCTACACCAGATAATTATAGCCCCCCAAACATCTCTAACGCTCAGGTGAGAACTGCTCTCTCCAAGGCAAAAAACACTGCATCCATGGGACCAGATGGTGTCCCCGGATGTGTGCTCCACGAACTCAATGAGGAATTAAACCCGCAGTTAGGGCAGCTGTTTAATCTTAGCCTCGCCTCAGGATACGTGCCTAAGGAGTGGCGTACGGCAACTGTGGTCCCACTTCACAAAGGCAGTGCCTCCACCGACCCGGGAAATTACCGTCCCATCTGCTTGACAAGCTTGATCTGCAAAGCTATGGAGAGGATTATAATGGAACTCATAAAGACATAGGAGCCTTGCAGACTTTGGATCCGACCCAGTTCGGCTTTGTCAAAGGCAGATCATGCCTTTTAAACTTGGTTGACTTTTTCAAAAACGGTCACCAAGGCCATTGATGAGGGAAAGGCAGTCCACACAACCTACCTCAACCTGGCAAAGGCATTCGACACAATACCCCACTCAGGTATCATTGAAAAACTCATCAGCTTAAATATAAACCCATACGTCAAGATGGGTTGCAAACTGGCTAAGTGACCGAACCCACAGGGTCAGAGTTGCTGGCGCCATGTCAGACTCGAAGCCTGTCACAAGTGGTGTCCCACAGGGCTCAGTCCTGGGCCCCCTCCTGTTCGGCATCTACTTTTCAGAAGTACAAGCAAACACAGGAGGATTATGGCTGACAAAATTTGCAGATGACTGCAAGCTGGGCGCCATAGTTGAGAACACATCTGACACATATCCTTCAGAAGGGTCTTATAGAAACGGATAACTGGTGCCAGAGCCATGGCCTAAAGTTAAACGCCAAAAAATGCATAGTTATACCCTTCGGGAAAAACAAGGTTACCCCTAGCTACCACATAGGCGGCAACCCACTTAGCGGCGGCAACCCACTTAGCACAGAAGAAGTTATCAGGGATCTGGGGGACCCAGGTTGACAGTAACCTTTCATTTGACACTCGCGTTGCCAAAGTAGTTAGGAAGACCTTCTACATTGCCCACCTGATCATGAAGGGATTCACATCTAGATCAAGGGAAGTCATCGTCCCCCTGTACTCATCACTCATCAGACCAATGATTGAGTACAATGCCCCATTCGGAATGTATCTGACACGACACCTGCAGCAACTGGAAAGGCCCCAAAAGTTCCTCATCAAAAGGATAAAGGGTCTCAAAAATATGTCCTATGCTGCCCGACTGAAGGAACTTCAGCTCTATTCAGTTGCTTACTGTCTGCTCAGAGGTGACCTGTGCCTGACATACAAGGCCATGTCCAACCCAGAATTGATGAACCTGCTTCACCTCAAAAAATCTAGATCCCTCAGAACTACAAGGGCGGGAGACTTAAACCTTGACACGGTTATTAATAGGACGTGCTGGAGGGACAGATTCATTACCCAGAGACTCCCTATGCTGTGGAACAAAATCCCGGTACATGTGAGGCAGAGCACCTCGCTGGCTTTGTTCAAGAGAAATCTTGACCAATGGATGGGAGACCGCAGATATACCCCAGGGATTATCTCAGTGTCGCTGCTTGACAGAGGCACAGCAAAATAATGGGCATAGTATCCTCCAAACTAAAGGGGTGGCAAAAGCCACAAAACTCTGGGCTAGGCTTATAAATGCCCTTGGGCAGATAGCCTAGTATGAACAAGTGTGTGCACACTTTGCACTCTGATCTACATCCCTCCTCTTTGAGAAGTAGACCATGCAATGCAGAAATCACAAGTAGTCTATATAGATATGCATTGTGCAAAATTAAAGCATGTAGGTATATGTATTCTAAAGCATGTAGGTATTTGCAAGCAAGTCCACTTTGCTGCGCATTTCACACTTGGTTTAGATACTCGTCCATATCGTGTGACAAAATTAGAAATTGGATTTAGCAACTGGGACAGTTTCTGCAAAATGGTTGAACTGTTGAATGTTCATATCACTTTCTGGAACGGAATCGACTTTTTGAACACATTCTGGTCTGAAGTGTCAGACAAGTTCTTTGATTTAGAGTTTGCATCCCATATGCAGTAGTATGTATAAAAAGTCAAACTGCCATAGTAGAAGGAAAATTTTAGTGCAAGGACAAAGTGAGTGCTTTCACGACCTTTCAGGTCGCTTCATCAGACTTGATAAAACATCTGCCTTTCTTTGCTCACAGTTAAGGCAAACATATTACTCAATTTAAAAATAATAGAAAAACCTAAATAGACTGTTTAAACAGTATGAAAGTTCAAATGCGAATGCCTATAAGACCATGTAGAAGTGAATTGGCGCTTTAAAGGCTCTTTCCTTTTAAAAATGGTTTCAAAGAAAGTTTCATTAATGCCTGGGGCTTTTTCTGCATTTAGTTGCAGAATCCATTTTTGCTCAGCCTCTTCTGTTACATTTCTAATGTCACCCCCTCTGATATTTTCTTCAAGAACTTCTAAAACTAAAAATTTAAAAACATTGTGCATCCCTTCAGCTTCTACGTGTTTAGATATGGCACTACTCTTCCTTTTGTTTACTATGTCCCTCCTATGTTCTAAAATGTGTTCTTTGAGCATTCTATTAGTCTTGCCCATACAAACTTTACAATGTTGGCAAAAACTAAAACTATTTCTAGTCCTGCAGTCTGAATAGAAATTTTAAATTTGATTCTAAACTTTTGTTGATGTACAAAAGGGCTACATGAGAAAATGTACATACAAGCTCTGCATTTCCTGCACTTATATGTCCCTATCTGATGTGTTCAGGGTCTTGTGTGTTTGGGTTTTATAACATAGCTGCCTTTAAGTGTTGTGGTGTTTTCATTTACAAAAAAAAAAAAGTGGAGTCCAGATTCTGACGCCTTCAAGTTCTTTAGTGGCTAACAGTATGTTCCAGTTCTTCCTAAATGTCACAATTGACTGACAGCTTGCACATGTAATGGGGAACATGAGTTTCTCATCCCTAGAGTCCGTTTCAGGGTTGTCTTATAGTTTTGTTCTGAGAAGGAAGGTCTACCCTTCCATTGACATTCTTGATATACTCCTTCTGTGGTGGTGTCTATTTCTATCTGGTTATATCCTCTATCAAGTAGTTCTCCTTTTAACACTTCCATGAACCTCTCCAACTCATCATTTTTGCTATGTAATCTTGAGGCTCTCAAGAACTGCCCTTTCATATTGTTTTTGCCAACATGTCTTGGATGCATGCTGTTTTTGTGTAATATGGAATTCTTTCTACTTGGTTTTCTATACATGCTGGTAGCCATCTACCCAGTTTCTGTTCATTTGAGTACTTACAGGTAAATTTTAAAAATGGTGTCGTGTGTAGGTACTCTCTTCTATGCAGCATCTCTATTGCTAAATTCATTTCCCTGTAGTAAAAATGTTCCCATTGGACTAAAGTTAGGTTGGTATAGCTGTTGTGCCCATAGCTACGCCAACCCTTTGTATGTAAAAAAAAATCTTTAAAGACAAAAACATTTGTCCAGAATTATTTCAAGCAGATTGCATAACGGATTGTTTATCATTGGAGAGAGCACATTTAGAACATGGCAAGCTCCTGACGTCTTTCAGCTTTTCCCGGTTAAGGGTCACCACAGCGGAACTCGGTCCGCTAATGATTGGCAGTTTTTTATGGTGTCGAGTTGCCAGCCCAACCTTCAACGAAGGCACACCCACTCGACTGCAGGGAGGGCATGCAGACTCCACACAGAAGGCACTCCCAAGTCGAGAATTGAACGGGAGAACCTCTTGCTGTGAGGAGACAGCGCTACCACCGCAGAAGTAGAAAACGGCAAGCTCCTAATGTTCTCTATTCCCCACTGATTTGGAATAACTGAAAAGTGATGCAATATCCAAGGTTACAAGCAGATACACTTTGTCAAATTTGTCTTTCTATACAATGTTTGGAGAAAAGATTCTTTCAATACTGTTTCACACTTTTCAAGCACTGGATAAAGGTTATTCTCTACGTATATTGACATGGCTTCTGTTGCCCAACCTCTACTAGACACTGTGGGTCTCGTAAGTGGGACATATATCTTTAAACTGGAATAGTGTGAGATGTCCTTCAAGGATGCATCTGCAGTCAACATATGGGTTGTCCTGCCTCAAGCAGCCCTTCGGTCGGCCGGATTCCAAAGTCTGGGTCTGGCCTCTGCTGATGTCGCATTTTCCCCGACGTCAAGAGCGCCTGGGGTATAAAAGCATCAGCAGACGCCATTTTCCTCAGTCTTTCTTGCCACGTGGTGCCCGAAGCAGAAGCTCGCAAGTGCCGGTCGGCTAGCTCCTGTGATTCAGCTACTGAAGACTTTGAAAAAGCCAAGTACCCCGTTGGGGACTCTTTCTTGCCTCAGCCGATGTCAGATAAAGTAAATAATTGTTTAACTTGTGGGAAACAAATACCTCCATAAGGATTTCCACTCTTACTGCCTCCCTTGCTTAGGCCCAGACCACGATGTCACGACGTCTCGGCCTGCTCTGCCTGTGCTTCCTTCAACCGACGAACTCTCCGTCGGTCGGAGTTTGCAGAGGAATTTTTTGGGGTTAATTTTGCGTACAAGATGCCATCGGAGACTCCGACTTCGCATGTGGTTAAAAAAATGGAAGGACAAGGACCGACCCTCGCGGCCCGCGGTTTCGGCTGAAACCACGGTCAGGCCTACCGCGAGTGTCTCTGTTTCGGCTGAAACAGAGTCCTTGGTGCTTCCTATTACCGAATCCACTCTACCGACTACCTCGGCCAAGTCGGTTATTGATTTACCTACTGAAACCGGTGTCCAGGACATGTCCGACACTATTCCTTTAGACAAGTCTACTCCTGCACGTGGTGCAGCCAGGCCCCCTGCATCCATGTCCATTAAGGCCTTTTCTAGGGCTAAAGCTGCCAAACTTGCTAAAGCTCTTCCTCCCAAGACTACCTCTCAGAGGCTTTCTACTGGCTCTCAGGTTCTCAGCCTAGCAGAGGATCTTATCTCTTTAATTAGAGGTTCTCAACCTCACCCGGACAGGGTCTCTCTTCCTCCACCAGACAAAAGGCACAGGGTTGAGCCCTCTGACCCCCACTTCAGATGAGTCTATGGATGGATCTGTGTTGTCAGACCACCAGCAGGAGGCTTATTCGGCCTATGAGGATTCTGATGCTGAAGAATCTATTCCTTCGGCCTCCCCTCCTGAAGAGTTTTCTTTTGGTGAGACACTGCACTCTGAGAGAACATTTTCAATGGCAGGGCCAGGAATTTTCTGATTGTAGAAAGAGATTTAAGGACCTTTTTACATTTACCTCAGCATAGGCCTTTAGCTATACCCCCTGTTTTGAATGTTATTGATGATGTGTACTCTGATGCTAGTACAGCCCCTGATTCTCTCCCTCCGGCTCCTGCCAAACCTGATGGGTACTACAGGGTCCTGGATTCTCATCTACACCTGTACAAGGCCCACACTGCAGACCCAGAAACTATTTCCCAGGGCCCAAAAGGGGTTGCAGCTGCCACTGCTAAAAACCCTCTACCTTCTGAAAGGGAGTCTAGAGCTTTAGAGAAATGGTGAAAGAAAGTTTATACTTCTGCAACTCTTTCCATGAGGGCATTAAATTGTCAATTTCATATGATTCAGTACCAAGAGTATTTGTTAGATGAATTGTATGAGAAGCTTTCCTCCTCTGAACCCCTTGACTGTAAATCACTTCAGGATCTGGTACATAACTCACAGCAGGTTAGCAGCCATTTTTTGCAGTGTGGTTATGATGCACTGGAAGCTTCATGTAGGTCAGCTATGGCAGGGGCAGTTATACGTAATCATGCCTGGTTGAAGGAACAATCTCTACCGGACCATGTTAAAGCTAAGCTCCTGGATGCTCCAATGGAAAAACAAATTATTTGGTTCCACGGCTCAGGAGGTCTTAAAGAAGTTTGAAGAAAAGGCAAAATCTGTGCAAACAGTCAAGGACTTTCTGCAGGTACAACCTCCGTGATTCAGCAGGAATTGGCCTACTAAGAATTGGTCCTTTCCGGACTCAGACAGATCCCAGAGAGGCAGGAACAGGCGTGCCAGAGGTAGAGGTCAAGCTAGAGGCTCCTACAGAGGCTGGTCAGTGGCAGCCTCCCAACCAGAGAGGTAGTGCAGGAACAACAACTACTGCTACACCAGGACAGACTCCATGACTTTATTTTGACTCCGCCGACCAGGGCTCAATTAGAAGCACCATTGGGCGGAAAGCTTTCTTTATTTTCAAAAAATTGGCATTACATTACAAGGGACTCATGGACACTGCAAATAATAGACAAATGATACAGGTTCCATTTCCACACATTGCCAAAAAGAAAAGGAATGCCAGACCTGCCACCAAATCAGAGGGCAGAGGCTTTGAAGCAAATCGCCAAATTAATACAAATGAAAGCCATAGAAAAGGTACCCCTTTCAGAACAAGGCCAAGGATTTTATTCCAGATTATTCCTTGTTCCAAGAAAAGAAAATCAATGGAGGCCTATTCTCGACCTGTCCGCACTGAATACATACCTCATTGTGCCAAAATTCAAGATGCTGACCCTACAGCAGCTTCTTCCCATGCTGGGCAAGGAGTCTTGGCTGGTGACTCTAGAGCTCAAGGAGGCATACCTGCATGTCCCTATTCGACAAAGTTGCAGAAGACACCTCAGATTTTTTGCAGGATCAGAGCATTATCAATTCTCAGCATTGCCCTTTGGCTTATCTACTGTGCCCAGAGTATTCACGAAATGCCTGGCATCAGTAATTGCACACTGCAGACTTCAGGGGATTCAAATCTACCCATATCTGGACGACTGCCTTATACAAGCGGACAACCAGAAAAATTTGTTAAAGGACTTGGACTATGCCATCCACCTATTACAGGCCTTGGGATACACAGTCAACATCCAAAAATCAAGACTTGTTCCATCCCAAAGAATAACCTTTTTGGGTGCAGATCTAGACACATCCACCCAAATGGCCTTTCTCGCAGAAGAAAAACAAAAACAACTTCCAGATTACTTCAAGAATCTGACAAGACAAACTCATCTGACTGCAAGGAAAATCCTGCAGGCCCTGGGTTACATGGCATCCTGCATAATTCTAATTCCACAAGCCAGGCTGCATATGAGAATTACAATGGTACCTAAGGAGTGTATGGACTCGGCACAGTCACAGCTTAGAAACTTTGATCCCACTCATCCCTTGCCTTCAAAAGGAATACAGGAATTGAGGTGGGCTCAAGCCTGCCAGTCCAACAGAGGGTTGCCTTTCAACAAACCAAAAGCAAACCATCACCACGGACGCTTCAGACAAGAGGCTGGGGAGCACACCTGGAGGACAAATGTATCCAAGGGCTATGGTCCCAAGGACAGCTGCGCATGCACATAAACCAAAAGGAAATGCTGGCAGTGATGCACGCAATCGAGGCTTTCAAACCTTTCCTTCATCAGGGCCACCTGCTAATAAGGACAGACAACACCACAGTTATGTGGTACATAAACAAGCAAGGAGGCACGCATTCCTACCCTCTATGCAGACTGGCCATGAATCTTTGGGAACTTTGCTTGAAACTAAATATACAACTACAGTCCCAGTTCGTGCCAGGGAAAGACAATACTCTGGCTGACAGCTTAAGCAGAACTTCCATGGATGCACACGAATGGATGCTGCACCCAGACATCTTCTTACTCCTAACACAATCATGGGGAAGGCCGGAGATAGATCTGTTTGTCTCTCCCCACAATCATCAACTGAAGACTTTTTTTGCTCAAGGACATACCACCCACAAGCATGGAAGGTGGACTCTCTTTCAGCTGGAAAGCTCAAAGTCTATGCTTTCCCACCACTCCCATTAATGTCCAAGGTTTTACTGAAGATCAGGGCAGAACAGCCAAGAGTGATTCTGATAGCTCCAGACTGGCCAAGGCAGCACTGGTACCCACTGTTGAAGAGCATGTCACAGACGAAACCGTGGCCTCTTCCCCCTATGGCCACTTCTGACGCAGAACAATTTCAAGATCCTGCATCCCAACCTAAAAACCTTGCAGCTAACTGCCTGGAGAATACCATGACTCCTCCTCGGAATAGCTTATCCCAGAGAGTACAGGACATTATTATGGAAGCTCGCCGTCCTTCTACAAGGAAGGCATACTCAGCAAAATGGAAAAGATTTCTCACTTGGAACACAACAAAAGGCCTAGATGTGGCAGTGATGAGAATGGCACATATATACTGGAATACTTAGCAGAATTGTTCCACAATGGCCTGTCTTATTCTTCCATTAAGATACATGCCTCAGCAATTTCAGCAGAATACAATGTAAATCCACCCGTCTTCTCACATCCTCTCAAGACAATTTCTCAGAGGAATCAAAAACATCAATCCTCCCAAGGAAACCACCTTTACCTACTTGGGACCTTAACTTTGTGCTGGAGAAACTAACACTTCCGCCGATGCTGCTGGTTCAAAGGGAGGATGTACAGTTTGTCTTGGAAAACTGCATTCCTTCTGGCCATAACTTCAGCAAGAAGAGTATCTGAGTTACAAGCTTTAATGGCAGTGCAGCCATTTCTTATTTTTCATCAAGACAGAGTTTCATTGAGAACCAATCCTACTTTTATGCCAAAGGTGGTGTCTAGGGTATCCTTGAACCAAGCAATTCACTTGCCTACATTCTGATCAAATCAACAAAATAAAGGGGAGAAACTTCTACACACGCTGGATATACACAGACAATTACGCTATTTGGACAGAACTAAAAGTTACAGAAAGACCGACCAACTGTTTGTAGCATATGCTGCTGGGGCACAAGGAAAAGCAATTTCCAAACAGACCATTTCAAAATGGATAGGAAATTGCATTTGCTTTTGTTACTCCTTTCATGGAAAGACTGTTCCTGCAAACATTAGGCCTCATTCCACGAGAGCCACAGCCACCACTACAGCCTTCCTAAGAGGGGTGGCTACCAAGGACATTTTAGAAGCTGCTACATGGAGCTCCGTGCATACATTTGCCAAGCATTACGATTTACCTTTATACTCCAGATCCAGAGCAGGTTTTGCTACAGCAGTCCTGCAGGGTATCTTAACTGCACCATCATTTTCTTAGTACCTCCACCCCCAGATTGGCTATGGTATTCTACCCATATGTTATGACTGCAGATGCATCCTTGAAGGACATAGTACAGTTTTGTACCTACCATAAATGTAGATGTCAGATAGGTATGCATCTGCAGTCAGGTTTACCCTCCCTCCTTCCCCTCTGTGGTATTCCTAGGGTGCTTACCCCATCCATTAGCTAGCTGGGGGAATCTGTTATGGTGTATGTTTGTATGTATATATATTTTTGCAATATGTTTGGAATTTTTTGGCATTTTATCCAAATTCAGCCTTCATAGAGGGCACCTGGCATCTGGGGCAAGAAAAACTGAGGAAAATGGCGTCTGCTGATGCTTTTATACCCCAGGCGCTCTGACGTCGGGGAAAGTGCGACATCAGCCGAGGCCAGACCCAGACTTTGGAATCCGGCCGACCGAAGGGCTGCCTGAGGCAGGACAAACCCAACATATCGGACATCTACATTTTTGGTAGGTACAAAACTGTAGTTTTCTATATTAGTATACATTTTGAACTTGCATACTGTTATAATAGTTTTATGTCTATTTTTAAATGAGTCTTATTGGAAATACTGTGGCAGTTCGACTTTTTATACATACTATTGGCTCTGAGGTGAAGACCGGGCTGTTCATCTGGCACCTGTGTATTTTGTCTGTCTTTATCACAGATGCAATGTTTGTGGTGGTGATCTGGTACAGGAAGAAAATGTTTGCAATTCCTGCTATACTTAATGCCTTTGGAATTTACCAAATAAGATCTCTGTTTGGCACAAACGCCTGTAATATGTCCTATTCGATCAAAGCATTTTGTCTGGATTCGTACAGTGTCTCCTTCCCTTGACGAATGAAGTAGTCTGTTCGATTTTGTTGTAACTAGACTTCCGGATATTTTGCTTCTTAAACAGTTGAGCCTTGGTGGTTGTAGTGTTCAGCTTAGGCTGCAACAAATTTGAAGATATAGGTAGCATAGTTCTAGTTTGCCTGGAAAGTAGTCTTTGCACAGGTAAGCCAAGAATATCGTTATGGGGTATGTTTTTGAGATTGAGCAAATTCAAGAATATATCCGTGTTGTCATGCTTTGACCTTTTGGCACCTCTGTGTTCGTGAAAATCTGCCAATCATTAGCGGACTGGAGTTCCGCTGTGGCGACCCCTAACTGGGAAAAGCTAAAAGACAACAACTGCTCTTTCAGCTAGAGCATTGGATTGAGGATATTCAGGGCTTCTAGTAATGGTCCCATTCGTTTGGAAATGTCTGAAACTGGCTAGTAAATGGAGTACCACTGTTAGTTTTTTGTGCAGACTGCCTGCCATGAACTGAGAAACAACGTTTCAACTTTGTAATAGCAGTTGAGGTTAAGTTTGTTAGTAGATCAATCTCAAACCAATTTGAGTAAGAGTAAACCAAAACTAAATTGTTTCACTATCGGTTGCTACAGTGACCAAGCTAGTTCAGGAGTTGGGACTTGGCTGAAATTGTTCTCTTTGCAAATGTGATCTGGTACTATTATTGCATACTAAACAAGTACGAAGAACTCTATTAATATGTTTTGGTAATGAAGGCCAAAATACTAATTCTCATGCGCCACATCTTAGTAGATGTGGTTCCAGGATGACCACAATGCAAAATCTGGATGTATCCTTGTAAGGAAACAGGAGCAACAGTTTTAGGACCATTGAAAATGCCATCTTCCTTCTGTCTCTGTAAGGAAAATACACTTGCATTTCAGGTGATATTGCTTTGACAGCTATCCGACCTTTAATGTAGCAATTTGAGCTACTGTGAAATTGGCTCAATCTGAGTATGATCTCTTAGCTAGAGTCTAGTGGTGGAAAAATTACTTCTGATATCACATCAGTCAGAATTCTGTGCATCAAACTGTTGTAATTCTAGGAGATCTGGATAAGGTGTCGGCCAGGTAAAGCAATTTGCCTTTAGTGTAGACCAATTTGAAATTGTACTTCTGCAATTTGAGCATCATTCTTTGTAATCTCGCTGGAGCGGTCTGTGTGCATAGGCTTGTTTAGAATAGTAACTAAAGGTTGATCTGTTTCAATCTGAATAGCTCAAACATAAATATGAAACTTGGAGCATGCAGATACTACTACAGTCGGTTGCTTTTCAGTTTTAGCATACTGCATCTCAGTTTGTGTTGGTGTTCTAGATGCATAGGCTACTGGTCTGCTGTCTCGAAGTATGACTGCACCTACACCAAATTTTGAAGCATCACAGGAAAGAATAGCTGGTGGTTTCACATCCTTGCGTCTTAATGTAGGTGGGGTGGAAATACTCTGAGGATTGAGTTTTAAGTTCACTTGTTGTGATCTGTCTACTTTCTTTAGGTTTCTGTCATGCTTTGCTTCATCATTGTCTCCAACAGTCTACTATTTTATGGCACATGGATAACCTAAAAAATTTGCTCCATTGCACGCTGAAAAACTTCACTTGCAGAATTTATTCTAAATGGAATCCTTGAGGAATCTGTATCTGCTGAATAGAGTACCGAATGTAATTAGAAGTGAGGATTTGAGATCTAGCATCACTTGCCAAAATGAACTCTGCATACAAAACAAAAATACAGCGGCATTCTGTATTGGAGCCAACTTCCTCAACTCTGTGCATTGGATGATATGGTCTTTTTAATGGTTTGTTCAAATCTCTTGGATCATTGTATTTTCTGATTTTAATCTGAACCTTTCTTGTGATCGGCTACCTTGGACAACACCCATTATGTTGGTTCTGTGACCTGGACAAATCACACTTGCACCATTTTATTCAACTGAGCTTTAACTTGCATCACTATTGAAACTCTTCTTGCTGGTCTAACTTCATGGAATACAGAAATGTACTCTCATGAAAGCAGATTCATTCTGTCTGAGACCCAATAAAAATTACAAGCAGCGAAACAGAACGCTAGTGAATCGCTTATCCCCTCACAACCAGCAGCAAAAAAAAATTTTCTAACACCACCAACTAATAAAATTGATTTAATCCACAAATTGTAAGTCTAAGTAACATTCAGCGCTTTCACCTACTGATTGTTCTGATGAAGCCCACGATTCAAACAACTGTTTGCTACAATTTAAATATACACATTTGGTGCCAAGAATTTAATTGGCTTCTTAAAGCTACCATCTTCATATAAAAACCTTCATATAAAACTAACCACATTAGTCTAAAATAAATAATAAGCATATTTCATACATACACTTAATTTAGTCTTAAAATTAGAAGAGGTGTGGCAGCTAGATGCTATGACACCACCAGGACTAAATGAATACATCTATTAAACCAATATTAGAAATAGCAAGTTGATACAATATATGAATGTTATAGTTTTTTGTTTATTATCTAATTTTTAAGACTAAATGTATGTGTATGAAATATGTTTATCCATTTATCATAGGAATTGTTTATTTTAGACTAATGTGGTTAGTTTTATATTAATTTTTATATGAAGGTTGTAGCTTTAAGAAGCCAATTAAATTCTTGGCGCCAAATGTGTATATTTAAATTGTAGCGAACAGTTCTGATGAAGCCCACGATTCAGTGGGTGAAAGCGCTTAATGTTACTTGGACTTACAATTTGTGGATTAAATCAGTTTTATTAGTTGTTGGTGTTGGAAAACATTTTTGCACTGTTGTTGGACATTGCTGGTTGTGAGGGGATAAGCAATTCACTAGCATTCTGTTTCGCTGCTTGTAATTTCTATTCTACACCGAATGCTTTATTCTGTTTAGACCCATTAAAGATTTCACTGGTCTTCCGGACTAAGTAGAATAACAAGTTGTAACCGTTCTCAGCCAAATAACATGAAAGTATACTCGAACCTTCAGTTTGAATTTCTTCACCTCCCATAAACAAGTCTCGCATTACTGGTGACATTAAGTTCTCACTCTTGCAAATGTGTCTGCTGATATAACATTACACTTTGGGCTCTCTGGATTTTCCTTTAATCTGGATAGTACAAAACGCTTCACTCATTAAGTTCACTGCATCATATTTCACCAAGCACTGATGCACCAGCTACATAAAAAGCTGCCTGCTTCGGCTCTACTTGATCAACTTGCTTTTCTGTGCAACCTTTAACAATAACGCTAGATTTGGGTTTTGTTGATTCATGTTTGTGCTCCACTGAGCTGGTGTTGGAGCCTGCATATTTCTTGGAACTTTCTGTAAAACCTTGTGGCTTCTTTGGAACTCCTGTAGCTGCCACGTGCTTAAGCCTGTTCTTGTTTGCCACGTGTTGCATATTATCTACATGTGCTCTTGAACCAACTGAAACCATGCTCTTGTGTTTTTCAGTCACTAAATCTCTATGGCTTTGCTCAACGTTAAATCACTGTCGTGAAGTAAAATCTTTCTCATAGCAGCACTTAATACCGTATACAAGCCTGTTTTATCAGCTCATCTTTTAAATCCCCAAACAGACACGTTTTAGCTCTTTCTCAAGTCAGTTATACAAGCTGCAAATGTTTCCCCTGGTTTCTGATTCATTAGAGGCATTTGTTTTATACAAGATGTTTATAGTCTGGGGGTTACACATTTTCTCTGAACTTTCACTTCAAATACTTGGTGGTTTTTCTTTGATTCGGCTTGTACAACAATTATGGCGGTCTTCACCTTCTCCTTCATATACTGCTGGTGCATAAACGAACGCTCTTTCTTTGGCTTCCGACCATCTAGGTTTAGCAAAATGAATGCCCTTGTGCGTGCATCTCTCTATGCATAAGCTGCTTGTATGAAAATATTGTACTCTTGCTCAAATATTCTCCAGTTCTCTGCAATATTATGATCAAATACAAGCAGTAGGGGGGTTTCGAAATCTGTCTGCCATATTAACACATACCAGTGAAGGGATTTGCAAATAAGCATAAATACACACGCACATATGCCAGTAATTGTCCAATTTCTTTGTACTCTAAAATTTATATTTTTCGGTGGGCTTTTCGGAATAATGCAAATAAACTTAGTGCTTTCGAATAGCTGGACTTTGAAATACATTTCTCTGGCTTTTGATGCTTTACAGGATTTTTCAAAATATCTTCTCTGGCTTTAAGATTCTTTTGGAATTTTATTGGTAAAGGCAGAAATGCTAAAGTAATGCACTATCACTTTATACTTTTGGAGTTTTATCAATGAAGTCAGAAATGCTAGTCCTTTTACCATTTATTAAAGTAGTCACTTTAAGAAACATTCAAACTTTACAATGCGACTTGAGTAATTCACAAGAACTGGAATACAACTGCGCATTGCAAATCTCATCTGTTGGCTTTAACTTTGTTTTTGTGAACATTGCATTTTCCCCAAAATGGTGGTACTAAACATTTTCTTTAACTTTCATACTTTCCGTTTGCCGAATGATGCAGTTTGTACCCTTGTAATGCCCCTTTGTCTTCTGCATAGCGTATACAGTTTTCTCATTACAGTTTACTTTTTTTTTTTTTTTTTTTTTTTTTTTTTATACCTTCACTGTCTTTGCATCCCATGGCTCGGAATTTTCCCGGTTCTGACACAATGTCGCTTTTGTGTTGGGCATGAAAAAATGAGTCTCTGTGGGTTCAGTTCAAGCAGCTTTATTACATATAAACACACAACTACTGTTGACTCTAACTTAAGTAACTTGTATAAATGACTGTGATCTTGCATGCTTACTCCCTAGCTGCTTCTACAAAATGGGGCTAAGGTTGTGCATGTACAGCCTCGCATGCTTAAATACAAGCGCGCACACTTTTTATACTCTGATCTACACAGCTGAAGTAGTATGAAGCCCTATTTAACAACACTCCTAGCCCTATTCAATCTGTGCTTCCATACAGCTTTTGTACCAAATGAATGGAAAAGTGCTACGCTTGACCCCCCTCTTAAGAGAGGGCCTTCCACACACCCAGGCAGTTAAGCCCATAAGTCTGAGCAACAGTAACACTCAAACAGGTACTTAAACACCAGCGACACCAAAACCAAGCAAAAGTACCACAGATGAAGGAAAAAGTCAGCTCCATGATAGTTCCAGCTTTGCAATTCTGTCATTGAGCTGACTTTTTTTTTTTTTTTTTTTCCTTCATCTGTGATACTTTGCTTGGTTTTGGTGCCATAAGTCTGAGCAACTGCTCAATCTGGGCATATGGAACCTCTGAAGACTGGACTTGTATCAGTTTTGTATTGTTAACGAGCAAGTCATATTTGCTTAACTTAATGGAATTTTTGAAAAATAGTAGTCCTGGCAATGGGGAAATGTAAAATGGTACACCGCATAACTCGACCTGACCAAAGCTTTTGATACTTTCCCATTCAGACATTAGTAGAAAGCTAAATATACTGGGGATACCCCCCCACCATGTCACCCACTAAATTGCCAATCCCTCTTACAGATAGGAAGAGGGAAATGAAATCCGAGGAAGTTACCTCCTTGGCGACCACTCACCAGTGGAGTCCCTTAAGAGTTCTGTGGTGGGACCTCTACTGTTTGGTACCTACTTTACTGAAATAAAAGTAAACTCCAAAGGGTTCTGGCAGACATTTGCAGATTGCTGTACGCTAGGAGTGGTCATTAAATCCCAAACTATTTGGCCATCCTGCAGTGAGGTTTGTCCTGAATGAATAACTGGTGCTAAAATCATGAACTGAAACTAAATGCCAAAATGCAATGCATTATTGTATCCTTTGGGAAGTCTTTTACCCCCAGAGAATTGCAACATTGACAGTAAACCTCCCAAGAGTTGACCCAGTTGTTGTGGATTTGGGAATTTGTGGATTTGGGAACTTGTGGACAGTGGCCTGATTATACCAGCATGTGTCCATTGCTGTAAGATTCGTTCTACGTTGCACAGCTTATAAACAAAGGGATTGTGTCCAGATCTGGGGGGTGTCATTCTTCCCCTTTATTCAAGCCTCGTTAGGTATGTCAGTATAAAGTAGGCATTATACTTTATATCTGTCCAGACACATGAAACAACTGGAACAACCACAGAAATGCCTTGATAAAAGGATACAAGGCCTAAACAACGTGGACCGCCTCAAAGCCCTATCACTATATTTGGTATTCAACAGACTAGGAGGTGACTGGTGTCTGGCATGCAAAGCATCCTTTGGCCCAATACTGATGCATTTACTGCACATCAGCAAGTCAAATGAGAAATGCTTTGTCTAGTGATCTAAACCTCCTTTTCAACATAAGCAGAACTGTTTGGCGAAACAGTTGTATCTCTCTGAGAATGTTGCTACTATCTCTTGCACTTCTTTGCATAAGCTTAGTGTGGTTTACATGTATAAACAGTTCTGTAAGATGGGACAGTGCCACTTTAATCCAGTATGGTCAAGATTGTTTCAGTCTGCAGTCTTCACAGCATATTGTTTTATAGTATCTGAAGACTGCAGGTTCTTTAATGGATTCCTTGCAAACATTTTGCTTTAACTGTTGAAACAAAATGAAGTATAACATGCAGAGATGTTTTTGGGTGCAAGTAATTGGTCATATTTTTTTAGCAACAGAAGACAGGTGGTTATGGTGGTGTGTAGGTTTTTTCATATGAAGTATACTGGTGTTGAGGCATGCAGGTAGTGGGGTAACTGCCTTTTTACTTGGCAAGCTATAAGTAACTAGCTGATTCAGATTTGTTTACTATATCCTTTTCTTTGTCCTCCCATCCACAGCTTAATTTTTGGGTGAGCCCCAGATGCTTGCCCCTGTGGTATGTACCTAACCAGGCATATCCAGCAACTGGAATGTCCACAGAGGTTCCTCACTTAAAGAATACAGGGTGTAAGTAATGTGTCTTACTGCCTTGAGGCAGTCAACATATCGCTGTATTCTGTCTCCTACAGGCTTTTGAGGGGAGCTCTATGCCTGGCATACAGGGCATTGTCAGACCCAACTCTGGACATCCTGCATATCCACAAAACAGTACCAGAATTACCCGTTCTAAAGACTTAAAACCTTGCCTGTGATGTAAATAGGACCTGCTGCTCAAACCAAAAATACGGCTGTCTCAGGCCTATACGCCTAGGAAACTGACCAAAGCACATTGTCAGGCCCACATGCCACAAAAACAAATGCTTAGAATGGCTGAAGACCTTATTACTTTAATTAGGGGAAGTCAGCCCTCCCCCTCAGACAAAACTGATTTTCCTTCTGCTTCTTCAGATCAGGTGTCTGAAACTCTGACCCTTCTGATTACCAGGACATACCCTTATCTACCTATGAGGATTCCATTCCATCTGCTTCCCCACCAGAAGATTTTTTTTTTTTTTTTTGGTGGAACCCTGCATACCCTTATTTCCGCTGGGAGAGCCAGGACTACTCAAAGTCCAAAGAGAGAGACTGGGAATTTTTAAACTTGCTTCAGCACAGGCCTCTAGCTATCCCTCCTGTTCTGAAAATTGTAGATGTCTTCTTGGAATACAGCCTTACCCCTGATACTTTGCCTCCAGCTCCCAGGAAACTTTATGGGTACTGTTGTGTACCTGGCTCCCACAAATTCCTCTCTAAGAACCCTGCTGTGGATCCGGAGACTATTTCCCAGGGACCTAAAGCCATTAAGGCTACAATGGCCAAAAATCCTGCCCCTTCGGGTAGGGATTCTAGGACTTTAGACAGATGGGGTAAGAAGGGTATACACCTCTGCTACTCTTGCCATCCAGGGCTTTAAATTGCCAGTTTCATATAGTATCAGCAACATATTATGGAACTAAATTAAACAGAAAATGATTCCTGATTGTGCAAAACATAGGTTTACAAGAGTTGATGCATTCTGCTAATAAGTTGGTAAACATACTTTGCAATGTGTTTTTTGATGCCTTGGAAGCATCTTGCAGGGCTGCTGTCACTGGGTTTGTTCTTGGAAGGCATGCTTGGTGTAAGGAACAAACCTTGCCAGACCATGTCAAAGCAAAATTAATAGATGCACCATTAAACCAAGAGTGTCTATTTGACAGTAAAGCAGAAGTCCTCAAAAGGATGGAGGACAAAGCTATATCTGTGCAGACTGTTAAAGATTTCTTGCAAGTACAGCCACCTAGATTCAGTAGGCATTGGCCTTCTAAAAACTGGTCTTTTCCAGTCCTTTCCAGACCTTAGTCCAAACCCAGGGGCAACAAACCACCAAGACTACAGTCTCAGGGTATGCACAGATCTGGGCAGTGGAGTGTTCCCACATCCAAAACTGGTAGTAGTAAGCCACCATCCTATGGTAAAATCTCGCAATGACTTATCCTGGACTCTTCCAAGTCATGCCCATTTATTCGCACCTTGGAGGGAAACTTACCCTGCATGCCAAAAACTGATAGTACATTACCCAGGACAGATGGGCCTTAAAAACATGTTTCCCAGGGATACAGATTCCACTTCCACTCATTCCCAACTGGATGGCCAGACCTCCCCCCAAACCCGTGGGCAGAGGCCCAAAAGCAAGTGCTTTCTCTTCTCAGCATCAAGGCTATTCAACTTGTCTCAGCAGAAAAAAGGGAACTAGGCTTTTATTCCAGACTGTTTCTGGTACCCAGAAAAGAGAACTCTTGGCGCCCTACACTGGATCTGTCTAACCTCATCGTGGTGATTCCAAGATTCAAAATGCTTACTCTTGAACAGCTGCTTCCTATGCTAGCCAAGGACTCCTGGCTAACCACCCTAGACTTAAAAGAAGCTTATCTGGACATCCCCATAAGGAATCTTGCAGGAAATATCTACGTTTCACAGGCTGTATGCACTATTGGTTCTCTGCACTTCCCTTTGGCTTTATCTACTGCACCCAGGGTATTCACAAAATGTCTAGCTCCAGCCATTGCATATTGCAGGCAGAGAAGGATTTAAGTTTACCCTTACTTGGATGATTGCCTGATTCAGGAGGATGGGAATTGGTACTACTACAGCACCTGACGTTTGTAAAGCGATTTCTAACTTCACTGGGGTACACCATCAATGAAAAGAAATCACATGTGGTACCCAGCCAACAGATGGTGTTCAAGCTTGCTCCCAGGAATACAATTTCCCAGATGGCATTCCTCACTCCAGAAAAACAAATTTATTTGACAAACTACTTCAATCTACTGGCCACCAAAACCCAGCTATCTGCAAGAAAAATACTGCAAGCCTTAGGGTTCATGGCCTCTTGCATTCTGCTAATTCCATATGCAAGAGTGCATGAGGAAACTTCAATAGTACTTAAAAGTCTCTGTCAACATTCTCAGGACCTGGAAACAATGATTCCTATCCTTCCTTGCCTAAGGACAGAGTTCCTTTGGTGGGCAGAAGCCTGCTACCGCGACAAGGGACTCATTTCACTCAACCCCCTGCCAGATGCATCAGACTGTGTATGGGGAGCTCACATGGCAGGACAATGCATTCAAAGCAAATGGAGCCCAAAGCAAATGTACCTGCATATCCGTCAAAAAGAAATGTTAGCTGTACAGAATGCTCTGACAGCCTTCGTTGTCCTTATTCTTCCAGGGCAACTATTGGTAAAGACAGACAAACACCACAGTTATGTGGTACATAAACAGGGGGGAACCTATTCCTACCCACTTCGCAGATTAGCCATGGCTCTGTGGAACACAGCCTGGAACAGCCAAGTGCACCTGCAAGCTCAGTTCCTGCCAGGCAAGCTAAATTCGCTGGCAGATGACTTGAGCAGAAATCTCATGGACCCACACTAGTGGAAACCGGAACCCAAAATATTCAAGCTTTTGGGGAGCACCAGAGGTGGACCTCTTTACTTCTCAGAACTATCAATTGAGCAAATATTGCACCAGAACTCCCCAGAGCCAAGCTTGGAAAGTGGGTGGCCAGTCCTTTCCCTGGGAAGGCCTCTCAATCTATGCCTTTCCCCCTCTGCCCCTTCTCTAGAAGGTTCTACTAAAGATCAAGCCGGACAAGCCAAGGGCAATCATGATTGCACCAGACTGGCCACGCCAGCACTAGTACCCTCTTGTGCAGTCAGTAGTGCCACCATGGCACCTGTCTCAGACCCCATCCCTGCTGTCCCAGCAGGAGGGCCAGATTTTGCACCCTCTGCTACAGAGCCTGAATCTAGCATCCTAGCTCATCCCCTGAAATCACCAGCAACCCTCAGTAAGCAGGTGCTGGATGTCATTCTTCAGGCAAGGAGGTCTAGTACTAGAAAATCCTATTTGGAAAAGTGGAAGAGATACTGTTCCTGGTGCCAGTCTTGGGGGAATGGACACAAACTATGCCCAGCTTACCTCCTATACTAGATTACATAACAGCAATGCTCCACAAAGGCCTAGCCTACTCTTCAATTAAGATTCATGCCTCTGCCATCTCTGCTCATAATACTGAGCCACCCTCTTCTCTCATCCTCTGGTCAAACAGTTCCTGAGAGGAGCCAAAAATTTGACCCCCCCCCCAGGAGCTCCCACTCCATCCTGGGACCTTAACTTTGTTTTGGAAAAGCTCACGCTTCCGCCCTTTGAACCTGCTGCTACATCAGACTTAAATTCCTCTCATGGAAAACAGCTTTACTTCTAGCCATCACTTCAGCAAGAAGAGTGTCTGAATTGCAGACCCTTATGGCCGTGGAACCCTTCATTATCTTCCATGTGGACAAGGTTTCCCTCAGGACTAACCTATTTTATGCCCAAGGTGGTATATAGTGTGGCTCTAAAAAAAAAAATCCTTCATTTGCCAACTTTTTTTCGTAATCCTCCGAATAAAGGGGAAAGGATCGTGCACTCCCTGGATGTGCACAAGCAGCTTGGGTTCTATCTGGACAGGACTAAGCCTTTCAGAAAATCTGACCAGCTGCTGGTAAGCTTTGCTGCAGGGGCAGAGGGCAAGGCCATTTCAAAGCAAACCATTTCTAAATGGATAGTACACTGTATCCATTTCTGCTACAAACACCATGGGAAACCTACCCCACAGGGGATCAGAACACATTCCACTAATGCTACATCCTCTAGCATTTCTCAGGAGAGTCCCTACCAGGGACATCCTGAGAATCTGGAGCTTTGTACACACTTTCACCAAGCATTGCCACTTGCCTATCTTTTCTAAATCCAGAGTTGGATTTACCACAGCAGTTTTACAGGGCCTGATTGCAGCCCTAATGCTTCTTAACTACCTCCACCCATCCTCAGCAGCTTTGGGAATCCAACCCAAATGTGATGACTGCAGCAGTGAAACAACATAGTACAGTTGTGTACACTTACTATAAATGTGGATGTTCGTGTATTCACTGTTGCAGTCCTGGTTACCCTCCCTCCAGCCCCTTGACTTCTACCTATCTTTTTGTCTGGCATATCTTATATCATTGACATTTGCTTTTTGCTGGGGGTGTTCCATACCATGTAATTGCTTCCTATTTTGGGGGCTCCTGACATCTGGGGCAACAAACTGATGTAATGGCATCGAGTGTATGTTTTATACCCCCTGATGACCTGACATGGAAGAAGCGTCAGCATCGGACGCAGAAGTCCCAAGACTCTGGTATTCAGGTTGACTGAGGGCTACCTGCAGGCAGATAACCCAAATGTGATGACTGCACTAGTGAATACACTCTCTTGACATCTACATTTATGGTAAGTGTACACAACTGTACTTTAAAATCTACAACTGCCACTCTGGGTGTGGACTTGCTGTATTGGCTTACAAAAGTAGTGAATGGCATCTGTTCAAATATGGGGTCTATATTATATCATCGAACGCTTAAAGTGAATGCTGATCGGCCTAATTTAAGCAAAATCTTATCTCGAACTGGCAGACGAGCGATTTTTTTTTTTTTTTTCCCCTCTCTCTCCCAGGGAAAAAAATTGCTGATCCAAAACACATACACACAACACAAGCACACCAAACAAATCCACACACGTAAAATCTGATACCTATCCCTACACTAAACTGTGCGCACACCACTAACTACCTTCTTACCCTAACCCTAAGGTCAGTCACTATCGCACACTCGCTCCCTAACTCTCTAAAATCCGCCCTAACCCTCATGTCCACTCAATCGCACACACACCTAACCCTAACACTCACATCCACACAATCTCACACTTACTGAATCCGACCGGTAACTTTCCACCATAACACTGAAAATACCGAAGCAACAGAAACGGACAACCAAATTCTTTCCCTGGGAAAAAATTAGTTTCTGCTGCTTCGAGATTTTGCAGCTTCACGAAAATAAGTTTGATCAATCAGCGTTTTCTTTTTAAGTGTTCGAGGATATAATATAGACCCCAAATATGCACCCCCCCCCCACAGTCCTCCAAAGTTATTGGAAGCCTAGGAGGAAGTGTCTTCAGAGGTGGAATGTCTGCACACGAGCTGTTAGTACTACAGGATATAGGGCTGCAGAGTGCTTCTAAGTTCGGTCTGACTGCAGTTTAAGTGAGACTTCAGTTAAAATACTGAGCAGCAGTGGTCAACATTCTCACTTGGATTTAGGTTAACTGTGAAAGCTAAATACCTTTAACTGTATTTTTATACTAGGTTTGCTCTGATGTAGCAACAGTTTTGCTGTCTGGGTTGAGGTTTTCTCTGCAGTTCCATCTTCTCTGATTAATGGATTTTCCAGGCTACTGTCTTAACAGTTGCCAGCTAGATAGCAGGAGAAAAGAAGCACCGTGGGATATATTGGGTCTTTGTGGAGCTGATTTAACTGGGCAGAAGATGTAGGTCAGTGCTGTAATCTTTGAAGAGTGAGGTGAATGTGCAGTTAACCAGACCTAAACTATAAATGCTGAAGTTCTGAGAGGTACACCTGATGTAGGTATTGTGCGATAGCGAGGTACACCTGATGTAGGTATTGTGCGATAGCTGTGTAGGTCTTCTGCACCTTATTTTCTTGAGCTTTGCTTGGGAGATATTTGACTCTTGTACTCTTTCCCAGAGGTACTGTGGAAGCAGTGGGTTAAGTTTTTATCAGCTAGTGACCAAGTTTCGAGAAACCTGCATTCCATAAACCATGTGTTTTTTGTGCGCACAGCACATCATAGTCAGACTTGCTGACTGAAGTAGCTGCTCTCTCAACATTGGCTTTCCTCTTCTGGGCAAATATTTATTTTTTTCCCCCCTCATCAGCTGTAGGGGCATCATCCCATCCACCTTGTACGTGAGGGCAAGATCAAGACAGCTTCTGGTGAGCGGGAGGGCAGTTTTTCATCAAATCTAGGTGTTTACAAACTCCAGTAATCTCTGAGTTTATTTGCTTTTAGTATGTTTGCCAGTTTGCGTGGCTAGTTGAAGTAATAAGCAATTGCTTAATATGCAAGTTATTCAACTTTAACTTTTATTCTGCAATTCACTGTTTTGAGTGTTGCTAGTCAGTATGTGTATTTTTAGTTTGAGGCTTGAAGTTGTAAAGTTGAAAACATTCTAAGTCGATATGCATAATCCTAGACAAAAGTAAGTCGTCTGAATAATTCTGTGTTGAGTACTGCAGTGCCTGCTGCCCTTTGAATACATTGCATACGTGGTTTGCTGGTGGGATTGCCATAACATTTCCTGCAGTAGTGTGGCTGGAAAACGATGACAGCAGGTTCATGGTTACGAGGCATGCAATCCTGGAGACCTTTAAGAAGCCTAGCACAAATGCAGAATGCTCTGAAGCACTGTCTGGTTAAGAGTTGCTCAGTGTTCCACAGTACTTGAATGAAAGTGGAAAGATTCAAACCCTGCACAGTTTTTACAGAAGCAGGTCATTAACAAGTTGGAACTTAGGTTTTTGCGCCAAATGTCAGAAATGTTTTAACTAAATTCATTCGGACCTTGCAGAGAAGACTCCAACAGTATGAAACCATGACTGCAAAATGGTTCTCCAAGGCAAAATTGTTAATCACTCCAAAAAATGCAGATTGTATAGTTGCTGCAGGTTTTAAAGGGGGTACTGAAACAATTAGTGTAACTTGTTATACTAGAATGCAAAAAGTTTAGACTACATTACGTAATCCAGGCGTACTAATGAGTTCTTAAGCACTGTGAATACAGCGAAAGATAGAAAATGCAGCAGCTTCTGTTCAACAATCGGAACTATTACTGCATACAATTTTTTGGGGGGTGGGGTTTACATGCTTGCAGGACACCTGTATATCATTTTTGACTTCCCTATGTCTTCTCAGTAGTCAAGAATAACTATCCTCTCTCTCATCACACAGTACAAGCCTAGCCTACTTGAATGGCTAAGTTTGCAGAAACAATCATTTCTAAACAAAAGCTTTCTTTGAAAACCCTTAGCATGAGAAATAGTATCACTTTTTTGTTCCTTTGAAACTCTTGCATTTAGTGAAAATGCATCTTAAAAAAAATTGGTGAGGCGTACTGATTTTTCAGTTCTTTGACTTCCACAAATGTTTGAGTAGTTTTTAAAATGTCAATTTTCCTGTCTCCTTTACTTTCCAAGCTTGTTGCCATCTCATTCAGTTTGTCCACACATGTCTAAATCCTTGTATGCTGGGGGGCTTGAGAATAAAAGTAGAGTAACACAGTAATTGATCTTCAAAGCTATGGGTAAAGATTCTCCAAGTCGTCCTCGTCCTGTTAGAATGCGTACCTGAGAAATTTGGCTTTGGGCTCTAGTCATGGAGGGGGTTGTTTTTTCATGTGTTGGAAGGTGGTCACACCCCTTTAGGGCTTCTCTAACTTTCTTTGAGAAGTAAGTTGCCAGTATTGTGTGTGTGTGTGTGTGTGTGTGTGTGCGCTTATTACTGTGAATATGCCTTTCCTGGTAATCTGGCAGCTAACTAAGATGGAGCTACATTTGGCTTCTTTGCATTAGCCCTTGCACTGAGATTTACTGCAAGTCTGTGTTGTAATAAGATAACTCACTGACCAGAGTAGTCTTTTTGTGTTACACTTGTGAAATTAAATTGTTCAGTACTGTAAGCTTGATAATGGCATTTGTCACGCATAATATGTAGTCTAAAAATCTCTCTCAATTTATAGAAATACTATATGCAGTTAAAATGTAGTAAAATGTGAAGAAAGGATAAAATTGCATGGATAAACAATTCAACAGGGAGGGAAGTGGAGCATAGGCCTTTACGTATACACCTGAAGTATATTCAGGATCATTAAACATGGGCTTTTAGAGATGTCTTGAAGCATCTTGAGGGTGGGGATTCCCACCTCACAGGCAGGTAGCATATCAAGAATTGTGGACCCATGTTCTCAAGTAGTGGCTTCAGCTAGTCCTGTTGCGTGGGTTGGGACAGCCAGTGACATGCTGGAATGTTGTGCTTATTGGGTGGACCCAAGTGCAAGAGTAAAAAAATGACCAGCACTTTGTGGAGTTCTCTGAATTGACAGTGTAACTTTTTTGGGGCTGACTCTACGTTGGTGTCCAGATTACCCCAGTTAGTAACGGGGCTTTGGAGCTTTGAATAAGCTAGCTCTAGTCTAGTTCATTCTGCGAGCCTGAGGTCTGTAGGCGGTTGCAGTAATCCAGAGGGCTGCAGGTTTAATTTATTTAATCAGGGTCATATATTTCTAAATTCTATATGAAATGGAACACTTTTTGATAGTAGCTGAAACCTGGCCCTCTTTGCCAGTCTGTCAAGGAACAGTCCCAAATATTTTCTTGCTGCAACCTGGCCCTCTTTGCCAGTCTGTCAAGGAACAGTCCCAAATATTTTCTTGCTGCAAATGATGGCGTTTTCCCACAATAGGTAATCCTAAAAGGCTGTACCGAGCAGACCACTCCCTCAGGCTGCCATGTATAACCTTGGTGACAATCTACAAGGTATTTGCTTCAAATGGCCGACATCTGTCTAATTAGTAAAATTCTAGTTTAACACCTAACATGGATGTGCAGGGAAGAAGTTATAGCTGTGTGTTCTGTGTGAGTGTCGAGATAAATTCCTCCCTTCAGTATCCTTGACGAGGAAGCATATATACAGTAAATTTTCAATGAAACATCACAGCTAACTGGGTACAAAGTAGGAAACAGGACAGTTAATTCCACGCACAACTCTATAGGAATGTTGCATCATTTTTCAGGCATTCCAAGACTATGCCAGTGATGCAATAGGTATGTAAATGGTCCAAATGGATCCTATAGTCCACAGTGTCAGACTGCCGAGTGGTCTTAAAATCCCAGGATTAAATAACACTGGTCTTTCCATATGAAGAGAGTTGAATACCCTTTTCAGAGCTGTTTTAACAGTTGTCTGGAAGGAAATCAGTCTTGTAATGATTTGTACAAACCATTCTCTTGCAAATGAGGAATCCATCTCTGCTTAAATCCTCTTCTATGCCAGGAATCGGCAATCTTTTTAGTAGTGTTGTGCCAAAGTAATTTTGCAAAGTTACTCCAGCGTGCCAACCTAAGCTCTCCATATTTTTATATACTACCATTGAAGCCCATTAGCTTGATATTGTATTAACATGTTTTCAATTAACAAGTTACGATCTCTCTAGCTTTCCTACATGCATTCTCCCAGTTCAATTTTTTGAGATTATAGTTACTATATTTCAATTCCCTGTGCCACTGAAAATCGTTCCATGCTTGGCACGCATACTGTAGGTTGCAGATGCCAGTTCTATACAGTCTTAAGCAGAATGTCTGAAGTTTACTAATTATCCACATCTGCATGTAATTTTGCTCCTTTGTGTAATAGTAAGGAGAGCTTTATTTAGCAGAGATGGAAATACCCCCTCCTGTAACTGCAAAAGAAGTAACAGTCCTCTAGAGGTTTGGGTACAATTCTTTTAAGTGGTCTCCAACTAATGCATGTGGGAAATTGCTCCAGGACATAGGTTGTGTGGGGGAAACGCTGCTTTACCCAGTCAAAAGTTTCTCTCCATGCACTGTGGTGGCAGGGCAGGTAGCTTACATCCTTCTAAGTTGGGAACTGCTGATTGAGGGCTCAGTGTCCGTTCTAAAAGTGTATTAATTCTGGTTTAAGCACTTGGGCTTCAGGCCAGTTATTTTACATTAAAAGGGTTCGTGGTCTGCACTCTTGTGGGAGGAGAGGCTTGACTCTGCCCTTCTGAGCTGGGAATTTCTGGTTAAAGGCTTATAGTGCCTGCATATTTGAACTGCTTCATACTGAAATTGGTACACCTTGTTTGCTGTAGCATAGACTCGATCCCGGCCTGCTGAATCTAGCTTTATTTGTATGCTTGTTGTTTACTTATTTCCCTGAAATGCTAATTCCACGTAAAACGTGGCTTTTCAGCGCTTCTGTGGATCCCTAGTGATATCTGCATTGCTTACTGTACTTATTTCCTTGTTTCACTTAAATGCAAAAACGACAAACAGTAACTTTCTTTCAAGTTACCTATAACACATTGCATTTACGTTACCTGGCACTTGCTCACTAAATCAATTGTATAAGTCAGCACTAAAATATTAAAAGCACTACACCCTCACAAACTCCTCTTGAGTACCTCGTTCCCCATTGGCCCCTTTTTTTTTTTTTTTTTTCCCCAATTATAAAGTAATTCCCAATACTATTCTAGCATGTCCAAAGGTCAGTTGTCAATCTCCTCTCCGGTCCAGCTGGTGAATCTTTGAATCTTGAGGCAATGTTACAACTGCCTCATGTACACAGACAACCCTCTCCTCCTAACAAATTCCAACACATGTGAGAGATGCAACCATATAGCCATACTGGAGGCTAAGCTCTCAACTCAGTACTGGCGAAACCAGTCAGGAGGAGAAGGAAACCACACTCACTACAATTCCAGTCTCACATAGACCTACCACGACAGCAAGCCACTCACTCACTCACTCACTCACTCACTCACTCACTCACTCACTCACTCACTCACTCACTCACTCACTCACTCACTCACTCACTCACTCACTCACTCACTCACTCACAAATAAAAATCTGCCTAAGCAGCAGAGACCTCCAAATCAGACACCCAAGCAACCGGTACCCCAAAATAAAACGCGTGCAACACATAGCCAGTGTGCCGAACAGTCACAGCCCTTAAGGCTAAACACGCCTGATACACTTGTAATAGGCGACTCTATCGTCAGGCACACTGATGTCCCGCTCACCAGGCTGAACAAGGAGAAGGTCACAGTGAGCTGCCTGTCTGGCGCTAGGATCCGCCACATAACACAAGCACTCAGGTCACTCCAAGGCAACTACAATTATGACTTTGTCATTGTCCATGCTGGTGTGAATGACCTGAGACTTACCTCCCTGGACTACATGAGACCTAGAGGAGCTCTGAGCATGTAGCCCAGGCCGGTATGACCCTGACCTTGAGTAGCATCTTACCCTCACCAAGAATGATGCCACAATATGAAGACAAGACGATAAATTTCAACAATTGGCTTAAGTATTGGTGTCATTCAAAGGGGATCCAATGCCTGTCAGCCTGGGATGACATGCTCGACAAGCCACGATGCTTCACTAGGGACGGCTTGCACCTGTCGCCCCTGGGCTTTCAGATATTGGCAAAGGCTCTTGCTACCCCCATAGTGCCTTTTTTAGGCAAGGCTCAAAAGACAAACCCACCTACATATGTATCACAAGGGATAAGAAACTGAGTAATGCTACTCAACGCCAGAAGTCTAAACCTCAAGATGCACGCACTCAACTCTCCTTAGCATGGAGAACATGGATATCTGTTCAGTAACAGAAACCTGGTTCAAGGCTCCCAATAGCACCCCAACACTACCAGGTTATACCTCATACCATGCTTTTCAGCCCCAAAACTTGGACCGAACCACAAAAGGAGGGGGGGTATTAATATTCATCAGATACCCACACCTCCAGGTTTGTGGCACAGCACGAAGCATCAGAGACTATCCATGTGCAACTAACAGTGGGTAAAACTGCCTTCCAGTTTATAGCCTGCTACAGACCACCCTCCCAAACCCCGGAACCCCACTCGGCCTTCCTGAGAACACTGGAAAATATGAAGGTCTCTCCAAACACCATTATATTGGGTGACTTCAACTACCCAAACAGACTGGGAGCATTACTCTAGCTCCAACACCCTAGCCCAAAGGTTCCTAGAATTTATAAACTCAAAAATGCTATGGAACAACTTGTTAACACTCCCACAAGAGGGGAAGACCTACTGGACCTGGTCATCACCAACATGGGGACTCTATGCTCCAGACCAGAAGTGAATCCCTCACTGGTAAGATCAGACCATAAACTAATCTCACTGGATATTCACATCCCGACCCCCCCCCCCCCCCGCCCTGAAAACCACAGTGAAAAACTTCTCTAAAGCAAATTTCACACTCCTCAAAACAGAGGTGGAATCCTTCAAAGCCCCTGGGCCTGTGGAAAATACGGCCCAGACCGCAGAATCCTTTATAAACGCATTCTGTGAACACCTTCAGGAATGCATGGATCATGCAATCCCAAATAAAACCAAGACCCAATCCTCCAAAGGCAGACGTCCTGTCTGGTGGACCCCAGCCATAAACAAACTATACAACAGAAGGAGGAAGCTACTATATGATAGAGCAAAATCCCAAAAAGGGAAGGCATCTCTGATCAGTATTAGCAAAAAACTACGGTCACTCAAAGTCGTCTAAGGCCAGCTTCGAGAGAAATTGCACCGGACACCAAGGATAATCACAAGGCTTTCTGGGTGGGAATTCACAGATATGCTCAGAATTAGTCCAAAATGACGAAAAAATACACAGAACCCCCAGATATTGCCAACATCCTAGCTGACGGGTTCAGCGCAAACCCCCCCCCCCCCCACCAAAAGGGCAAATATCTATCCCAGCAGAGTGCTGCCCCCCTGACATCTGAGATGCTCAGGTAAAAGCTGCCCCCTCCAAAGCAAAAAACACAGCATCAATGGGACCAGACTGTGTCCCGGGCTGCGTCCTACATGAACTCAAGAAGAGCTAAACCCAAACATAAAACTACTGTTCAATCTCAGCCTTACTACAGGATATGTACCCAAAGAGTGGCGTACAGCAGCAGTGGTCCCTCTCCACAAAAGTGGTGCTTCAATGGATCCTGGAAACTATCGCCCCATAAGCCTGACTAGCTTGGTCTGCAAAGCTATGGGAAGGATAATCATGGACCTCATAAAGGTATTGGGGACCTACAGACGCTCGATCCTACCCAGTTCTGCTTTAAGGGCAGATCCTGCCTCTTAAACCTGGTTGATTTATTTGAAACTGTTACCAAGGCCATTGACGAGGGGAAGGTGGTCCACACAGCCTACCTGGACCTCGCAAAAGCCTTCGATACAATACCCCACTCGGGCATTATAGATAAGCTCACCACCTTAAATATAAACCCCTATATCACTAGATGGATTGCAAACTGGCTCAAGGACTGAACCCACATGGTTAGAATTGCTGGAGCCATGTCAGACTCCAAACCAGCTACAAGTGGTGTCCCACAAGGCTCAGTCCTGTGACCTCTCTTGTTCGGTATATATTTCTCGGAGGTACAGGCCTACACGGAAGGACTGTGGCTGACCAAGTTCGCAGATGACTGCAAACGAGGTGCCATAATCGAGACTCCAGCCGACACAAGCATCCTCCAGAAGGGCCTCCTAGAAACGGACAACTGGTGCCAGAGCCATGGCCTTAAGCTAAGCGCCAAAAAGTGTTTTTGCCAAATGGGATGACTATACAAAGTGCCCACAAATTAATCACATAGGTGGTAATCCATTAAGTACAGAAGTAGTAATTGGGGACCCAAGTTGATGGTTGTCAAATGAGAGATTGCCATGTGGCCAAAGTGGTTAGAAAAACATTTTATATAGCCCACCTAATCATGAAGGGATTCACATCTAGATCAGGGGAGGTCATCGTGCCTGTACTCATCCCTCATCAGGCCCATAATTGAGTACAATGCCCCTTTTGGGATGTACCTTACCAGACACCTGCAGCAACTGGAAAGACCCCGAAAGTACCTCACCAAGAGGATCAAAGGGCTCAAACAGATGCCATATGCTGCCCGGTTAAAGAAACTCCAGCTCTACTCAGTGGCATACCGCCTGCTCAGAGGCGATCTGTGCCTGACGTATAAAGCCATGTCCAACCCGGAATTAATGGACATGCTGCACCTCAGAAAATCCAAATCCCATAGAGTTACGCGCTCGAGAGACTTTAACCTCAGCAATGAAATAAATAGGACATGATGGAGGGACAGATTCATAACTAAGAGGCTCCCTTCACTCTGGAATAAAATCCCAGTCCAGGTTAGGCAGAGTCCCTCATTTCCTCTCTTCAAGAGGAATCTTGAGTGGTTGGGAGATCGAAGGTTTACCCCGGGTATCACTTGTGTCACTGTTAGAGCCACAGTATACTAACCTCGAAAAAGGGCATAGCAAAATTAATTTAAAATGGGTGGCGAAAGCCAAACGCACTCTGGCTAGGCTTATAAATACCCTAGGGCAGATAGCCTAGTATGAACCTATGAACAGTAGACCAACTCCAGAGAACCAACCACCTGCTCTTGTATCTCAGAACTGGTGAAGCCTCTCCACTCCAGGAAACAAGTTCTATGTCATTAGTAACGGTATTGGCAAAGGATCCGTCTGTGGCTAGACTGTCTGGACTGCACAACCTGTCAGCTAGACAGTTTGCAAGCAGAAAAGTTCTAATTTCACAAGCTGTGTGACTTTCAATGCAATTGCCTTGTCTGTACCAATATATTGAAAGGGGTCTGATTTTAGTGCATGAAAAAAGGGCTCATCCATGTCAGTGTGTGATTTTGCTCCTTTCAGTGTAATAGTAAGGAGAGCTTTTTATTTAGCTTTGTTGCGTGTATGTTTGGGTTTTGGAGGACTTTAGCTCCAAAAGTAGGAGGGGTGTGCTGTAAGTGAAAGGGGAAAAAGATTGGTTCACTGGATCGTTTGGGTTGGGAGCTTTAACCAGGCCTTGTTGCATATCAAACTTTGTGGATTTCTGACTTGATGTAGTACATCTTCCTCACCCTGCATTTGATAAGCTATTTCAACCTGTGATCACCCATTTTGCTGTTTTGTGGGGAAAATGTTTTTGACAGCAGGCAGTTGGTATAGGGCATGGAACCATTCTGGATGGAATGTTGGTCCACAACATCCATGAACACTTAAGTGGTTTACAAATGCTGTCCTTTCACTTTCTCAGAAGGTGAGAGAAAATTGGAGCCCTTAAGTATGCCCATGTGGGTTTTATATTAAACACAAGGCACGCTAGCTGTGAGGAAGCAAATCGGAAAACCATGTACTTGTTAGTAATATTAACCGCTGCAGCATTCTTGCTTCAATTTATATGTGCAATATTGGCGGTTAAAAGTTTGACTTGTGAAGGAAGGATTTCAGTTTGTTTCAGGAAATGAAAGCAGTAAAGGTCGGATAGCTTTAAGTCCTTTGTGGATAGGATGGGCTGTTGAGGAATATCAACTGGGTGGGTTGTAGTAAAATTTAGTAACTGAGTGTCTCGACATTGGTGACAGGTGGTTAACTGAATATAGGGTGGACATTAATTTTCTACCCTAAAATGACAACTGAAGGTAACTGTAATAACCACTAAGTTGCATTGGAAGCTGCCCCCTATTAAGCAGAAGGGGAAAAGGAACAAAAAGGCCATTTACACACCATTCCTTCACACTATCCTTGCTGACGTTCTGTGCAGAGGCTGTCCCAGGAGGTTGACTATCTTGCTGCATGCTATTTCGCTTACCAGGTTTGGGTTTGTCGTGCTAACTGAGTTTGTAGCATTCGCAAAACTAGTTTGTAAATTAGGAGACCTAAAATGCTGCTAATTGAATGCCTACGGAGCGTGTTTGATACTTGCAAGAGCCTCCCTAAACTGGTTGCTACCCCTGAATTCCTAGGGTCTCCCTTTGCACATTAAATCGAACAAGACATTTTTGATGCAGTTTATATGACTAGCTTTCATTTTTTCTTTATTGCTGTATGAAAGGCTTTGGCTGAAAGCTCTGTTTCTACTCGAGTACTAGTGTTTGAATAGTAGCTGTACTTCTAGATTTCTGTAGAACAGTTAGCGGACTTCCAGGCAGTTCACAAAGTTACATCGTGGTTACATGCACCACTACAAACTCCATACTGCTAACTGGTTTTCTGTTTGTGCATTGGCTTTTCTGTAATTAATGATGCTTGTAATTGCTTAGGGAGTTACTTGGTAAACTTACAGAATTGAGATTGTATGCTTTTTAAAGTTGAAAGGTAGCAGATGGTGTTGACTTGAGCATACTGTCCAAAAGCTTTTACACTTGTAACTTGACCACCTTGTTTTTCCAAAGTTGAGTAGTTTTGAAACTAGTGAATTAGAATATCCTTAAGGAAGGAGGGCTGGATCTTGTGTCCTGCGGCTGGATACTTCAGTTTCCTGTGCAGCTGCTCTGCATACATTTCTTTAGTGCAAACGCACCATTTACTGTCCTGAGTGTTGTAAGGTCGAGTGTCTTATTCGACTTTCGGCAATCTGTATGGGGGAGTGAAAACTGTGTCTAAACTTCTGTTATACCACCCAGCTTTTTTTTTTTTTTTTTTTATTTTGCTGAGGACTGTTTGAAATTCTTTTGTTTCATGTATGCAAACTTGTGCACTGTCTTGGTGGTTTTTACATTACATTGTAGATACGGGATGGTTCAATGCTTTTGCTAGATGGTGGGGACCAACCAACTAGTAAATGTACATGGTCACAACTGCTAGCCCAGCTTTTTTTTAAACTAATGTAAGCATTTGAGTGTGGAACTAGATGGGAGCTGGCTGAAGTGTTTGGTCCCCTAGTATATGTGTAGGTCTTGGTATGTCAGCAAGGTTTGTTCGGTCTTGAATTGGTATTTCTGCTTTCCAGAAGCAAGTGGACGTGTTTGATCTAGCCATACTACATAGATAAGTGGCTATCCAGTCAATTGGGAGTGTGTTCTATTTATTTATGGCAAGAATCTGCCTACAGTGGTTCTTTTGTGCTTTTGACAATCTTGAAGTATTATTGTATGGTAAACCTTTTAGCTGTTTTATATTTGATTTTCACAAACTTGTTTATACTGTTCAGCATGTGTTAAAGTGGTTGGTTGCAGGTTATAAAATATTTTAGGAGGACTTGGGAGGACTCTAGGGATGTTCTGGGTCTCTTCAGTGCCTTGGTAGCATGTCTTGTACACTGAGTATGCCCTATATGGAATTTTTTTTTTTTTGTGTGTTTTTTTTAGTACAGCAAGTGGAGCACACCTATATAGCTTCTTAGTATGTGGACTATTTTGTGGTTCCATATGTACTAAGGTGGATAGCCTACAACAGGTTCACTGTAGCTCATAAGATTAAAGAATCTCTAGACAACATAGCAGAAACTGCTTAATTAACCAGGTTGTCAGGTACTCAATGTTATTGTATATGTGCACGCAGAAGTACCATTTTATAAAAATTCTGTGTAGTGTTTACTACTGAGCTGATATTTTTTTTTCCCCCTTTTTGGACTTTAAATTTCGTAATTGACCTTAACACTCCACTATCGGTTTTCAGTGTCTTGATATATTTTTTTTTTGTTTAGTAGATGTGCATTTGAAATGCATAGGCCTAATTATGTATCAAGTTTTTTGGAGGAAGACTAAGGCCGACTCTTGTTTGTGCTAAATGCACACTGTATCAGCAGTTAAAGCTTTCTGCTTTAGAAGCATGTAATCCAAAGCTGTAGTCTTGATGATTTTCATTTTGAGGTTGGTGTAATTTGAATATCTGGTAGTCTTAATGACTATCTGTAGAACAAGAGGCATTCGTGGCACTGCTGTCACCTAGATAGCCATGGGGTGGATTCCATGTTGAGCTTACACCTCCTTGCAAATGATTTAAGTGTTTTGTATTTGGCCATGTGCCTTCTCACCAGTGATGCAGAAGGGCTGCTGCACATAAACAGGGATGTGCACGTCCCTGGTCCCTAGTGCTGCATGTTGTACACATTCCTCCACAGTGGATATTTGAGCACTGGCTGCTCTAGCACCTGATTTCTGATTGCAGACAGTATTTCATCACTTTGTCACAGTGCTGCCTACACAAGAGAAATGTATTCTTGTATTATATATATATATTTATTAATTTCAGGACCCCTAAATTATATTTCTAGGTTTGGTCACACCAACAGACATGCTGTGTAATGCAGTAGTTCTGGTCGTTGGTTTTCAGACTCAGTATATTGCTTAAGGAGGAAGCATCAAGGTTGAGTTTTGGAGGAAAGATTTTGCCTTTTAATTTGTTCATTGTGTGTTTGCACACAGCCCAGAACTGGGGAGAAAAACAAGCTATTCCCCTTACTGGAAAAAGTGACTAATGCAGCAAATGACATGTGATAAACAGTGTAGGGGCCCTTCCAACATTGTGTAGGGAGCATACATGCTGTTAAAAGGTGATGGAAGAAAGTGTTCAAACTTCTGCAACATTACTTTTTCAATAAGGACCACCTCAGCAAAATGTTAAGCCTCACTATTCATCTGTGTAGCATTGAAGCTTTCACAAAAGTAGTGAATACTCGAGAGTTACCTGTTCTGCTAACAGGTTGGAGAAATTGGGGAAATGCAAACTGCCTACTTTAATCTTTGAGGTTTCTGTAAAAGTAATAAATGTTTTGTTTGTGATTTTTAGGAAGTCTCCCCTCTAACCCCTTCTCTCCAAAGAGTCTCTTGCTGTACCCCTCCTTGACAGCCACATTGGTGTCTCCTTTGCTAGTCTGGAAGACCTCTTGTCTGGTCAGAAGGTGACAGAACACTGCTAATTGGCATTATTAAATATATCTTTCAGCTGCATCTGTTGCCTAGCTACAGGCATTTGTCTTGAATGCCTTTTTGTGCTGTTGGTGCTAGCTGTATTCAGTAAATTCTTGTCTGTAGATGTACAATGCTTGGTCTTGCTAACTGCTTGCTTGTGGTTTTTTAGCACATCAGCATCAATTTGTGTAACTTACACCCTCAAATTGGTTGTACTTTTGAGGTGAATTTTTTTTGCACCCATATCTCTAATCCCTGTAGCTTGTAATGGCTGGAAAACTATGAATCTTATCTACATAAAGTAGGAGTAAAGTCTCTTAAACGCATGCGTATTAGTAGTGTAAACTACTCTTCATTTGTAGAGACCAAGTTTTAGAAGTGATAAACGCGTGCGTATTGATTGTCTCTACAAATGAAGAGTAGTTTACACTATTAATATGCACGAGTTTATCACTTCTAAAAACTTGGTCTCTACAAATGAGTAGTTTACACTAAGTTTTAGAAGTGATAAACGCGTGCGTATTAATAGTGTAAACTACTCTTGATTTGTAGAGACCAAGTTTTAGAAGTGATTCCCATTCTCATGCTTGAGAGAAGCAGCTTTATGGGTGATGGTGTCACAGCTTTATGGGTGTTTGCCAAGAAGGTACTACTCCAAAAATGGACTGGGTGCACTAGTTACTGACCTTCTCACATGCATTGCATGCACAAAATCTCTGCTTTGGACACTCATTTGTATGAGTAACCATTGAAGTAACTCCTTTCACAGAACTAAGTCAAGAATTTTCATTGGATTCGGAATTTGCAAGCAGTAATAGCTTTGTGCTAAAAGATCATTTTGGTGAACCTAGTGGATTGTTACAGGTAGTCTGTAAACTTCTGTTACTGTTAACATTGTAATATCCTCCTTTATTTTCCTTCTGAACCTCAGTTTCAATTTCTATGACCCTGAGCCATTGACACCAAACTTAAGATTTGATAAATTCTGCACACTAATTTCATAAACTGTATGCAATACCGTCTGCGTTGATTTGCCTTTTTTTTTTTTACATTTTCATGAATGTGGTAAATGTTCAGCTCAGCAACGGCAAATTTTTTAAGCTCGTTTTGTGACTTGTAGAAACTAATTAGAAGGAAAAGATTTTTGGAAAATGGCCATTGCTAGCTATCTTTAAGTCTGAATGAAGAGCTTAAATGATTGGGGTTGCATCACAGTATGTACTTTAGGACTGGAAAGACCATGGTAGATTCAGCATGGCCTTTGCCCCTAGTTTCAACAGGTTCAGATTAGTAGCTACCAAAATGTGGAACCATTTATCTCGCAGCAAGTTGTCCATTTTTTACTGTCTCGCCTATCCTGTTGGTTAGATCTATGCTGAATAGAGGATTAAAGATGTGACAGAATGCTGATGCGGCAGAATCCTTAAGCTTTCTGTTTAGAACAATTTACAAAATTAGAACCTTGTTCTCAAGCTGCGTCTACATCTTATCTAGATTTGTTTTTAAGCTTTGAATATTCCTGTGGTTTAGTAAGTGTTGGAAAATTGGTGACTTCTGGCTTAATTTTCCAGGATAACTTCAGAATTGCAGCAGTTGGGGAGGTAACTGTGCAAATAACTCTGTGCAGGTGTCTAGTTATATTAGCTTTGTGATCATGAGGGAAAAAACAGGCTAGCTAATTTTTCTACTAGGGCCATATGTTTTATGATTTCCTTTTACAGGAATGTTTCAGTGCAGAGCTACCTGGACATCCACCAGTGCCTTTCTAGGCAATATAAGGTAAGAGCCAGCTTTGCTGCTGCATTTCTGCACAGTTTGAGTGGTTTCCTTCCCTATTTTCTGATTAAGTTTTTATTTCTTTATGCTTTGGTAGTCTCCTTGCGCGCACACACCTTTAGTGTGATTACTGCTTCAGCGGTTCTTATGATGAACATGTTGTAGCTGGACATATTCTAGACATTTTGATAAGTATGGCCAATGTTTTAGTTTAGGGTCCCTTTCTGGTATCTGTATTTTTGATCTTATGTTGAGGCTGCCACATCTGTTTTGAGTTTCCTGTCCTTTTCAGCTCCTCTTGTCAGATGGCAATGTTTTCTCGACTCAAACTTGGAATTGTATCTGGTTTAAACTCTTCAGTTGAATTACAGCAGCATGTTTAGTGAGATGGCACAGCTTTGTGAGTAAGGAGGTTTGGAAAGCTAAAGTGTTTTTTTGTTTGCTTTTATTTACTTAGCAGGGGAAAAGTTCTGTGGGGGCAATGAAAGGCACCATTTTAGCGGCATCCTGTGGGGGCAAAGTGCAGATGTGTGTAATATACCCAGTAACCTATAAGAGCACATCATTAGTATAGTTTAAACCAAAAGTAGAGTTTAAGCTAGCTGGCGTTTTTACAAAAGTAGAATTCTACTCAGTACAGGTGTGTTTGATGCTGTTCACTGTCAACCACTTTAATGTAAATGACTGTGCAGGATGCATGATGAGGCAGTAAACCAGAAGTTCTCTAACTGTAGTGGGAAAGCATGTAGGGGAGTGGTAATTCCAGGAAATATTGTGTAGTGTCAACATTGTAATAGTATATAGAAACATGCAATGTAAACTGCAATGGCCCAAGTACGTACAATATATGCAGTTAAGTAGGACATGCATGGCGTTTCCTTGGTTTATAGGTTGAGCAATTTGTTTTGGCTGGTCTGAAATGTAGTAGGGGAAAGGATGTTAGCCTGGGGGGGGGCACAAGTGGCAAAGCCAGGATTAACACACTTATGTGGGGGCCCTTGCTAAAATGCTTGCTTCTGTTTTGTAAAAATGGACTCCATGCATTACCTATACAGTTAAGATAATTTTCGGGCGACTGGGTAAAGTTTCAAAGGAAACTGAAGGTGGAGTTTATGTAAGCTATCTGGTGGTTTGTGTGTGAGGCTGGCGCTGCATTAGGGTGGGTGGTGGGATTCCAAAAGCACTGCACCCATGTACTGTTGCAGTGCTGTTATGATTGGACTCCATTTATGGTTCTGGCAGTATACTTTTACAGCAGTAACTTCTCTTCCTGTACACACTTCCAAGGCCACTGCCATCCAAAAGCCTGCTGTTTTCACTCCTCAGGCAGGTCTTGCAAAGTCCTCCATATATGATGCTAATATTGTGGTGTCCTCTTTGATTAAGCATTTTTGCTTCTCCCTTGGGATAAGTTTTACTGTAGTAATCCCCTGAATGTGTAGTAGTAAGTCCTGCCTAAACCCTGCTAAACGCCCAGTGACATGCTTGAATAAGGAATGAGTATTTATGATGTCTTCACTGGCATCATGATAATTCGTCAGGTATTTGGAATGCTAGCTGGGAGGTGTACTGCAGTACAATACTGAAGAGAAGTGATGAAGAAACAGAGCTAGAGTTGTGATTTGAAGGTTCTGATATTTGAATAGTTGTAACAAAGGGACATCTTTTCATAGTTGGCAATGCTATTTGAATGTGTCCTGCAGCAGTTAGAGGTTTAACTGTACTAAGCTGAGATTTATTTTGAGAACATAAAGCAATTTTTGGGACGTAGTGTTGTATGATTACAGCTAGGTAGTTTTCAGGCTTTTAAATGAAGTTGTGCACTTATGGTAGTTGTAATTAGAGTGGGTCAAATGCCAGTTCCGGCAATATTCAAGTTCCTTGAGGGCTAGACAGTGGTAGGGTCTGTAGTGTGGACTGACAGCTGCTGTGGCGATTTTTTTTTATAATTTTAATAGCAATGATACTTGGATATTGGTGAAATTTGGAGCAGCGCACAGCAGTAATGGCGACAGGAGTCTGGAAGCAATGTGTACTCTCCTAGATGTGCCTGTTACATAATCTTTGATAGATTTCATCAGCTAATCCAGAATACCAAGTAATTCTGGTTTTGGTTTGCAGACTGATCACAGTAAAGGGGTGAGTTGTTAGCTTTTTTGGGGAAGCTCTTGCTGTGAGGTGACAATGCTAACTGCTGCCCCACTGTGCCGCCCAGGGTATATATCTTGAATAAGTGTACTGGTGTTTGAACCACATTCTGTGTGTGTTTTTTTAATGTAGACTTGATACTTTACCCCAGTGGAAGTTTACATCGTTTTATAAAAGGCTACTACTGTGTTGCTCTTTGGGAAGACCTCGGCAAGGCACTGTACTAAACTGATGCAACTATGCTTTATGAAATAAACTGTAGAACGGGCAGTTTAAATGCCTCCACACTGTTTTGTCTGGTCTCAGACAAGATGTCAAGTTGGTCTTAACCCTAATATCTTTCAACCCCAGGCAACTTTAGGGTTAGGCCTAACCCTAATGCATGCATGATGTCACTGGCAAGTCTGCATGGCAGTCAATTATGCATAATTTGCATACAACATCCCAGACATTTGGCACGGCAGTCTTACAGGCCACATTTAATTTCTGCGCAGTCCGACCAGGTGGTTACTTCAATACAACTTAACCCTGCCATGTAAAACTTGTTATTTTCTGCCTAATTGCCTGCTTGGTAAGAGAGCCACTCCCCGATTGTGACTGTTACACTTTCTTCTTTCAAACTTGCAGCTTCATCTTTGACCTGGATTGCAGCCATTACTTTGGATGGGAGTATGCTGAAGTTCTTTAAAGAAAAGGAGTTTCCAAGTACTGTTTGCCTTTTTTTTTTTTTTTTCCAAGGGGAATTTCTAAAAATAAACTTCCAGCTCTTAAGCAGGAAGGTTATAAACTTGCACTTTCCAGAGGGTAGATGCATTTTTGTACCACAAACATAGTATGCCCTTGCTGTACATGAGCGGTTTACTTTGATAGAGCTGTGGCTCTTTCCTTGACCTTTTTGTGTAGTGGCAACTTTATTTATTTTGGTGGAAACTTTCTGATGTAGTAAAGTCTGGATGCTATTCTTGGTCTATGTGGACAGGCTGAAATCCTATCGCTCTGGTATTGTACAGATTCCTTGGAAGTGGTCTATGTCTTGCCTACAAGGCAATATCGAACCCTGCCCTACTAGAGATGCTCCATATTTGTGTCCCATTACCTGATCGAAAGGCCTAAGTGTAATGTGTGACATTTAATGAAACCTGCTGGAGAGAGAGCTTAGTCTCCCAGAGGCTGCCCCGTCTTTAACTCCACATACACATCAAAGTACATCACTGACCCTCTTCAAGTGCAGTCTTGAGTGGATGGAGAAACCACAAATTTGTCCCAAGGGTTCCACCAGTGTCCCTCCCTGATGGGGGCGACAGGTGCTGATTTGAGGTTTCATTTTTGGGGATAAACTCTTGGCTAGACATGTAAGGTCTCTAGAGGATCATAAGAGGTTATTAGGTTAATGGCCCTGAAGATTTGCTTGTCAGTATGTCCCTATGGTACTCCCAAGCAAGTTTAAGTAGACTTTGTTTTGGTGGTCATTGATAGTGGACCTTTTATCAGAAGTTGTACACCTTTAGCAATAGGTCAAGGTTTTAGTAACGTAACTACCTTCATGCCAAAGTCTCTGATCTGTTTTCTAAGTGGATTGTGTGTAGGTGCAGCATTATCTAACACCTGGTGCATGAATCACTTCTGCACTGAGTAGGAAGGGAATATTGTGTGTAAATAGCCAAACATAAGCCACTTTTATTTTTATTTATTTTTACATTTGTTGACCGGGCTAGTCTAGCTGGACATATGTCCATTTTCAGTAGAGACCCTGGATATTTCTTGTATTTTTGTCCATGGACTGCCTTACTGTATGTATCTAAAGGTCCCGGTACATTTGAGTAACTTGGATTGCAGGTCTACCTGTTTTCACATTGATTGAAAAATTGTTTCTAAAGTAGTAATCTTGTGTATTCTGTTTTGAGCAACTTAATGAGGGTGGCCTACATTATTTTGAGAGGTTGTCCTAATTTCCTTTTAAGTTGTTTTAAAAGTAATTTTCTTAAATTCTGAATGATGACTGGCTTATCTCTGGGTGCGAAAATGCTTTTATTATGAAATTGCATATTTTTTCTGTGATTGGTCAAGCTTGTGCCACAGCAGGTCTTAAATTCTGACTTGGCAATGTTGGTTTTAACACAATTTCTCTGCTGGAGGCCATCTACAGATGGCAGCTAGAGTTGGCTAACCTCTAGGGCATTGCTTGTCCTGGTGACCCTCCACTTTGTGGTGTTTTGTTTTGGACTGTGTGTATTAGCATCCTGAACAAGTTTGTTGACTTAAGGTTGGGCACGTTCATTTCCATGTGGAGCTAAAGATGCAGTACTATTTTAAGCTGGGGACGTGGATTTGTGTAGTTCTCAGCATGTTGGTACCAATGGGAGAAGGGGGGGGGGGGCTGTTTTACTGGAGACGGTAAATTCACGTCCATTGTGAACAATCCATATTGGCTTTGTCTTTACGGCTGTCGTGTTTGTGACAGGATTGGCATATATTGCCCAGTGATATTGGGCCTGTAGTTGTATCAGAGGGCTCGCACTCTTGATGATCATGTTTGCATATAATGCATGGACTGGAGGGCATTATTGCACTGGAAAATTCTGTCTTATTTTGAAGGCTGTTCAGTGCATTTTGGGATGGCCCTTTTCCTAGTTTATTTTAGTGAAGTATTTTATATTGTGTTTAGTTGATTGCAGATTCTCGCTTGTTTAAATTAGTGCGCATGTATATTTGATTTCAGAAGGCAACATTTTGCATGCTAGTCCACTGTTTATTCCATGAGATACAAAATGCATTAATAAGTGTACTAGGGCTATACTTCTGGATCTGTCATTTATTGCACATTCTCTGCTATATTTTAAAAAATTTGGAAAAGGCAGTATTTTGTACTCTGCCTAATTACAGCTAAGCAGACTTCCTGCTTTTCATTTTATCTGTTGAAGTTGCCATGCCTGAACTTTTGTTTAACTGGAGCTGTGGCATTAGTTAGGGATGGGGGGGGCTATCCTACTAGATTGTCAACTTTCTGCTCTCTACCGTCTTTCTGCTCTGTACTGTAAACATTTTTTTAACTCCTGCTATTGATTGCTGCCAAATCCCAACATAGCAGCATAATTGAAACCTAAAGAGTTTGCCTGTCTTGCTGGGTTTTGTGCAGCAAATGATGAAAAGCTTGTTTGCAGTTTAACCAGTTCTACTTGCAGCATTCTGAATGGGTTTGTGTTGGGGGGGGGGGGGGGTGCACTGGATCATATATGTAATATCCCATGGGTCACCACTACAAGATATTTACAGTATTGTATAGCGTGTAGATTGGCTGGGTCTTGCAGTTTTTACTTTGTAGCTTGTCTGGGTGACCCTTCTACCCTCTTGTTATAGCTATAGCTGAAGGAATTGTAAGAAAGCTCTTAAAGTTTTTCCTGTTGACATCTTTAAGTAAGTTTACAATAAATGCAACTTTTATGACTAGAACAGTGGTAGCCCCTGTCTTGCTTGTTTTTTTGGGCTAATTTGTAGCAGTGTTATGCATATTGTAGGAAGTTTCCTCCTCTTTGCTGTTCAGTTTTCATGCAGATGCGGAGAGTAAAACTTTAATTCAGTGCTTTATCCTTTGCAGGTCTCCTGTAAGTTACCATGGCTCAGAAAGATGTGGATAAGTATCTTTATGTGGACAAAAATCTCCTCAATAACCCACTGGCCCAGGCAGACTGGGCTGCCAAGAAGTTGGTATGGGTTCCTTCAGAGCGGAATGGGTTTGAAGCAGCCAGCCTGAAGGAGGAAGTTGGTGATGAAGCAATGGTGGAACTAATAGAAAATGGAAAAAAAATTAAGGTGAACAAGGATGACATACAGAAAATGAATCCTCCTAAGTTCTCAAAGGTGGAAGATATGGCAGAACTCACTTGCTTGAATGAGGCATCTGTGCTCCACAACTTAAAAGAGCGGTACTACTCGGGGCTCATTTATGTAAGTAATCTTTCTTCATTTTAAAAGTTTTGAAGGTACACGTGAAAACAATCTGTTGTGGTAGTATGAGAGAGCCTGTTTAAACACAAGTTGCAGAGCTGAAGTGATGGATCATATTTAAGATCTCCAGCTTTAATGTACATGGTTGGCATTTTTTCAGCAAGATGTTCTGGGTTTCCAGACTATGGCAGCTAGTCATAAAAGTAGAGTTCGGGTGTGTGTTTAATTTTGGTTTGTTTTTTGGGATGGTGCAAATGTTATGGCATAAGGATCTCATTCTAACTTTGTATTTTTAATAAGGTTATAAAGCCTTCCCAGAAGGATTAATTTCTTCAGTATTTTGGAAAAACAGGAGAATTGACACCAAATGAGAGCTAATATGTGGCCTCTTGTTAGTAGTTTTAGCAGTGTGTGTGACTATATGCAGCAATTGGTAGGGGTACATTTTTCAAGCATTCACAGAAGGGGAGGATGACTTTTAAAAACAGATCTAGCACCATCTGCACTTCAGTGTCCAGTGTTGGAGAATGGTGTGCTGTAAAGGGGCATAGCGGCCTTCTCAAATGTCCCTGTTTTTTACTTTATTTTACCCTGACCCTCACAAATTTCCTGTTAAATTGCTAATGATTGTAGTCTGTCAATGGCAAACATTAGTTTCCTGTTAATTCAGAAAATAATTTGTGATGCACTCATCTGCTCAGCAGGTTTTGTAATATTAAAAATTGTCCCTAATTTGGTCTCCCCATACGAGTGCTCTACATATACACAATATAAAGGCAGTGGAATCCCTTCTGTGCAAGACAGCGACCCTTAAGATAGTGAAAAAAGATAGAAAAGGGGAGTTCTTTAAATTGTTGCTATAACATTTAAAGAAAATGTGAGGAGGTAGTTTTTTCTTTGGGGGTGCAGAATATGGAGGGATCGAGACACTACATGTTGCCATTTAGCATTTTCGGAGACTCCTTTAACATGTACCTATTTGGGGATTTTTCAAATACAGCATTGCTTCTGAGTCAAGTGCTGTGATGCATTTTTCGACATGTCTGTACTTCAACAATATCCAGAAGAAGTAAGCTTTCTAAAGTAACTGTAGCCCAAATTTAGCTGTGACGTTACTCTTATAGCAATGTACCAGTGCACTTTTAATGTGGCACCTGTGTGCATGTGTGGTGGAGTGCTCATTAAAGTCTGAATGCAACACACTGTTGCATTCAGGTTAATGTGTTCTTTGGTGACATCACTATGAAAAAACAGTCTTAAGTGTATGCTTCTCCTCTGAAGTTAAATTAAAAAAAATACCCCAAATTGGCTGAGGTGCTGTTCAGCAGTTTTTTGCACCATATGCTGTGGTGCAAAGATGAGCTAAAAATAAATAGAAAATCGCTCTAAAGAAGTGACTTATTACAACTGTATTCTATTAGCTTTATTACTTTTGTTTTTTCACTTTGCTTTCCTTCTTATGCTGCCCACTCAATGAAGGGCTACAAAAAATGTGAGGAGTTTTTCTTGCAAGGGCCTGCTCTGGTGCATGTCTGCACTTTTGGCTTTGTAAGGTAAGTATGTTGGTGCTTACATTGTTCAGTTTGACAGACAAGACTGCATGAGCGTGAGAAATATAATTTGAAACTTGGGAGACTGTTGATGTGAAAGATAACTAGCAGTTCCACCACTTCAAGCTTTGGACCGTGTTGGAATTACTTTTTGAGGAGCTGAGCTGTATTCATGTATAATGTAGTTAAAGTTGTATTATTTGGGTTGGGAAGTTGGCATAATGGTTAAGGTGCTTATAAACAAAAGGTGCATGGTTTGATTTCACACAGGGTAATTGGCTAAGCTTAAAATCCCCACAAGGGTAATTAGCCTAATACTAACCTATGAACAAAGAGCAGGACCAAACCAGTGGTATAGCTGAACATCTTGTTACTAGAAGTTGCTGGAACTTGAGGATTGCTGCTGCTGTAGCACTTGCAGTGCCTGACAAATTGGCTGCAGGAATATCCTTTTTGGCCAAATGTCCAGAGTTTTTGGACATCAAGGGAGGTTGGCTTACCTCTGTGGTGAGGATACTCTGTTGGAAGGGAAGATAATCTAGCCCTACAACTGTCAGCTTTTTGCTCTGAGCATTTGGTGATATGACAAGTTTGATCAGGCAACTTCAAGAGCACTGTAGTACATACCAAAGTGAGAATTTTTGTTTTACTACTTAATTTGCTTTGACCTCTATCCTCTGCTGTGATGGCTTGGAATTTTAGGTTGAAAGACTCCATTTTCAGGGTGGGTGACTAATATGTAAAGAAAAAGCTTGCTGCTGTTTTGCTTTTTCTGCTTAAGTAGAGACTTACAAATGCTGTGCTTTCGGAGGAAAGCCACCATTCCCACCCTTCAGTCCTGCCTTGAACACAAGGTGCTTGGTTTCTGGCTTGGATTTCTGCTATATCTTGCAGGATAAGTCCTTCTCTTGTACCTGGATCTTTATCTCAAAAAGAGGTTGGTGATGACTGGCATGCTTGACTTCAGCATGCTGGGTGTTTTAAGTTTGTTTTGAAGTTCAGTAAAGCACTATATATGATTTTGTCCTCCCCCCTACCCTTGGGACTCTAGGTGAGATGGTCTTCCTGTCTGGATTATTGGCCGTTCATTGAGTGTTTTGAAGAAGTTTTCAATGTTGGTCAACCTCTGTCCTTCCCTGTTTTCAGCACTGAGAGGTGAGCAGTTAGATTATTAGTTGTTGCCCAGTATCTGTGCTCTTACATTGAGGGACCCCTAGCATAGCACCCTGCCAAAAGCCAGAGCCAAGGTGTCTGGCATCTGGCCCTCTATGGTGGGCATCTCCTTATCCAGAGGGCCCAACAAAGAAAGGCGTACCTTGTTCAAGTCTCTGGTGATTGTATCATATTAAAGTGACTGCTTCTGCGAGAACACATTGGTTTGCCTGCTTATTTTTTTTTACTGTATTTACCACACTACTGCTGCATTTATGGCTGCAGTCCATACCTTGTTTAAGCTTGCTTATTTGGCTCAGGCTGAACTTTGTTTCAAAGATAAAAGATGTTTTTAACTTTTTCAGTTGTGTTTATCGGATGATGCACTTTGGATTTAAAGCTACAATGTCACCACTGTTTGTTATAGCTGGGACAGGTTTTTTTTTCTGTTAATACATTTGATCCATCTTTTTAAATAGCAAAGTGCTTAAACTAGTATGTCACTAAGACCTTAAAAAGTAAACTGAAGATAGTCCATTGCCGACCTACGCAAGTGTAGTAACCAGGAACCATTTAAACTCACTTTTGAAGAACCAGATAAACCAGAACCAGGCAGAATTCACTTTGTTGTATAAACTTAAAACACACATGCTTAACTGATTCACCGCACTTTTGTCCCAACAAGACTTAATTAGATGAGTGTTTAAATGTACTAAAACTTTCCCCATGATACTTTATCAATGTAAATTTCATTAATTATCGTTTATTACTAAATTAAAACCAACTGAACTCGTATAGAGAAACACTAAGTACTTGTTAGTGAATGTAAAAATAAAAAAAACTTTAGTGTTAGATTGTTAAATATATTAAACTAAAATGTTAAATGCACTTTTAAAAATGCAAGGAGAGAGACTAGCCTAATGGTCAAGGTATTCGCACCACAAAATCCAAGTGCAGGGTTAGGCAACCAGCCAGTCTCAAAATGTCACACCAATGCATAAACCAAATGTGCCATCTAGTGTCCAAAAGTTTTTTACAGTAATTTACACTTAAAACGTTAAGTATACAAAAATGTATGAACCTTGCAGGAGAAGTCTTATTATAACCTAGCTGCCCTCAACTTTAAAACTGGGGCTAGGGAAACATTTTCATTCAAGCCAGGTGCTGTATTAGCTTCCAAAATGAGTTTGCAATCAGTTAAGCATTTGTGTGTTTAAGTTTATGAATAAGTGACCATTCTGCTTGGATGTTCTTTGTGTTTCACTGTTTGCAGTCATTACATTTGGGTTATCTGATTGCAGGTAGCCCTCAGTCAGCCTGATTAACAGTCTTGGGTCCTGCGTCAGTTGCTGTCCCTTCCATGACGTCCGGTCGTCAGGGGTATAAAACATGCCGACGCCATTACATCAGTCTTTCTTGCCGTGCAGTGCCCGAAGCAGTTGGTAAGTGCCGGTCGGCCGACTCCTGAAATTTTCATTTGAGTTTCAGAACCGAAGTCTTCAACTAAAAGCCAAGTACCTCGTTGGGGAAACTTTTTTTTCTTGCTCTTAACCGATGTCAGTAAATAATTGCATTACTTGTGAAAGCAAATACCTCCTAAAGATATTAATTTGTACTGCATTCCTTGGCTAGGCCCAGACTACGACATACCTAGTTGTCGGTTTTGTGCCTTATTTAAACCACAAACTATCAGTCTGTATATTTACGCTTCTAAATATTTTGGTGCTCTGTTCAGTTATCCTGATATGTCTTTAGTCAGCCATCTGACTACAGACGTTCCGAAAAAACGCAAAGATAGACAGGCCACCTAGGTCCAAAGCTGCCAACAACGCTTCTAAGCCAGTTCGCCGGTACTCAGTGAGGCACTTTTGCAGCTTCCGATACCAGTTACTTCTGATTTGCAGGCCTCTGAGACCCGTTCGGAGTCCAGTGTGCTGCGAGATGCTTCAACTGTGGGACCTGCTGATGTCTCTACCTTGGATGGGTCCAGAGCCACTGTGCAGGCACCTGCTTTTGAGGGTGTATTCAGGCCTACTAACTTGCGTATTAAACCGATGCCATCTTCAAGGCCTAAATCTCAAACCATGCCTAAAAAAACTGATGCCCAGACTGCATGGTCAGGCCTCTATGCCTAAACGGATAAGAATGGCTGAAGATCTTATTTTAATCAGGGGAAGCCACCCTTCACCCTTTACCTTTATCTACTTATGAGGATTCTGATTGAGGATTCTGATTGGGGGCTGTATTCCCTGTGCCCCCCCCCCCCCAAGAGGATTTCTCTTTTGGTGAAACCTTGCATACTCTCGGGGAGCATTTTCGTTGTGAGTGTCAGGATTTCTCTGATTCTAAAAAGAGGCTTGGGGATTTCTTACTCCTGCCCCAGCACAGGCCTTTAGCTATACCTCCTGTACTAGACCTTGATGCATTTGCAGAATCTAGTTTGGCCCCTGACTCTTAACCTCTTGCTCCCAGGAAACCTGAAGGATATTACAGGGTCCCTGACTCAAGTTCCTTTTCAAATCTCCTACTGGGATCCTGAGACCATTTCACAGGGGCCCAAGGGCATTAAAGCTACTACTGCCAAAAATCCTACCCCCTCTGATAGAGACTCCAGGGCACTGGATAGATGGCGTAAGAAGGTATATACTTCTGCAACTTTGGCAATATGGGCCTTAAACAGCCAGTTTCATATATTGACGTATCCGCAGCATATTTAATGGCTTAAACAGAAAAAATGTTTCCGGATTCTGCTGAAAATAAGGATTTACAGGGTTTATTGCATTCAGCTGAACAGGTTGGAAAACGTACATTGCAATGTGGTTTTGACATTCTAGAGGCATCTTGCAGGGCTGCTGTAACTGGGTCTGTACTTGAAAGGTATGCTTGGCTTGAGGATCAATCCCTACCAGATCATGTTAAAGCAAATTTACTGGATACTCCCCTAAACCAGGACCGCCTGTTCTGCAAAAAGGCAGAAGTTCTTAAAAAGATGGAAGAAAAAGCTAAAGCTATGAAAACTGTTAGATGTTTTACAAGAACAACCTCCAAGATTTAGTAGACACAAGAATTTGTCCTTTCCTGCCTCTTTCAGACCTTCAGTCCAAACCCAGATCCAGCAGAGCTTCCAGGCTGTAGGCCTAGGGTATGCTCAGGACTAAGCAGTGGGGGGCCTCCACTTCAAATCTGGGAGTAATAAGACCCCCCCCCCCCGCATGGTAAACTGTTTTAATGACTTCCTTTTAAAATTTCCAAGCACTTGTCAACTGACTGCCCCTTTTGGGGGGAAAGATTACTCTTCATGCAACTGGGAAGTCCTTACCCAGGACAAATGGGTTTTAAATAGTGTCCCAGGGATACAGATTTTACTTCCACATGTTGCCAACACCAAGCGGGTGGCCAGAACTACCCCCAAAATAAGTACTTTCTCTCTAAAGCATGGGGGCTATTCAGTTGGCACCAGAAGAGGAAAAGGGACAAGGTTTCTACTCTAGACTCTTCCTTGTATCCAGAAAGGGCAATTCATGGCATCCTATCCTATCCTGGACATGTCTACTCTAAACACCCTTTTGGAGCATCCAAAATTCAAGATGCTGATTCTCTACCAGTTGCTTCCTACGCTAGGCAAAGATGCCTGATTGGCAACACTAGATTTAAAAAAAGCTTACCTGTACATACCAATCGAATATTGCAGAAGGATATCTACGCTTCAAAGCAGGCGACATACACTATTGGTTCTCTGCACTGCCCTTTGGCTCATCTACTGCGCCCAGGGTATTCACAAAGTGCCTAGCTCCAGTTATTGCATTTTGCAGGCAAAGAAATATTCAAATATACCCATACCTGGACGATTGTCTGTCTAATTCAGGCAGAGAAAGCCAGGACATACTTTTAAATCATCTGGCCTTTGTTACAGAGGGTTCTAACTTGTCTGAGGTACACCATAAACGAAAAGAAATCGCACCTGCTACCCTGTCAACCAATTATATTCGTGGGAACAAGCTTGAATACAACTTCCAAGATGGCTTTCCTCACGCCAGAAACATTCATTTGGCAGTCTACTTCAAGTGGCCACAGAAACCCTGCTATCTGCAAGACAAATACTGCAAGCTTTGGGGTTCATGGCCTCCTGCATTCTTCTGATTCGATATGCAAGACTGCATATGAGGAAACTACAGTGGTATCTAAAAAGCCTATGGTGTCAACATTCTCAGGATCTAGAAGCAATAATTCCTATCCTACCTTGCCAATGCCTAGAGTTCCTTTGGTGGGCAGAGGCCTGCCAACAAAACAAGGGACTACCTTTCACACCACCCCCTGCTGCCCACGCCCTAACAGACTCATCAGACTATGCATGGGGGGCTCTCCTGGCAGGGAAGTGCATTCAGGGCAAATGGAACCCAAGTCGAATGCACCTGCATATCCATCAAAAAGAAATGTTAGCTGTACAGAATGCTCTGACATCCTTAAAGGACTACATTCTTCCAGGAAAACTGATGGTAAAGACTGAACACCACTGTTATGTGGTACATAAGCAGGGGGGGGGGTACACATTCTTCCCCCCTCTGCAGATTAGCCATGGCATTGTGGAACACTGCCTTGAGCTACCAAGTGCACCTACAAGCTAAATTCCTGCCAGGAAAATTTAAATACACTGGCAGATGGACTAAGGAGAAACCTCATGGACCCACACGAGTGGAAACTGGAACCAAGGATTTTCAACATGTTGACAAATGGGGGAGCCCAGTTATAGACCTGTTTACATCTCCCCAAAACTACCAATTGGACAAATTTTGCACAAGGACTCCCCACAAACAAGCCTGGAAAGTTAATGCTCTGTCCTTCAGCTGGAAAAACCTCGTCTGTGCCACCCCCCCCTCTGCAGGTCAAACCAAGGATGATTTTGATTGCTCCAGACTGGCCATGCCAACACTGGTACCCCCTCCTGCGTAATGTGTCACGGTAATCTCCATGGCACCTGCCTCGGACACCTTCCCTGTTGTCTCAGCAGTAGAACCAGATTCTGCACCCTCAGTTTCTAACACTGAACCTAGCAGCCTGGCTAACTGCCTAATCTCTCCTTTGCCATCCCTCAGTAAACCTGTCATGGATATAATTTTAGAGGCAAGGAGGCCTAGTACTAGAAAATCTTATGTTGAAAAATGGAAAGATTCTGTGCCTGGAACCAATCTCAAGGGATGAGCACGGCAGCGCCTAGTTTACCTCAGTTTTTACAATACTTAAACCGAGATGCTTCACAAGGGCCCATCTTTTTCTTCCTCCAAAATTCATGCCTCTGCCATTTCAGCTCATTATAACGCATTACCTCCCTCTTTTCTCTTAGCATTTCCCCAGAGGGGCCAAAACTTTGAGACCACCCAGGAGAGCTCCATCCTCAGCCTGGGACCTTTAATTTTGTTTTGGAAAAACTCGCTCTACCTCCTTTCGAGCCAGCTGCTACTGCAGACTTAAAATTTCTTTCTTGAGAAAACAGCTTTCCTTTTAGCAATCATTTCAGCAAGAAGGGTATCTGAATTGCAGGCCCTTATGGCAGTGGAGCCTTTAATCCTCTTTCGTGCAGACAGGGTGTCCCTAAGAACCAACCCATCCTTCATGCCCAAGGTGGTATCCAGTGTGGCTCTTGATCAGTCCATTTGCCAATCTTTCCCAATCCACAGAACAAAGGGGAATGGATACTGCATTCCTTAGATGTGCACAGGCAACTTAGATTCTACTTGGACAGGACTAAATGTAAAAGGAAATTTGAACAATTGATGGTGGCATTTGCTGCAGGGGCAGAGAGGCAGGCTATTTCAAAGCAAACCATTTCTAAATGGATAGGCCATTGCATTAATTTCTGCTGTAAGCACCATGGAAAACCTATCCCACAGGGGATCAGACCTCACTCCACTAGGGCTGCATCTACCTCTACAGCCTTTCTCAGTGGCATCCCTACCAGGGACATCCTAGAAGCGGCTACCTGGAGTTCATTTGCCAATTTTCTCTAAATCCAGAGCTGGCCTTGCCACTGCAGTCTTGTAGGGCCTTATAGCTGGTCCTAATGCTATCTAAATTCCTCCTCCCAAACATAGCTTTGGGAATGTACCCAAATGTAATGACTGCAACAGTGAAACACGAAGAACATAGTACAGTTGTGTAAACTTACTATAGATGTTGGTGTATTCACTGATTATCTTCATCTCACATTGCTGCAGTCATAACCTGTGGGTAGTCCGCTGTCCTCGGTCGGCCCGAATACCAAAGTATTAGGCTGGCGTCGGTCATGGGCGCTCAGATCTGACGTCAGTGCGTCATGGTATTAAAGCGCATGACCGACGTCATATCCTCAGTCTTTTTTGCCGCATGGTCCGAAGCAGAAGCAGCGTTTGCAAGTGCCGTTCGGCGTTCTGAAATTTTCGTATTCTGAGTTTCAGACCAAAACCAAGTTGGGCTAAGTACCCCGTTGGGGAATATTTTTGTTTTTTCTTGCCTCAGTTAATTCCGGATGTCAGAAAAAGTGAATAATTGTATTTCTTGTGGGAAACAGATACCGCATAGGGATTACCACTCTCTCTGTATTCCTTGTTTGGGGCCTGAGCACGACGTAGTCTGGTGTCGCTTTTGTGCTAGGTTTAATAAGCGCACCATTAAACGTAGGTTAGATTGCGCTAGGCTTGTCTTCGGTAAGCGGTGTAATTACAATATGCCGTTGGATCCTCCGACCCCCGCTACTGCTAAGAAGCGCAAAGAAAAATCGTTAAGGTCCAAACAGGATGAGTCGTCCGTTCCGGACGCCGGTTCTTTAGAAACTACGGTGGAATCTGTAGATCCAACCGAGGTTTCAGCTGAGTCTCAGGGGGAGCTGTTAATTTTGCAGGATGTGGCCACTCAGGAGTCAGGTCAGGCTGAGGGGGCCTCTCAGGTTGCTGTACTCCCTTCTTTGCCTAAGGTGGTTAGGCCTTCTCCTTCTGTCTCTAAGGTACCTTCCAAGGTCGGGCCTGGTTTCCCTTCCTCAGGTGTCAGTCCTAGTTCTGTGCCTAAAAAACATATGCTTAAAATGGCAGAAGATTTGATTTCCTTAATCAGGGGTTCTATGCCCCCTCCAGATAAGAGGCCTAGGGTGGAGCCAGAGGTGGTAAGTTTGGAACAGGCTTCAGATTACTCAGGGTCTTCGGCTGAAGACATTCAGGATTTTCCTCCTTATTCTGATTCAGACACAGAGGATTCCAGTCCTTCTGCTTCTCCTCCAGAGGATTTTTCTTTTTCAGAAACCCTGCATTCTGTGAGGGAGCATTTTAAATGGGAAGGTCAGGACTTCTCAGATTCCCGAAAGAGGCTTAGGGAATTTTTGTTTTTGCCTCAACATCGGCCCTTGGCTATACCTCCTGTTTTGGATGTTTTCTCGGAGGCTTCTCTTAATCCAGACTCTTTGCCTCCTGCGCCAGTTAAACCAGATAGGTATTACAGAGTGCCAGAGGCTCATAAATATCTGTATAAGAGCCCAAGGGCTGACCCAGAAACTATTAGCCAGGGACCTAAGGGTGTCAGGGCTTCTGTTGTAAAGAATCCAGTTCCTATGGATAAAGACTCTAGAGCTTTGGATAGGTGGGGAAAGAAAGTGTATACCTCTTCCACTCTAGCAATGAGGGCTTTGAATTGCCAGTTTCATATGTTGAAGTACCAGAATTTTCTCCTTACTCAGTTAAAATCTAAGGTAGATGCTTTGGCAGAGGGCATAGAGTGTAAGGAATTACAGGATTTGGTTCATGCCTCTGATCAGGTGGGTAAGCATTCTTTGCAGTGTGGTTTCGATGCTTTACAGGCTTCTTCCAGGGTGGCTGCCACTGGATCAGTTATTCGCAGGCACGCCTGGCTTAAGGATCAGAACTTGTCAGAGCATGTTAAAGCTAGAATTTTGGATGCTCCTTTGCAGTCTGAAGTTTTGTTTGGTTCTCCTGTGGAGTCTGTCTTAAAGAAAATGAAAGACAAAGCTAAGTCTATGCAGACTGTTAAAGATTATTTGCAGGTGCAGCCCCCTAAGTTTAGCAGGAATTGGCCTACTAAGGGATGGGCTTACCCTTCTGATTTACAGTCTAGGGGCAGATCTAGATGTGGTAGAGGCAGAGCTCAGGGTTCTTTCAGGCCTAGAACGTGGAGTTCCCCTGCACAATCTACAGGTGAGGGCAGGGGCCAGTCCATTTGTAAACAGGCCCAATGACCTGCATCTTCAGCTGCCAGATCCTTCCTGTCTGGCAGCTCCTCTGGGAGGAAAGTTGGCACTCTTCAAGCAAAACTGGCTTTTAGTCACCCAGAACAAATGGGTGTTGGACATTATAGACCGAGGCTACAAGTTTTATTTCCACACATTGCCTCCTTTCAAAGGTATGCCAGACGTTCCTCCTCGGCAAAGGGTAGAGGCTCACAAACAGATTTCTTTACTTCTTCAAATGGGGGCTATACAGCAGGTCCCTCTGTCAGAATTCGCCTAGGATTTTATTCTCGCCTGTTTCTTGTACCAAAGAAAGGAGACACTTGGAGGCCAATTTTGGATTTATCTATCCTCAACACATACCTGGACATTCCAAAATTCAAAATGTTGACGTTGCAACAACTTCTGCCTCTGTTGGGCAAAGATCACTGGATGGTAACTCTGGATCTCAGAGGCTTATCTTCATGTTCCTATCAGGCCCAGTTGCAGGAGATTCCTGCGTTTTCGGGCTGGGACTTTACATTATCAGTTCTCTGCATTGCCCTTTGGCTTATCTACTGCGCCCAGGGTGTTCACAAAGGTTCTGGCTCCGGTGATAGCTTTCTTAAGGTTAAGAGGAATACAAATTTATCCTTATTTGGACGATTGCCTGATTCTTGCTCAAGACAAAAACAAGCTACTACACCATCTACAGTATGTTATGGCAGTGTTAAGGTGCCTAGGGTATTCTGTGAACGAAACAAAGTCAAGTCTAGTACCCTCTCAGGAAATGTGCTTTCTGGGTGTGAGACCTGAATGCAGCTTCCCAGATGGCTTTTTTGACCCTGGACAAGCAAAGGAACCTTACACTTTACTTCCAACAATTGTCTCTACGGTCCAGGCTGATTGCAAGGACAGTCCTTCAAGCCTTGGGGTTCATGGCATCTTGTATTCTGGTGCTTCCCAATGCCAAATTGCATATGAGGAAGTTACAATGGTATCTCAAAAATGTATGGACACAACACTGCCACGATCTGGACACTGTCATTCAGATAATACCTTGCATTCAAAAGGAATTTTTGTGGTGGGCCCAGGAATGTCACCTAAACAAGGGACTCTGTGACCCGACCAGAGGCGAGTCAGATCTTAACGACAGATGCCTCGGACAGGGCTTGGGGAGCACACCTCAATGGAAAATGGGTTCAAGACACGTGGCCTGCCAGACTTCAACATTTACATATCAACTTGAAGGAGATGTTAGCAGTCCAATTTGCATTGATGGCTTTCAAGGATCTACTTCACCCAGGACACGTGTTGATTCAAACAGACAACACAACTGTCATGTGGTACATCAACAAGCAGGGGGGAACACATTCGTACCCTCTTTGCAGGCAAGCTATGATTTTGTGGGAGACTGCTCTCAGTTTGCACCTCACTATTCAGGCAAGGTTTCTGTCAGGAGCACAGAACGCCTTAGCAGATGTTTTGAGCAGACAGATGGTGGATCCCCACGAGTGGAAGTTGGATCCTCATGTATTTCGACAGTTGACAGTGATATGGGGGACTCCAGACATAGATCTGTTCGCTTCTCCACTAAATTTCCAGTTGCCAAAGTTTTGCACAAAGATGTTTCATCCAACAGCTTGGAAAGTGGATGCTCTATCATTCAGTTGGAGCAATCTTCACGTTTATGCCTTTCCTCCTCTGCCTCTCCTTCCCAAGGTGCTCTTGAAGGTCAGACAAGACAAGCCCTCCATGATTCTAATAGCTCCGGATTGGCCTAGACAGCACTGGTACCCTCTGCTGAGGAGTTTAGTACGGGAGCCTCCTTGGCCTTTGCCTTCAATTCCACACCTTTTGTCTCAGGCAGGCAATCCTTTGCCTTCAATTCCACACCTTTTGTCTCAGGCAGGCAATCCTTTGCCTTCAATTCCACACCTTTTGTCTCAGGCAGGCAATCCTTTGCCTTCAATTCCACACCTTTTGTCTCAGGCAGGCAATCATTTCCTCAATGTCAGGATTCAGTCCCTGCATCTAACAGCCTGGCATATTCTGTTCTAGAACCTGGAGGGTCGCAGCTTCCTCAACAAGTTTTGAATGTTATTTTGGAGGCCAGAAGGCCTAGTACAAGGAAAGTTTATGCTGATAAATGGAGGAGATTTTTTATTTGGAGCAAAGCAAAGAGCTTTGATGTTTCCAGGCCTGATTTGAGTGTTTCTCTTCAATATCTTACAGAATTATTAGACAAAGGTTTGTCTTTCTCCTCTGTAAAAGTTCATGCTGCAGCCGTTTCTGCTCACTATGCCTGTGACCCACCATTATTCTCTCATCCTTTGTTTAAACAATTCCTTAGAGGGGCAAAGAACATAAGACCCCCACGTAGAGCTCCTACTCCTTCCTGGGATCTCAATTTTGTGTTGGAAAAACTTACTTTACCTCCTTTTGAACCTGCAGCTACGTCTGAGTTAAAGTTTTTGTCTTGGAAGACTGCTTTTTTGTTGGCCATTACGTCTGCTAGAAGGGTATCTGAATTACAGGCTCTCATGGCAGTTGAACCCTTCCTGATTTTTCATAAGGATAGGGTATCCCTGCGTACTAACCCTACTTTTATGCCTAAAGTGGTTTCAAATGTGGCCTTGAACCAATCTATTCATTTGCCTACTTTTTATGCTGATCCCCAAAATAAAGGGGAGAAAATTTTGCACACTTTGGATATTCACAGGCAGTTGCGTTATTATTTGAGCAGGACTAAAGGGTTCAGGCAGTCTCAACAGTTATTTGTTTCTTTTGCTTTGACCTCTCAGGGGAAACCTGTTTCAAAACAAACTATTTAGAAGTTGATTGGCCATTGTATTGCTTTTTGTTCTCATCATGGTAAGGAGATTCCGGCTGGAATCAGACCTCATTCCACTAGGGCTACTGCCACTTCTACTGCTTTAAGGGGTGTAGCTACTAAAGATATTTTGGAAGCAGCTACTTGGAGTTCAGTGCACACTTTTTCTAAACATTACCATCTCCCTCTTTATTCCAAATCTAGGGCTGGGTTTGCCACTGCAGTCTTACAGGGCATATTAGCAGCTCCCAATGCTTTATGATTTTGCCAACCTCCCCTTACCCTTGCTTTGGGATTCTACCCACAGGTTATGACTGCAGCAATGTGAGATGAAGAACATAGTACAGTTTTGTACCTACCATAAATGTAGATGTTCGAAGATCCACATTGCTGCAGCCCAATTTACCCTCCCTCCTTCCCCTCTGTAGTTTAGAGTGGTTGTATGGTTTGGGTTGTAGATGTTGTTTGTACATGGGTTTTGGAGGTTTTTCTATTTTTGGCTGTGGCCTTTCTTTTTAGGGCCTTCTGACATCTGGGGCAAGAAAAGACTGAGGATATGACGTCGGTCATGCGCTTTAATACCATGACGCACTGACGTCAGATCTGAGCGCCCATGACAGACGCCAGCCTAATACTTTGGTATTCGGGCCGACCGAGGACAGCGGACTACCCACAGGTTATGACTGCAGCAATGTGGATCTTCGAACATCTACATTTATGGTAGGTACAAAATTGTACTTCTCAGTCCAGTCCTGGTTACCCTCCCTCCAGCCCCTGACTACTTTTGGCTATACCTCTACTTTCCTTTATGCTTAAAAGCTTTTTGGTTTATTTGCTTTTTTGTTAGCGGTATATCTTTGTATTTTTATATTTAATTGCTTCCCATTAGGGGGTTACCTGCCATCTGGGGCAAGAAAAACTGATTTAATGGTGTCTGCTGTATGTTTTATACCCCTGATGGACGTGGTGACATGGAAGAAGGGACAGCAACTGATGCAGGACCCAATACTTTGTTAATCAGGCTGACTGCGGGCTACCTGCAAGCAGATAACTCAAATGTAATGACTGCAACAGTATCTACATTTATGTTGTGTACACAACTGTACTTTCTAGTTTGCCTGATTCTTCACAAGTGCCTTGGACTTCAATAAGAATGAATATGACTGCAAGCAAGTCTCTCTTTTTTTTTTTTTTTTTCCCTCCTTTAGCATTGACATACTGTACCTTATACTATTTGTTTGGTTTGGCTTGTTCTTAGGTTGGGGATAGAATTTATTCTAGTCTTCCTATTTAAAACTCTAAAAATGTAAGATAATGTTGGGGGAAAAAGTGCAACACATGAAAATTGTAGTGTTTCTTCGAATTTTTTTTCTGGTTGCTTGAGAGTTGAGGGCTAGTAGTGCCGACCCAAACAGGACACAAGCACTGATGGCAGCTTTGCTGAACATGTATGTTTTGGAATTGGCAGGGAAAATCCTTAGGAAGTATGGCAGCAGTGAATACAAATCCTAGATTAAAATGAGTATTTAGAAATGATATTATTGGACCCTTCCATCCACTTTGCCTGCCGATATTGAACTGGTGTTATATTGCTAGCCCATTGCAGTAATGGTTAAAGCGGTGTGTGATCAGTAAGCTGTACGGGTTGGTGAGCAAATAAATGTGCTCGGCATTTGTCCATTGTAGCCAAAATGTTATGCTAGGCCAAGTCTTTAAGGGGAAGGGAATGGATTTAATTTATTATTTTAATCCAGTGTTTTGTGTTCTTGCCTCTTATTTTACTGTAGTTTTTTATAGCAATTTATTGGTTAGACTAAGGAGATCAAAACCCTTAACTATGCGATGTATTCCATGCATAACAACATTGCTATTTTGTTTTTAATATGGCATTACTAGATGCAGCATTGCTTTTATGGGTAAGCAGAGCTGATTCATTTTAAGTATTTGTTTCTTATTTAGCCAAAAAATGAGAAGGGGCATAAAATGTAGAGAAGTATAAAATAATTCAAATATAGTCACATGTTTGTTGTAGTGTTGCTGACAGAATATGCGCATAAATTAAGTTAAAATGCCTACAAACTACACTTTTGTTCAAATGTCATTTGAAATATTTGCTTAAACCAACTCCTAGTGGAACATAAATACTTATATTTTTCCAAATTTATTATGGTTGGGCAGAAACATATGCACACATGCAGATGTGAAATACATGCTCACCTTAGGGTACCTTAGACTCAACGATATACTTAGGCTACAAAGGTTTTCTATGTACAAGCATCTTTTAGATTGTTGCTATTAAGATTAGATTGGAAAAAATTTGTGTGTTTTTGTTTCTGATGCAATTACAAAGTTGAGTTGTGGCATATGTATTTAAGTCAGGCTCATTGCGTATTGATAACACAATGTATGGTGCTTTGTGTTTAATTTCAGCAGGGTTAAAATGTTTGTAGTTAATAGTACGGTAAACACTCGTGTATATACTGCGGTGGTCTGTGTGGTGACATGCGTGCAACGGGCGTTCCTTTGAAGGTTGTGCGTTAGGCCCAGCAAGCCAGCACGTAAAACTCTACTGCCAATCGTTAGCGGACCATAGTTCTGCTGTGGCGACCCCTAATCGGGAAAATCCCAAAGACACACACACACGCGCACATATATATATATATATATATATATATATATATATATATATATATATATATATATATATATATATATATATATATATATATATTTTATATGTGTGTAGAGGTAGATGTATACAGACGTGCACTCATATGAACTCAAATATATGCTATAGATGGGAATAGGAAACTTTAATTTGTTTACATACTTGATATTAACTATGCACTTTAGAATTTATATTAATAGTAAAGTCTGGGAATTTATAAGCTGGTATTAAATTGTTATAGAAGTGAGTTGCTCACTTCACAATTTTTCACTTTTTTTTTTATGGCAGTAGCAAATGGAAAATTTATGGGTGGTGAAATGTGGATAAAGGGTGGTTTGAATGAGAATCTTCAAACCAGGAACATATTGTTCCATGATTGAAAATGTAAGTGGTTTATTCAAAAGGCTGATGGTTACATTTATTATTCTGTCCATAACAAAATGAGTTGGAATTGGTCACAATCTATTACATAAATCATATGTTTCAAAGATGTCCTTAAAGAATGCAACTGCAGTCATAACATATGGGTTGTCCTGCCTCAGGCAGCCCTCGGTCGGCCGGATCCCAAAGTCTGGGTCCTACGTCGGCTGATGTCTCATTTCTCTCCATCAGAGTGGCTGGAGTATATAAGCATCAGCTGACACCATCTTCTTCAGTCTTTCTTGCCGCGCGGTGCCCGAAGCAGAAGCAGTTCGCAAGTGCCAGCCCTCGGTCGGCCGGATCCCAAAGTCTGGGTCCTACGTCGGCTGATGTCTCATTTCTCTCCATCAGAGTGGCTGGAGTATATAAGCATCAGCTGACACCATCTTCTTCAGTCTTTCTTGCCGCGCGGTGCCCGAAGCAGAAGCAGTTCGCAAGTGCCGGTCGGTCAGCTCCTGTATTCTTCGAAATGAAGTCATCAAAAAAGCTAAGTACCCCGTTGGGGACCTTTTCTTGCCTCAGCCGATGTCAGAAATTACTGAAAAATTAAATAATTGTTTGTCTTGTGGTAAACAAATACCTCAAGGATTTCCTCTCTTGCTGCCTTCCTTGCCTTGGCCCAGACCACGACGTCTCTGCCTGTGCTCGCTTCAACAAGCGCACTCTCAGCCGCTGGGCGGAGTTCGCTGAAGACTTTTTCGGCGAAAATTTTGATTATACAATGCCGTCGGAACTACCGACAACGCAGACTCCTAAGAAACGAAAAGACCTGGACTGACATCCTCTGCCCGCATCTTCAACCGACACCATGCCAAAACTAACCGCGAGTGCTCCGGTTCCCTCTGAGGCGGTTATTCCACCGCTCCGAACCGAAGACACCGCATTACCGATACCTCCGATACCGGAGGCCACTCCGCCAGTTATGGATTTTCCTCCGGATACCGAAACCGAGGAAATGCCCGAGACCGTTGATAATGTAACTCCTGCACGTGGAGCGGCTAGGCCTCCCATGTCTATAAAGGCCTACACACGTGCCAAGGCAGCCAGCAAGTCCAAACATCTTACTGTTAAAAACATACCTCAGACTACTCCTGAAACTCAGATCATGTCAATGGCCGCAGATTTAATTTCTCTGATCAGAGGCTCCCAGGCCCATCCTGAGAGAGGATCCCAGCCTCCTCCTGATAAGAGGCCCAGGGTTGAACCTCCTGACCCTCTGCCCTCAGATGAAGATTCTGATGACCCTGTTCTCTCTGAAAGCCAGGAAGAGCCCTTCCAGACCTATGAGGATTCAGATACAGAGGAATCCATCCCCTCTGCCTCCCCTCCTGAGGATATTTCTTTTGGGGAAGTTCTGCATTCCATGAGGGAGCATTTTAAGTGGCAAGGCCAGGAATTTTTCGATTCCAGAAAGCGCCTTTGAACCTTCCTTAAAAAGCCTCAACACAGACCCTTAGCTATACCTCCTGTGCTTGATGATTTATACTGACTCCAGTGTTACCCCTGATACTCTTCCTCCTGCTCCTGTCAAGCCTGACAGATACTATAGGGTTCCAGAAACGCATTCTCATTTATTTAGGGCCCATGCTGTTGATTTAGAAACCATTTTCCAGAGGCCTAAAGGGGTTTCAGCTACCACATCCAAAAATCCTTTGCCTTCCAACAGGTAAGCAAGATCCTTAGAGAGATGGGGGAAGAAGGTCTACACCTCCACTACTTTATCTATGAGAGCTCTCAATTGTCTCTTTCACATGTTTCAATATCAGGATTTCCTGTTAGATGATTTACAGAAAAGTTTGGCCTCTCCTGAACCTTTAGATAGGAAGTCTTTGCAGGAGGCTGTGCATAATTCTCAGCAAGTTAGCAATCATTTTTTGCAGTGTGGATATGATGCATTGGAGGCTTTATGTAGGGCAGCTATGACAGGGGCGGTCATTCGTAGACATGCATGGCTAAAAGAACAACCTTTACCAGATCATGTTGAGGCAAAACTTCTTGATGCACCCTTGGAAAAGAACAAGCTTTTTGGTGCTAATGCTAAAGATGTGTTAAAGTCCATTGAAGAAAAAGCCAAGTCAGTACAGACAGTCAAAGATTTCCTCCAGGTTCAGCCGCCCAGATTCAGCAGGAACTGGCCTTCTAAAAACTGTTCCTTTCCTAATCCTGAAAGATTTCAAAGGGGTAAAAACAGGCATGACCGAGGAAGAGGGCAGTACAGAGGATCCTACAGGGAACGACAATGGCAACCAACAAACCAAAGAAGTGACACTGGTTTCTCCTGCCCCGCAGGGACAAGCTCAATGACTTTCCTCTACTTCTGCTGACCAAGGAGCAAACAGAAGCTCCTTTGGGCGGAAAGTTATCTCTGTTTTCAAGAAATTGGCACAAACTGAGAAGAGACAAATGGATACTGGACATTATAGACCACGGTTACAGGTTCCACTTTCATACCTTGCCAAGAAAACAAGGCATGCCAAATCTTCCACAAAATCAGAGGGCAGAGGCTATCAAGCAAATTTCTCTGCTTGCTCAGATCAAAGCAATAGAAAAAGTTCCACAACAAGAACAAGGTCAGGGGTTTTATTCAAGACTGTTCCTTGTTCCAAGAAAAGAAACTCTATGGAGACAAATACTGGACTGGTCCGCTCTAAACACTTTTCTCATAGTACCAAAGTTCAAAATGCTGACTTTACAGCAACTCCTTCCCATGCTGGGCAAGTGGTTTTGGCTGATTACTCTGGACCTCAAGGAGGCATACCAGCATGTCCCTATCAGACACAGTTGCAAAAGATACCACAGATTTCTTGCAGGGCCAGAGCATTATCAATTCTCAGCATTGCCATTTGGCTTATCTACTGCGCCCAGAGTATTCACGAAATGCCTGGCATCAGTAATTGCTCATTGCAGGCTCCAGGGGATTCAAATCTACCCGTACCTGGACGATTGCCTCATACAAGCGGACAACAAACTAACCTTGACAAAAAACTTGAATTATGTCATACACTTGCTATAGGCTCTGGGATACACAGTCAACTTTCAAAAGTCAAGACTTCAGCCATCCCAGCAAATAACCTTCTTAGGAGCCAAACTAGACACAGCCTCTCAAATGGCTTACCCGACAGAAGACAAGCAAAAGAAGTTAACTCATTACTTCAAAGGTTTAGCAAAGCTCACCCAGATGACTGCAAGGAGTTTCCTACAGGCCCTGGGTTACATGGCATCCTGCATTCTCTTGGTCCCACTAGCAAGACTACACATGAGAAAGCTTCAATGGTACTTAAAAAGTTTATGGTCTCAACACAGCAACAACCTAGAAGCAATTATTGCACTCATTCCATGTCTACAAAAGGAATTTCTATGGTGGGTCACAGTAAGCCACACAGGCATGTCGTTCAAAAAACCTCAGATAACACAGACAATGACCACAGATGCCTCATACCTTGGATGGGGGGGCGCACATGGAGGGCAGTTGTATTCAAGGGCAATGGTCCCCAAAGGAAACACATCTGCATATCAACCAAAAAGAAATGCTAGCAGTAATGCATGCCATCGAGGCCTTTGGACAACAACTTCAACAAGGCCACCTACTAATACGGACAGACAACACCACTGTGATGTGGTACATAAACAAGCAGTGGGGCACTCATTCTTACCCCCTTTGCAGACTGACAATGAATCTTTGGGAAAAATCACTGGGTCTAAACATACAGCTACAATCCCAGTTTGTTCCAGGCAAAGACCATGTTCTGGCGGACAGTCTAAGCAGGAATTTCCTGGACCCCCATGAATGGAGGCTACATCCAGACATCTTTATACGACTCACCTCGAGATGGGGCAGGCCGGACGTAGACCTATTTGCCTCCCACCTCAATCATCACTTACAAAAGTTCTGCTTAAGGACATATCCACAAGCATGGAAAGTAGATGCCCTCTCAACTGGAGCTCCCTAATAATTTATGCATTTCCACCCCTGCCACTGATGACCACAGTGTTATTAAAGATCAAGGCAGAGCAACCGAAGGGGATCCTAATGGCTCCAGACTGGCCAAGACAACACTGTACCACTACTACGGAGCATATGTCACAACAAAACGTGGGCCCTTCCACAATGGCCTCAACTTCTGACTCAACACAACTTCAGGACCATTCATCCCAACATCCAGACTCTACAGCTAACAGCTTGGGCAATTCCATAAATAACCTCAATTTACCTCTCTCCAAGGAAGTTCAGCGGATACTAACAGAAGCCCGCAGACCATCCACCAGAAAGGCTTACTCAGCCAAATGGAAGAGATTCAGCATTTGGAATACCAACAAGGGTCATGATGCATCACTTTTGAGCATCCCTCTCATTCTGGAATACTTGGCAGATATGTTACACAACGGACTCTTACTCTTCCATAAAAATACATGCTTCAGCTATCTCAGCTAGATACAACACTGATCCACCTGTGTTTTTCACATCCTTTGCTAAGGCAATTTCTTAGAGGAATCAAGAATATAAAGCCCCCAAGAAAGGCACCAGTACCAGCTTGGGATCTCAATTTTGTCCTAGAAAAATTGACTACCTCCCTTCGAGCCAGCAGCTTCTGTGGAGTTAGTTTCTTTCCTGGAAGACAGCTTTCCTGCTGGCCATAACCTCAGCAAGAAGGGTTTCGGAATTACAGGCCTTAATGGCAATACCACTGTTCATAACTTTTCACAGAGACAGGGTCTCCCTACGAACCAACCCTACTTTTCTGCCAAAAGTGGTATCCAGGGTTTCTTTAAATCAAGCAATTCACCTGCCTACTTTCTTTCCCAATCCTGAGAACAAAGGGGAAAGACTGTTACATACCTTGGACATACACAGACAACTTCGCTACTACCTAGACAGAACCAAGACCAGTAGGAAGTCTGATCAGCTTTTTGTAGCTTACGCCCCTGGAATACAAGGAAAAGCAATTTCCAAACGGACAGTTTCAAAATGGATTGGACATTGCATCAGATTCTGTTATTCCTTCCATGGAAAGTGTGCCAGCCAATGTCAGACCACACTCCACCAGAGCTACAGCCACCTCTACAGCTTTTTTAAGAGGGGTGCCTACAAAAGACATTCTAGAAGCTGCCACATGGAGCTCCGTGCATACATTTCCAAACACTACAACCTCCCTTTATATTCCAGATCCAGAGCAGGGTTTGCTTCAACAGTCCTGCAGGGATTGATAGCTACACAATCCTTTTCCTAGAGCATACCACCTCCCCCAGCTAAGCTATGGTATTCAACCCATATGTTATGACTGCAGTTGCATTCTTGAAGGACATAGTACAGTTTTGTACCTACCATAAATGTAGATGTCCGATAGATATGCAACTGCATTCGGGTTTTCCCTCCCTCCTTCCCCTCTATGCCTTGGGTCCACTCCTATCCCTATTATCCTTAGCTGGGGATATCTGTTGTGGTGTATCTGTTTATTGCTTATTTATTGTCTGGAAACCTATTTTTGTCTTCCAATTTGATTACAGCCTTCATTGGAGGGCACCTGGCATCTGGGGCAAGAAACACTGAAGAAGATGGCGTCGGCTGATGCTTATATACTCCAGCCGCTCTGACGTCGGAGAGAAATGCGACATCAGCCGACGTCAGACCCAGACTTTGGAATCTGGCCGACCGAGGGCTGCCTGAGGCAGGACAACCCATATGTTATGACTGCAGTTGCCTATCTATGGGACATCTACATTTATGGTAGGTACAAAACTGTACTTTTGTGTTTTTAGATGTTGATATAGGTGTTTCATTAAATGTCAGTGGCCTTAAATTTGAGTAAACTAGTTTTTTATATTAAAATCAATGAAGCACAGTGTCTTCTTACAAGAGATGCATTTGCTAACACACAAAAGATACAATATTTAAAGACTATTTAATCTTGGTAGATTCATGTTATAGATCTAAAAGGAGAGGCACTCTTAGTGTGGGGAAAACGTCTCGTACAATGCCACATTCTGATAAAAATGGTCTATTGTGAGATTGTGTTGGAAATGAGAAACATTTATACATGTGTATTGGATACCTGGAGTTGGAATTAAAATAGTTGAGAAGCACCATCAATCTAGGGTAGAGATTAATTGTATATTGTCAGGTAAAGATGCTTCTAAGACCGAGAAACCTAGGATAACAGCCTCCTAACAAAAATGAACCATTTCCTAAGCATAATGAATTTGAGATGTAACTTAAAATTGATAGTCCCTTGGGTGTACTCATTCAGATTTGCAACCCAAACAAGTAGATAAGGTTTGTAACTTCCAGTAATTTTATACTCCAAGATGAAGTTTTAATAATTGTGTCCTATGTCTGAACACAAATGTGTTAACTTTCAACTTTAATGTAAAAACTGTCCTGATTTTTTTTGGCAGAGAATTCTGGCCTAGATTAAAGGTTTTCAAGAATAGTTTGATTTTAAATTTGTGTTCAGAGTTTAATAATGGTGGAGTTCAGGTATTGTACTGTGGAATGAATTAAAAGCCTACCCTTTATGGTAGAATTAAGAGTTGGTATCTCTTAGAGAGAGGAGTGGGATAGGGAATTGATTTTACAGGGTAACCTTTATCTCATTAGGTTTTAGATTTAATTTACAAATTCTGAATGGACTGCATTAGACTTTAGAAATCATATAGTCTCTGAATTTGGAAAAACTTGAGTTGCAATCATTCCTTTAACCGTACTCATAAATAGGATTCATTTTTTTATATACACAATGGCCAGTCTGTGAAATGATACAGTAAATAACATTAAAGAGATTTAAAGAACATACTTTAAGTCTTCTGAAATCAATTTATAAATCCAATTAAACATTTTGGGAAATTATTAATGTAATAGAATTTAAAAAAATCTCAAATTAACAAAACAGTAAGTTATGATCTTAAATATTTTTTTAAGAACTGAAAGAAAAAAAAAATTAAAGGCTAGATGGTATAATTCCAGAGTTATGCAATTCCCGATGATTCTTTTAAGGGCTTTATTAAAAGCATTTTGGCAGATGAAACATGAATGTACCTCCTTCCTCAAAATTGTTTTTCTGTAAGGAAGTGATTCCAAATCATGTTCTAAGTCCCAAATCTCAGATAAGCTCTGAGACCCTTGGTAAGTGTAAGCATGGTCCTGGGAGATGAACCATTTACAGGTTGGTTACATGACTGCATTAGAGAGACTGGTGCCAAACCAGGGATGGATCTCTGGTTTCTGATCCAGTTGTCCAAGTTGCACTTGAATTGGGTTACGGAGGAACTCTCCATCACATGGATGGGAGCTTTTTCCATAGACTGGGCCGTCTCTGGGATACATACCTATCTCTCCAGCAGGTCCTATTTATATCACAACCAAGGGTTAAGTCTTTAGAACGGGTAATTCTGGTGCTATTTTTGTGGATATGCAGGAGGTCCATCAGAGTGTTCTGACAGTGCCCTTTATGCCAGGCATGGATTTCCCCTCCAAAAGCCTATAGGAGGCAATACAAGGATAGGGCCTTGAGGTGGCCTGCATAGGACATGTATTACTTATGCCTTGTATTCTTTTAGTGGGAAACCTCTGTGGATGTTCCATTTGTTGGATATGCCTGGTTGGGTACATAACAAAGGGGGCCTTGTACTCTGATAGGCCTGATGAGTGCTGAATACATTGGAAGAGTGACTTCCTTGGACTAAGACACAACGTAGAATGGTTTTCCTCACCAGTGTAGACACGTGATGATAGGCTAGATTACCGTGTCCCCCCAAGTCCCTGAGTACTGGGCCAACTAAGGGGTGTGTTCTCTATATGATAGTTACAAGGGATGGATGACTTCCCAAAGGATGCTATTATGCATTTCTTGACCTTTAGTTTTAGTCCATGGCTCTGACATTAGTCGTTTGTCAGCCCCTCCTGGAAAACACTTGTGAAGAGTGTAAGATTCAATGAATGCTCATGATGTGCAGTCATCTGCAAACTTAGTCCACCAGAGACCACTGACATTGACCTTGACTTCTCAGAAGTAAATGTTGAAAAGGAGTGGTGCAAGGACTGATCCCTGAGGGACTGCACTTGTGACTAGACTCCCCAATTCTAACTTCCTGGGTCCTGTCTGTGAGTCTGTTGGCTATCCATTGGGTGACCTACAGGTTTGTACTTAACCTCTTGAGTTGGTCAACAATGCCCATGTGGGGTATTGTTAAATGCCTTGGCCAGGTCAAGGTAGTTTGAACAATTTTGCTCATCTGTTGCTTTGACTACCTCCAAGTAGTCCACCAGGTTTGACTAGGCATGATCTGCCCGTGACAAACCCAAATTGGGTTTGGGTTCACTGGAGGTTTTCTATCTCATCTCCATGATAATTCTTTCACCAGACTAGTGAGACTTGCTGGTCTGTAGATGGCCCACCTTTGTGCAGAGGGGATGACTGTTTCCATTATTCATAAGGCATATGAAGCCTGTGTGGAGGCTACAGTTTAATTAGCATGAAACATGACCTATTTTGAGGGCATCTTGGGATGTCTAGGCCCATTGATGCAGTGCTCTTGGTCTTAGAGAGAGCATGAAGGACCTGTTCCCTAGTGATAGGGGAGTTGTATTTGATATTTCCAGAGGGGAAGGTTGAGGAGGAGAGGGGAGTAAAATTTGAGCTAAATCAGCCAGGAGGTTTGCTATATCTTCCGGCTCGATGTAGGTGGCTCCATTTACAATGAACTCTGCACACAATTGTGCATCACCGTTGAGGTTGCAGACCTAGCTTAAAAAATGCTTTGTGGTAGTCTTTGGCCTGGGAGGCCAAACTTGCCTCACATTTGGCTTTGGTAGACTTTGTCCTCTGAGTTTAGTTTTTTTTTATGTACCTACTACCTGGTAGGTACAGCTTCCTCTATGCAGCTATTAACATGTTTGTGCAATTTTCTGTGAACAGTTCTGCATAGGTAAGTGTTCTCAGGGTTTATGGAGTCTTGAAATTTTGCCAGGTTCTCACTTAATAGGCAATTAGCCATGGAATAGTTCCCGAATATTCCTGGTTGATTACAAAATATTGTATAATATTTATAAAATGTATTGGATTAGAAAATATTAAGTTGATTACAAAATATTACATCCCTATTAGCTAAAAGACTAAATGCCAAATGTTTAATTGATCAAACAGTATACTACATAGGAAAGTAAAATAACATTGAGACTACTAACTTGATATTGCAAATAAAGAACTTTCTGTCATAAGCTTAGATCTAGATAAAGCTTTCGATTCTATCAGTTGGTCATACTTGCACAAAATTGAGTTAGTCCAAAAAGTTGTATGTTTCTTGCATTTAAAATTGGTTCATTTTATTTTCATTTCTAATATTAAAGGGAGCTAAACAAGGTTGCCCTTTTGTTACCCTTATTTGCTTTGTCAGTTGAGCTATTTGCTACTTTTATAAGAAATGACAAACATATAAAAGCCTTTTTGTTGAGGGATTTCTTTTTGAAAGCCAATTTGCAGGCATACTCTTAAACAAGTGGGGGCATAGGATCTTCACTCCAATATTTTATAGAAAGGGCCTCCAGCCTAAATTTTACTCCAAAAATGGAGTACTTAAACATTCAATATTTGGGCATTATAAAACCTACATGGAAGTGTACTGTAAATTTAAAATTAGCTTTAATAAGTACAAAATTGAAATTAAATTGGAGTAAAATGTTCATTAGTACGAAAGGCTCATTGATAAATGATTTATTTTACCAAAATTTTATATTGCATACAATCCTTTATCTTGCCCCCCCCCCCCAAAAAAAAAAAAGTTGAATTTAATTTTAGTTAAGGTCCTTTGGTATTTTCAAAAACCTAAGATTGTTATTGACTGGCATGTGAGAAGCTGAAAACAGAATTGGATTCCTAATATTGAATATGGGACACGTGTCCCAAGCTGCTGTTTGTGCATTAATAAAATATATTGGGCTCTAAGTTTTTTTTTTTCTTTATCAATTTCCTCTTACTCCTGGTATTAACCATATTTTTAGTATGTTTAGGAAGGTGATGGTAATTGTGTGGTTAATCTGTTATTCCTGATGTTTCATATAGCCTGTGCAGTGGATTGTTTGGAATCTTAATTTTGAGTAAAATGTTAAAGCAAATTTAAAATTCTGGCACCAATTTTTAGATAGTTAAAGATAACTGGTTCACTAGACACTTAAGAGAATTTATTAATACAAATGGTGCTAATTCCTTGTCTAATAACATTTTTTCTGCATCAATTTTTGTGGAGACCAGAATGTCTCGTTTTGTCAGTAATATGTAGGATTTTAAGGGCTGAGTTATCTTTTTGTCCTTTTGGGAGTCGGTGAAAGTTTAATTAAATATTTTCAACAGATAACTGTTAGTAACACTTCGCCTTATTAGTAAATGGGAAGTATCTACGTGGATGTTTAACACCCCATAAAATTGGGTTGCTATATTTAAAAAATTAAAAAAAATAAAACGAGATGTGGTGAAAGCCTGGATGACTGTTGGATACACATGACTGAGCATAGTGATTTTGCAATTTTGTAAAGATTTCCGAAATTTTGTCAAGGTTTTTGAACTGATAATTGTAATATTACTGATTCTTTAATCTTATTCAGTGTTCTAATTCCAGATTGATTCTAAAAATGCAAGTGCTTCTCAATTTTGTCAATTCTGGCCATTGCTAGAAAAGTGATTTACAATGGAATTAAGAATGTGAAAGCACTCTTCATTTAGTAATTTTTATATGCTTGGCTAAAAATGTGTGTAATAAAGAATTACAAACCATAATAAAACATCAAATATAACAAACTTATAGCTTGGCAGAAAACAGACTAATATTGATTTTGAATAATTTCATACTAAATGTTATGGATAAGTTACTGTAACTGTTAAAGCTAGGTTATTCATATCTGAAGGGAACTAGTAATAGTTTAGATGATGTATGCTCACTTTAAGAGGGGAGCTGACGGTTGTAACACTTATCTACTGTTTAAGTGAGGTGTAGCTGTTACTACTGAAAAAGGGTGTTGATGTAGGGTGTGAGGAATTTGAGCCCACAAATGGGTATTGGAGTTCATTGTAGATTCTAGACTACTAAGGAATATCGCATGTAATTGGAAGCTTTAAAAAATGTGGATAGTATAACAGATGTCCATGTACCTGTAAACATATTACTTGGCAAGCTGTGATGCACGCTTGATGTTTTGTGTAGTAAAAACTGGAAAAGTTCAGACTTGCAGGATCACTAGCCTATTAAATGAAAGAATATAATGCACTTTCCCTGTGAAATGGAGAGTGGGTATCACATGAGTGTCTTTCGTTGTATTGGGGAAATTGAAAGGGGATAGGATTTGGAATGTATTCCCTTTAAAACTTGGTTTGTTTTATGTTGTCCCATCTCGCTTTTCTTGCTGGTTGGGTTCGGAGCTGATTCTCTGCTCCGACTCTGCCGATGTACAATAGCTCGAGAGCTTTTACTGGCTCGAGGCTCCCCCTTATCCCAACATGCCTAGTGGCAGCTACCCAAATCTTGTTTGCTGCTTGCAGTGTCGAGATTGCTCCATACTGGGCTAAGTACTTTGTTTTTCTAGTTACTTGCTACTTTTTGGTAAATTTACTGGTTATATTGACTCGTGAGTGTGTATCTTTTTTTTTTCATTAGTTTACCCCTTTCTCTGCTCTTTGTGGTGTTTTTGCTTTCAAGCCTGCTTTCCCCTTAGAGCCCATTTTAAGTTTGAGGGTTCTTCCCTTCACCCCTCCTCTAGGATTGCCGTTTAAGTTGGAGGCTCTCCCATTCGGGGAGTTGCTATTTAAGTTAGAGGCTCTCCCCCTTCCTTCCAAAAAAAAAAGATATTGGCCTATTTACTTCTGCTTGTTATAGGCTGAGAGTGGTAGTTTTCTGTTTTTTCTGTGGAAACCTTTTCCCTGACTAGTGCTAGAGTCTAAACTCTCTGGGTTTAAAAACAAAAATGCTTCTTGTGTTGCCAGAAAATGTCCCTTACGGGTGGGCACACAAGTTGCGTTTATTTAGAGGCTGTTCACCTGCAGGACTCTTACTTGAGCTGTCATGCTTTCAGTTAGAGTCCTGCAGGAAAGAAAAAATGAGCTCATTTTAAATGGCCTCCTGAAGAACCCTCAGGATGCCTTGTCTTAGGGTCCTCAGCCAGCCAAAGTGTCAGAGAAACACTCCAAGCCATCGGTTCCGAGCTCAGATCAGACTAAAAATTACTGAGAAGCCTTCGGCTATGTCTGCCCCCAGCATTGGCTCTGACAAAGCAGAGTCTCCGGCAGCTACATCTGTGTCCTCGGAACCAGTCTGGATCCATAAGTGATCAAGGTCTCCCTTTTTGGAGCCAGTACGTTCCACTGCACAATCTCCTCTGCTGCTACCTGGAGTGGGCAGTCACCGGTCCTCTTCACACTCCTCTCTGATCTCCAGACTTTTGGATCACAACGTGGAGAGTGGTCAACAGGCTCAAGTCACAGGCCCTTGCTTCTGCCTTCCCAGCTTCTCCAATTCAGACTCTTTTGAGCTCGGACTGAGTGCGTAAAGGAAGTGGCGGTGGAACAGTCTGCTCTGGTTTCTTCTCCCTTATTGGTTCCGACTACCGCTCTGATCTCCTCTGTCGAGGGGTCTAGGCACCAAAGCACTCTCGCCGGCTCTGAGGGGGGAGGTGGCATTGGAACCTTGCCCGACCCTGCTGTCCCTCTCGGAGCTTCGGCGCAGGTGAGCTCTGCTCCATCGGCCTCTGAGCCTTTGCACCTGGTTCAAAGGAGTTCTCTAGGCTCTTTGGAGCCGGAGACTCCATTGGCTCAGGACCGTGGTGCCTTTGAGGTGATGAGCGTGCTGTCTCCTGAGACTGCTCCACCCTCTGCTCCATTGGCTCCTTCTCCCTTGGTGCCTGTGCCGGCCTTTCTTTCCTCCTGCCAAGCATAGGGAACCTCTGCCCCAGGACGCCCACTGGGTGACCCTACTTCAGATACCTCTCCCAAACATTCAGAGGTTCCTCGAAAGAAATGTAAGAGGAAGCATCTAGAGTCCCCTGAGTCTCCCTTCCACTACGGACTTGGGTGAGTCTGAAGGGTCTCCATGGTTGCCCTCCTGAGGAGGTCTCCTTTTTAGACATCTTTGAAATCCTCAGAGGGGTGGCTGGAAGTCCCTAGCCCCTTCTGAGGATGAACCCTATATACCTGGACACATTTGGTTCCCGACCCTCCACCTCTTGGGGGTGTCCGCCTTTCGACCCACTTTTGTTTGTAGTGAGTCAAAAGGCGTGGAGCGAGCCAGAGACCATGGAACCTGTTCCGAAGAGACCTAACAAGACCTAACAAATTTATTACAGCTCCAGAAGAGTCTTTCCTCTCCAAGGGAGTCCCTGTTATGCTATGGTGGTGGCAGCAGCCACCAAGAAGGAACTTGCAGAAACTTTGTCCATCTGCCAAACAAAGTCTTGTACAATGGACAGGTATGGGAAGCGTATGTTTTCTTCAACATTTACTGTCTGATCGCTGACTTGTCACATTTCACACTTCTTCATAGGGATCTCCTGAAGGAGCTAGGAGATGCCCTGCAAGATCCTACAGCTGAGAGAGTTGCGAACAGAGCAACTTCTCAGCTTGTTACCTTGACCTCCATGAGGCTCATTTCTTATGTGGCAGATGGAGCGAGCAGGGCAGCAGTTGCCGGAGTAGCTTTATGCATACACTCCTGGATGTGCCAATTTGCAGAACCCTTTTTAAGTCTTCATTTACCAACACCCCTTTCACCCCCTTTGGCTCGTCCTAGTTTGGGCCTCTGGTAAGAGACTCTTACCAGGTTTAAACAAGATGGCAAGACTCTCTGCTGTAGGGGTCCATTTTTCCACTCCATCTAGACCCTATCCCAAGGGTCAGAGGAGTGAGAAAATGTGGTTCCGGAAATCCCAGGGATCTTTGCCTGATGCACGTGATTTTTTTCCCCAAATGTGGCAGAGGGGGGTCTGCAACAGCAGGGCGACAGACACTTTCTCTGCTAGGCCCTTCCCAGCACTCCTGAAGGGAGGCCAGTGTACCCAGCAGCTTGGCAATCTATCACGAGAAAAAACATGGGTACTGTCATTAATATCCAGGGGCTACAAAATTCCCTTTGTCTTTTGAGGGGGACTGAGAAAATGTTCTATCCCAGATGTTCCACCCAGTCTTTGGGATGATGCAACCCTAGAGGTTCATAGATTTCTAGAAAGAGCCATCCAGGAAGTCCCCGCAGACCAAATCGGATTTGGATCTTACTCTAGGTTCTTTTTAGTTCCAAAGAAGACGGGACTGGTGACCAATCAGTAAAAAAAGACAAAGTTCCAGATGGTGACACTCTGCAGTCCATTCTTCCCTTCCTGGAAATTGGGTGTGCTCCATAGATCTCCAGGACGCATACTAACATATAAAAATGGACAGGCAATCCAGGAGATTCCTACACTTCTGGCTGGGAAACTGTCATTATCAATTCAGGGCCTTGCCCTTTGGTCTCAACACCACCCCCAGGGTGGCCAAGTGTATGGCAGTGGTGACTGCTCACCTGAGGCATCTAGGATTTCAGGTGTTTCCATATCTAGATGACTGGCTCTTCACTGCTACCACCGAGCATCACCTAATCAAGGCACAGGACTATACAGTCCAAACTTCTTCCCAGTTAGGCTTCACAATAAACTATGAAAAGTCTGCCTTTTTGCCTGGTCAGTTTACCTTTATAGGGTCAGACTTTGATACAAGATGCATGATAGCAAAACTGCCTCTAGACAGGGTGTCTGCCTCTAGACAGGGTGTCAGACATTCATCTTGTTTCCTTCCTCAAACAAGATCAGAGTTCAGGGAAGATCAGTCTTGCAAGTACTGGTCTCAATGGCTGCAGCTATTACAATAGTTCCTTTAGCATGCTTCCACATGCAGATTCTACAGTGGCTTCTTTTCGCTCGGTGGTCTTTCCAGGAATTGCCAATGTGTCACATGATCTTTATCACAGAATCTTGCAAAAAGGACCTACTATGGTGGCTGGTCTCCCCCCAGGTGACACTGGGCAGACACTTTCTAGACCAACATCCAGTAGCCACAGTGACCACTGATGCTTCTCAGATGGGGGGGGGCATTACCTTGGATGGACTGTCCAAGGAACGTGTCCACCTCACGAGTACCCATTTGCACATCAGTGTTCTAGAGATGAGTGGTGCTTCTGGTGTTGCAAGTACTTCAAAACTCTATCTACAGGGACAATTGCAATCCAGACTGACAATATGTCAGTGGTATGGTACATCAACAAGCAGGGCGGAACCAGATCTTACCCCTTGTGTGGGGAGGCACTTGGAGTATAGCACTGGGCGATGTCGTCCCAACACTTTTCTGATTGCAAAGCACCTTCCCGGAAAATCCAACATTTATAGTGGTCAGGCTCAGCAGGGCTATCCTCATGCCTCACAAGTGGTCCCTGAAGCGAGAAGTTGCGGACTTGATTTTCCACAAATGGGGCCCGCCATGCTGCAATTTTTTGCCACTCTAAACAAATGCAGCAGCTACTACACCTTAGTTCCCCTTATGGGACAGTCCCCCAGGGATGCACTTGTTCACGATTGGCCTCCGGGACTACTGTGTGCTTTTCCACCCTTTCCTCTCATTTCAAAGGTACTTCAGAAAGCAAAATCGTTGGGTTTTAAACTCGTCCTCATTGCTCCTTACTGGTCTTGTCAGATATGGTTTGTTTCTTCGCTATCACCTTCAACTGGAGCCCTGGATATTGGACCTGGTTCTGGACTTCCTGACTCATCAGTCAAGCGGGCTTCATCCATCACTTAAATTCTCAAGCTGACTGCTTTAGTTACTCCACTTCCAGCCTTAGCCAGGCTCCCAAACATTTCTCCTGCTGTACAACACGTACTCGTGTCCTCCCACTACTAGGAGGATTTACACTAGCAAATGGAAGAGTTTCTCTTACTGGGCCAAAGGTAATAACATTGATCCTTTTACGGCTCCTGTTCACAAGATTCTTTACTTTCTGGCCAAAACCTTTGAAAAAGGGGCAGCTGCAGCTACTGTTGGGGTGCAACTGACTGCCGTCTCCAATTTTCATTTAGCAGACTTGGGTTCAAATATTATGTCCCATAAGTTGTGCAGAGCATTCTTACGAGGTACAACACCTCTATGGTCCCTGGTAAGAGACCCTCCCCGGACCTAAACTTGGTTTTGGCTTCAATGGTTCTGCCCCCTTTTGAACCAGCAGCGTCTTGCCCCTTGAAGTTTCTGTCTTGGAAAACCATTTTCTTGGTTGCTGTAACCTCGGCTAGATGAGTTTCTGTATTATATGCTTTGTCCATTCACCCACCGTCTTTCATAAAGCTAGTCTCTCAAGGACCAATCCTCCTTTCTTGCCAAAAGTTTGTTGTGAGTATAACTTAAATCAGTCCATTGGACTTCGTGTTCTTGCCCAATTATGGCAACAAGGCAGAGTATAGATTACAACAATTGGTTGTTCGTAGACAATTACATTTTTATTTACATAGGACCAAAGACCTCGGGAAATCACACCAATTGTTTATATCCTTTGCTGACAATAAGCAAGGTTATCCAGTTTCTAAAGTGACCGTATCAATATGGCTGTCAGACACAATCACTTAATTCGTATGGTTTGTGTAAAAAGATGCTTCAGGAAGACCCAGAGGAAATTCAGTGAGGGCCTTGGCCACCTCTGTTGCCTTCCAAGCTAAATTGCCTTTAGATTCCATCTGTGTAACAGCAACATGGGCAAATCCTCCTAACTTGATCTCTCATTACAAAGTGGATGTGGTCTCCCAGAATAGGGCATCCTTTGGTTCCACGTTCCTGAAGAGTTTGTTCCAGTGAGCCACCTGAGAGCCAGGTGCTGGGGAACGGTCCCAACCAGCAAGAACGAAGGTGAGATGGGACAACATAACATAAAGAAGTTGTGTACCTACCATAACGTTCCATGTTTGTTGTCCATCTTGCCTTTCTTCTTCTGTCCCCCCCCCCCCTTCCTGGAGGTTCGAAAGGAGTTCTTTATTGGTTACACTGGCTGAGTTACCAGGTTGGTTAACCATACTTTGTCCTTTTTTCTTTCCTTCCTGTCTTGGTGTAAGAGCTTAGTAAAGAAAAGTTTTCTTACTACCCATGTGTAGTGTGGGCTATTACAAATGAGATCTGGGTAGCTGCTGCTAGGCTTGTTGGGATGAGGGGTAGCCACAAGGCAGTAAAACCTCCTCTAGTTATTGTCTATCGGTAGAGTCTCTGAGCAGAGGATCGGCTGTAAACCCAACCAGCAAGAAGAGGTGAGATGGACAACAAACCTATAACATTATGGTAGGTACACTTTTTTTTTTTTGTTTTGTTTTTGTGTTTTTTTTTTTTTTTTTTTTTTTTGGTGGCTTAAGTTGGCAGGCAAGAGCCTTCATTACAGATTATAGTATCAATGCTGGTGTTAAAGATATAGTGGAAAAAGAATGGGAAAATTTTATTGATTTTACGGACCTTCCTAATCTCAAAGGGAAACCAGTGAAACCCTGTTTTTCGAAAGGGTAGTAACATCAAAAGTCTATTAGAACAAGGAGGGTGTATTCATGCATTTTCCAATCCACATAGGGGGACATTCAACTGTGGGCATGTTCACAATGTTATAGCATTTCCCATACTGACAAAGTATTAATTTCAGCTAGAAATAGATGGATCACAGCCTCCTCTTATTCAAGTTGTAATACACAGAGGCTAGTATACATTGCTATGTGCCAGACATGTGATGGGTTCTACGTCGGAAAAAGAGACATCTAAGATGTAGAATATATGAGCACATGTATGAAATTCAAAAACAAAATTCTAAAAATGCTCTATTTAAGCATACCTTTGTGTGTAATCAAGCCAAGTTTTTGTTTTGGAAACTTTGCCTAGGGAAGCCAGGGGTGGCCCTTGGGAAACAAAATTAGAGTATTGGGAGGCTTATTGGCAAGTAATATTGAAAGCCAACAGGACACCAGGATTAAATGACATATCTATTGTACCACTGCTGAAGTTAAGAGCAGCAAAACTGTGAAGTCGTATATATTATACATTATACAGGATGAAAGTTTTTTAAATAGTGTCTTAGTAAGGGCTATATAAATTATTTGTGCTCAAAGGATTAAGTTTTATGTATTTTTTAAAGTATATGTTTTATAAGAATTTTTTTATAAGAAATTGCATTTAGTATTTGATTGTAGACCAAGTGTAAACATATATTTATGCACAATGGAACGGTGCTTTAAATATTGATTGTCAATTAATTTAGCATTATTAAATGTACCTTGTGATTAGTCTTTAAATAGCCTTTGAACCAAAATTGTATTATCTGATTAAGTCAGGGTTTTTCTCCGAAAACGTTAACAGGTCATTACTGGCGTTTATTTTAATAAATTTATGGTGGTTGCAGTTTTGCCTCAAGACTGAAGTTTTTGGAGATTTGTTTTGGTGTATTCAGTTGAGTCTCTACATTTGTGGTTGTTGGCAGGCAGTGTGTCATAGTTTTAAGAAACCAATTTGACAAAAATCACCATGGAAAGCCTCTTTACAATCGAATAAGGTTTATCCCTCTTACCTTTCTCCACTCCTATCTCGAAATTCGTATCCTGTATAATTTTCCTTCCATAATCTAACTATACCTGCCACCTACCCAAAGTCCACTAAAGCAGTTTCAGTACCCCTGCACTGTTACAATTCCCTGACCTGGCAGACTTTCTATATATAATGTAGTCACTGTACTAAAATTCCAAGACACTGAACTTGTACACATCAGTTACCATTGAAAAGGTTTAACATACGTTTTAGCTTCAAAATACAAAGGTCTACCATACGTTTTCAGACTAATGGAAAGCAGCAGCATATGGTCAGTCTCAACTTTTTCACATTTGTCAACCAAGGCAACCAAATCCCTAGCCTACAAAGAACTCTACTCAACATGCCCCCAAACATGTTAAACCTCAATCCTCCTCCAGTAGAAGAACTCTCAATGCCTGCTGCATGTGTACCCACCTAAACATTCTAGTTATGGCTGCAGTATCGTTTAGAAAGACCAAAGTGGCAATGTAAAACAGCCCAGACTTTATAGTTACCACCCAACCAAGACTCTGATTTTATTGTCCCACAGCACTGGCAGTGGAAAGCCTGTCAGCTGAATATCTCAGTAGAGCTGCTGAAAGTGTTATCCGTCGTCCTTAGCAGATCTGTAACCAAACTGAATCCCGTGCTTTATAGAGAGCATTTTTGCCACTCCACCAAGGAAGCACCTTAACACCCTAAAGCCATCCTTCACTCTCAGTGTACTCTATCTACCAGCAACTCCTAACTTTTCTACTTGAGGAGAAGAAAAAAATACTCTCCTACCCAACATGGCTTTTAAATGCACCACAGCAAACAGTCTTACCGTATTTCTTTGATTCTGTTAATTGGAGAGGAACTCTGGCTAAATCCTCTATACTTTATTATATAGAATGTCAAAGTGTTGGATACAGTTGTACACCAACTTGTGCCTGGACTCCATTTTATTCTAGTCCCACCCACTATATTACTTGGTTTACCAGCTACATAATCTGTCATGGGTCTATATCACATTATGTAATGTTTCTTTCAGCGAATACCCAATTGTCTAAATCCTTATTCAGCAAACACCCTATTCAGCGAACAAGAGCTCTTCTGTTTTAGTTGGCCATCCTAAAAAGAACGTTGTGTGACATGCTAATTGGCCATGATTATGCATTGTCGCTGTAGCGCAATCTTGGAGTTGGTATATTTTAATCTGTAGGAAGTGTAGGGGGCATACCCCCCCCCCCCCTTGCAAAGTCATAAAAAAAGACACTTCTCAATGTTGGCCAACTAACAATATGATTTTTTCTTCACCGAATAGGGATTTTGACTATTGTAGTTTAGTTAGGTATTCGCTGAAAGAAACTGCTGAAAGAAACATTTGACAAAGTGATATAAACACAGTGTATAAAATGGCCCGACTCCCACTCAGCTTCTCAGCCACAACAGGTGTCCCTCAGAGGCTTCATACTTGGGCAGTTGTCAACTTGTTGATAAATGACGCAGGCAATTCTGACTCTCAATCAGAGCTTGCCAAAGTCCTATAGTATGCAGATGACTCTAGCTGTGCTTGGCTTAGTACAAACTGTCATGCAGAATGCTTTCACTTTTGAAAATTGGCTAGTCACAACTGCATTTAACCCCCCCCCCCCCAAAAAAAAAACTTTTGATCTTTTTTTAAAAAGGATCATCAGTTTCCTTTCCTCTATCCCAAAAGTCTAACTTGTACTAAATAATTAGACATAGTCCTCAACCAATTTGATCTTCATGTAGACTGCTACCAAGAACTTGCAGCAAACTAGGCTCTCTGCAGAGCTAAGCACATTTCTCCAGTCGGTTTAAAAAAAAAAATATGCAGCCTTTCCTTACTCGCTTAGGTTTCAAAAATTCTCCTGTCTCAACTCTTCCAGTTTAGTGCTATAATAAATTCACACACAAACTTCAACCCAGTACTGCACAGCCTGTGATGCTCTTCCCAATTGCTCATGGCAGAAGATATACCACCCACTTGATACATCTGGCTAACCTCATCCACTGGCAGATGCCAAAAAAAGTACACTCCCAAGGACTGGACCTGGTGAAATCCGGTAACCAAGACTCCTACAGCAACTCATTGTTCCATGTTTAGATATGTTGACTGAATAAATCTTCCAAATGCTGTCTGACTCTTGAATTTTATTAATTTCAAAACTGTAAAGAAAGAACACCCAAGGAAAAGCAGACTTTCTCTGCTTTGCCCATAGGTTGACCAGTACATTCTCACCTTTCTTACTAACAAGCACCCCAACCTCACTCTTAACTCTTCTTTTCTGTCACTGGTACTTTTTTTCTTTTGCTACCCATATAGCACTTTTTTTTTTTAATCCTACTGTTCCCATCTCCAACTGTAAAATGTCCTACAGCCCACTAATTTTCTGACTTTAAAGTCTTGCAACAGACCCCAAACTCTTGCAACGGTCTCAATTTTTTTTCCGTTTTACCTAGATTGCTAATCTAAATCTACCAACCATTACAAAAGCATGCATGCATCTAATGGTCCCTATTTTCCAACCTCAAAAAGATGATTTGAGCTTAAGTAACGTTAAGTAAATTCTATATTCTCTTCTGTGTAATAACTTCATATCTTTTTTGTGTGTGCGCATCGGTGTTCCTTAGTCTGTTACTTGAAGCTTTTCTACCTAGGTCTTTTGAAAATGGGCGCCCAGTCACTTTTGGAGTAAAAAGCAAGCAAGTCATCACTATTTTTTTTTTTTTTTTTTTGTTTTAACCGCATTTTAAATCCTATTTGTATGAAAGTGTGTAAGAAGTGTCTGAAGTCTCTAAGATGAAAGCAGTTATCCTTTCACTGATATTTAGTATGCTTGGGTTGAAGTGCTTCCCAATGCAACACTTTTTTTGTTTTTACTTGCGAGGCATGTGTGGAAATGTGTACACGTGCATGTGGCTGTACAAAAATACATAAACACTTTATTTCTATACTGCTTTACCCAATGAAGGGTCAGTGCTAACCAGCAGAGCAGGGATGAAAAGGCTCTTTATCCCTATAGGCACTGTTCTATTGGATTACTCTGTTTTCATGCAAGCTGACTTGTCTTCGCTTTATATCCTGGGTTTCCCAAGGAACATGCCATTGGATTATGACTGCTTGAGGACATACCTGCAGGGTGTCTACTTAAATGTTTGCTGTGTTGAGGAGTGGCCATAGCTCCCCAGGGAGCTGCTGCCTTGAATCTGTAGATTTGCAAGCTTTATTTTTAAAGGACATTTTAACTGTGTGCAAAGAATATCTCTGCTAGTTTTTTAACTATGTAAAGTTTTAAATCTGTGTTTTCTTCATTATGGCAGTAGCTTTAATAGTTAGTGCAGGGAAAATACTTTGCACCTGCTGTGTACAAATTCAGAATTTAGGAACTTGATGCTTTACATTACAGCAAAATATTGACACTGCAGACAGTAACATTTTAAAAGCAAAGTGCTGAAGGACAGAAATTTAGTTTTATGAGCTGAAGCAGGATGAATGGATACTACTGCAGAGAGATGGATTGTGGAGGACAATATGCTTTTGTATTCTAACAGTATTAAGCCATTTTCAGCATTATAAAAATGCAGTCCCCTAGTTCAGGTACCTACTATTGTAGATTGTGATATAGTAAGGAAGTTGTAACCGTAACTGTGGACATCAGATTTCGTAAGCTCTGTCCTTAGTCCTTTGTTGGGTCTAGGATCTAACCTCAAATCTGAGCTGGCCACTCATCAGACATATCCAGAGCTTAAACTTCTCCTTTCCTGTAACCCCTTGCTACCTTCTAACCCCCATCTTGTTTGCCGCTGAATCGCTCCATACGTAGTCCAGACTTGACTGCTAGGGAATAAGTGGTATTTTGTTGGCTTTCTTCTCTTAGGTTGATACTGCTGTCCTTAACTGCTTCATTTTCATTTTAATTGCATTTCTTCCCCTCCCTATCAACCTAGTTGTCGTTTTTAGGTAGGTTCTCCCCTTCTCCCTTCTAGTGTTTGGTGCTTTGTGCCCCCCCCCCTTTCCCTCCTTTTGAGAAATCATTTCTGTTCTGAATGCATGTTGTAGCTTTTTTTTCAGTATGGCTGAATAGCCTGCAGCCTTTCAAGAGGTGTACCTTGTGCAGCCAGAAGATGCCATGCTCTGACTCGCATGGAGTGTCTGTCTAGGGTCAGTGCGCCTGGAGGTTGAATGCGACATTTGTGCTGCATTCAACCCCAGGTCCCTTGGAGTACTGCAACAAGCTACTCCTTAAGGACTTGGTGCAGGGTGGTCCTCTGTCCTTGGCTCCCCTCCCAAGTTTTCACAGGAGCCGAAAGAGACCTCCTACCCCATAGGGTGTCATCTTCTTCGTTTCCCTAAGAAGCCAAAGCTCTTGGATTGCAGATTCCTGGATCAGATTCCAGCCTCTTTGGCTTCAGATCAGAGGTCTGTCTTTCCCAGAACTTTGCATCAGGCTCTCTTGTCAAAGACCTCATCAGATTAGAAGCCTTCGGATCAGAGTAAAAGCAGGCCGTCCCCAGATCTGACCAGTTTCTGATCTGCTCCCGGGTCTTCAGATTGTCTGATCAGACAGTGTCTGATCCTATTATAATAGAGGGTTCCCCTTCTGGAGCCTCCAGGACCCAGTCTGATCAGAGATATCTGAGCCAGTCTTTTTGAAACCACAGAACTTCTGGATCAAAGGCCAGATCCCCAGCAAGATTTTGGCTATTCTTGAGTTTCATTCAGAAGTCTCCTTTCCCTTGGATATGGACTGATATCATCCTGGGGCTTCAGCATTGTCAGGCCTCCTTCTCCTTCCCAGGTGGCCCCGGCTGCTGGAGATGGCGGAGGGGTCTGCCTTCTGGGCAGTAGTTACCTTCTCCAGTTTGGTAGTTACCACTCTTTCTCAAGCTTTGCCCCAACCTTTCTTGGGATTGGGTGCCAAGGCCTCGTATTCCATCCAAGGTCAGCCCTCTTGCGAGTGCATTCAGACCGTCACTGCCCCACTTGGGGTACCCATCTTTTCAGAGTCCTCCCCTGAGCCCATCGCAGAGGAGCATTCTCAGAGGCGAACATGTAAGCGGAGGCACTTGGAATCGCGTAAAGAGTCGTTCACTGAAGACACTGATTTTGAGGGAGATGGGTCCCCCAGATTTCCACCTGAGGTTTCCTTTGGAGATGTCCTGGAAATCCTCAGGCAGATGGTCTTCCCACACCCCATCTTTGGCAAGAGTCTGTTCCTGAAGGCATTTGGGATGGGCCCATCTTCTAACTGGGGGCCCCCCCCCCATGCTGATAAGCTTGTAACTCATTGCCAACAGGGCTTGAAAGGAACTGGAAATGGTGGAACCAGTGTCCAAGAAAGTGGATAAGTTCCTCAGTCCCCTGCAGGAAAGGTATTTTTGGAGCAAAGGGATCACTGTTGACGCCATTGTGGTGGCTGTTGCTACGAAGGAGCTAGCTGATTAGAGCTCCTCTGTCCGTCCCCTGAACAGGGAGTCCTAGCGATTGACCATTTTGGAAAACACATTTGCCTCTGCTACTTTTGGTCTGAGAGCAACCAATTACTTGGCCCACTTTACCTGGCTTCAGAGCGATTTTGTTTGGAGCTTACCACTTCCTGTCAGAGATGTTGCCTCCAGACAGCTTCAAGCAAGTCTCTCCAAGGCCTTCCACTCTCCCTTCCTTGGCAAGTGCATCAAAGATCACCCATACTGCTGCGTGCCTGGCTTTGCCATTGTAGGTTCACAGAACCCTTTAAGCTGTCCTTTACTAATGCCCCCTTTGACGTTCCACTTTGGACGGTGTGTTTTGAGACCTTTTACCTGCAGTGTTGGATGGCAGGACTCTTCCCACAGTAGGGATCAGGTTTTCTACTCCCCAAGATATCCTTTTGTAAGACCTAGAAGCTTTGGTTTTGGAGGGCTCATCCTTTCAGGATGCTCCATAGGAATCCTCTTCCAGAGGCTGGAGCAGGAATTCAATGATAGACACCACCCTAGGGGCAGAGGGGTTCCACAAAATCAGGAATAATCAGAAAATAAGAACCCTTCTTGGAGAAGGACTTCAGCACTCCTGATGCACTGCCCGACTTTCCTGCCTTCAAAGGGGGGGGGGGGTTGTCTCTCTCCCTTCCTTCACCCAGTAGCCTAGACAAGTCTCATTTGTCATCGGTGGGTGCTAAAAAAAAAATCATTTCCAAAAGTTACTCCTATTCCTTTCACCCAGCCACCTCCACCTCAGATTTCTCCCAGATGTACCACCCTGCCAAAGGGAGTTTGCCTATCTTGAGGAGCCATTCAAGAGGTCCCATCAGGGCAAGGAGGTTCCAGAACGTACTCTCTCCCGTTTGGTGCCAAAGATGACTGGGGACCTGCATCCAATTCTGGACTTTGGTGAGCTAAACCTTTGTCAATTTAAAGTTCTGGATGGTCACTGTACAGTCCATTCTGCCTCTTGCACAAGGGTGACTGGATGCACTTGTTATGCATCCTTGAGATCCACTGTATAAAGATTGACAGATGCTCCAGGAGACAATTGAACTTTCGGCTAGGGGTCGGTCATCAGTTTGGAGCCCCATCCTTTGGTCTCACCACAGACCCCTGGGTATTTACCAAATGTTTTACAGTGGTAGAAGGTCATCTCTGGCTGCAGGGTTTCCAGGTTTTTCTATACCTGGACAAATAGCTTCTCACTGTTCCCACGAGGTATTGACCAACACTGCTGATGAGGTATGTTCTCAGGCTTTTCCAGCATCTGGGTGTCTGAATCTGCCAAAGTCCAATCTAGTTCCAAGCCAAAACCTGGAATTCGTTGGAGTTCTGCTGGACACTGCGTTGTACTGCAGCACTGCCTACCCACAGGGTTTAGCTGATTCAGGATCAAGTTTCTGTTTTGTTGAATCCAACATACCTGCCCGTTTGATTCTCAAAATGTAAGTCTGTATGGTGGCTGCCATTCAGTTGGTACCATTCACTAGGTATCGTATGCAAGTTCTCCAGTGGACCCTGGCAGTCTAGTGGTTTATTCTGTCTCACCCTAAATCCATGACAAAATTGACACTGGTATGCAGGAGTAGTTTTAATTGGTGGCCTCCGTCTTGGGACCTTTTCTAGGAAGGCCCTTTTGTCTTCCCTCACCCAAGGTTACAGTGACACCTCACTTTGGGGTGGGGGTTGGGCATTTTCAGGGCAGGACAGTTCAAGGCACACGGCACCCTATAGCGATCAAATTGCACATAAACATCCTGGAGATGAGAAGTCTTCAACACAGCAAGCCTTTCAGGACTGCCTCGCTTTGGGAACCATAGCAATTCAGACAGACAACGTGGCTGTAGTCTGGTACATCAAGCAAGGAGAGACGCACAGCCTCACAGATGTGAGATGTCTTCCAGGTACTTTCTTCTTTCAACTTGTGTACTCTGGAGTTCCAACGTGCTGACTGACAAAACTTAACAGGTCTGTCTTGAGTGGTCTTTGAACCCATCAGTGGTGAGGCAGATCTTAGACCGTTGAGGTCAACCATGCTGCGACCTCTTTGCTTCCCCAGTTGATCACAAGTGCAGAAATTAATTTGCTTTGCTTCCCCCTCAGGGAGTCCCCAGAGGATGCTCTTGTTCACAATTGGCCTCTGGGTCTCTTCCTATGCTTGTCTTCCTAGTCCCCTAATACCCAAAGTTTTACAGAAAGCTCATCGTCTGAAGAGCGCTCTCATCCTAATTTCCCCATTTCTGGCCTCGTCTGGTGTGGTGGTTCTTCCTAAGGTCTCATCTGAAGTATCCACCTTGGATACTGGATCCCATTCTGGATCTCCTCTCCCATCCTTGGGGGGACTTTCACTTCCCAATCTCCTGTTCCTTCTAACTGCATGGTTTCCCCAATTTCAGTGATTTGTTTATACAGTCAAGGCTTCCTTTCCCAGTGAGGAACATTATTTTGGCTTCTCAAATGTCTACAAAGGTGTATTCCAGAAAGTGAAAGATTTTCCATTTGGGGCAGACCCTTTTCAGCTCCTACTCCTGATATCTTGCTCTTATCTTCCCTTTCAGGGTGGGGTGAGTTTTTCTGCCATTAAGCTCCAGTTGGCTGCCATCTCTAATTTCCATGTCTGCAGTGAGCCTACCTTTCCTTCCAAGTTGTGCAAAGCCTTTATGAAAAGGAGTTTTCCTTTGTAAGCCTCCTATTAAGGATACATCACCACCATGGGATTGGACTTTGCAGTCTGGCACAAAAACCTTTTGAACCTGCTATTTCGAAACATTAAAGTCCTGTCCTCTAAGATTGCCTTTTTACTAACCATTACTTCTGCCAAGAGGGTTTTTGAACTACAGGCTCTGTGCATGAAGACACCAGTTTGATTTTTCACAAGGACAGGGTGTCATAGAACAAATCCTTTCTCCTGAAAGTGGCATCTGTAGCAATTCTCTGTCTTATCTCAACTACTGGTCTTCCCTAATTACTCTAAAGGGGAATATATCTTGCATTTTGAAAAGGACTGAGGAGTTTAGAAAGTCTGAACAACTTTGTGGCTTTCTCCCAAAACCGGAGGAGTCAGGCAGTTTCCAAAGTGACTATCTCTAGGTGGATCACTGGTTATATTTCTTTCATTTATGCTAGTCTGAATTTAGAACTCGCCAGACCAGTTAAGGCCCACTCCACTAGGTCTCTTGCTCAGTCATCAGCCTTCTTGGCTAGACCCCTTGAGATCTGTGTTGCTGCGACTTGGTCTAATCCTCTTACTTCATTTCGCACTGTAAATTGGACTTTGGTATCTAGGAACAGGGCTTCCTTTGGTTCCTCCTTGCTGCAGCATAGCCTTCCTTGAGGCCAACCAGTGTGCATAGTAGCTGGGGACTTTGACCCACCTGTGAGGAATAATTGCATTGGTAGCATTAGAGTTATGTACTTGCTTAACTTGCGATCTGTGCTATCCAGTGTCCTCATTCCTCACATTCTCGCCCTCCTCCCTGCTTCCTTCTGGGAGGCCTGGTGAGGCTGAAGTGGGTTGGATCTGGTGAGACTTTTTTTGCCTTCTGTTGCAGATGGTTTCATTTCAGCTAATTTAGCAAACTGAGGGTTAGGTAGCAAGAAATTATGGGAAGGTGAGCTTGAGCTCTGGATCTGTCTGAAAAGTGCCTGGCTCGCATGCAAGGTCCGATCCTAGATCCACTTGGGAGGAATGGTACTGGATAGCACAGATGCCAAGTTATGGTAAGTGTATACAACTTTTAACTGTTTTGAAGTTGAGATCCGCAATCTGGTTTTGAGTTTTCATTGCTACTCAAGTAACCTCGGACTCCAGCAAAAATATGGAGACTGTTTAGAATTGTCATATGTCTTGGTCGAACATAAGACTGAAAAGGCAAAATATCGAAGCGGCTTTTAAGCAGATTCTTTCCCAGGGAAAGAATTCGCTTAGCTGCTTCGTTACTTTGCCATTTTCAGCACTGTAGAGCTATCTCTGAGTTGGTATATTTAAGTAAGGGGGTGTTGGCCCACATTGGGGGGGTGTAGGGGGTTAAGCCCCACACTTAATGTAATGTTTTAAAGTTTTTTTATTTTGTTGGAACAGTGACTTTTTTTCCCTTGGAAAAAATTTGCGGTGCTGACAGTTCGACATAGGGTCGATTTAATCAGTTTGCTTTTTTAAGTGTTCGATGATGTGATATAGACCTGGGTTTTCATGTGCTCTTGTGTTAATTGCATTGATAACTCGTGAGATGTCGTCTTTCTCCTATTTTAAGGAACTGTAGTAGCCCTGTCTAGATGCTTTGGACTTGTGTAAGGTTATTTTGACAAGGTGTCGCAGGAATTGGATCGGCGTCCTGCATAAGAGGAAACGGGCCTTCAGAGTGCATTTTTTTTGGCCTGTGACCCACCCTCCCTTCCTGTATTTGCACTCTTAAGCTGCGCCTCAGACAGAGGGTCCTTCTGATACCCTCTTCCAAATATTTGCTTCTAAAGTCAACCAGCCCACAGACCCTGAAAGCATACTTGACCATGATTAAAATGGACTGGTCAAAAATACTCATGAAAAATGTCAAGCGAAATAAACCTGCAGAAAAATCAGGAGGAATATAAGGGAAAATCTAGTGTACTCTGAACTTAAGAGGAGTTGTAATCTAACACACTGCCATTTATCAGAATATATAGTTTGCAGAGGGGATAGTCTATAACTGAGGCACACCATTGCTTTTGATAGTGTTTCACTTGCAGTCATCACATTAGGGGTTATCCCTGTCAGGGTAGCCCTCGGCCGGCCCAAATACCAGAGGCTTAGTATTTCTGCTTCGGTTGCTGTCGCTTGAAGACTGTCAGGTCATCAGTAGTATAAAGTAAGGCAGTCGACTCCATTACATCAGTCTTTCTTGCCGCGGAGCCCAAAGCAGAAGCAGTTTGTACAAGTACCAGTCTGCTGCTACCCGAGTTTCGTCTACCGAAATTGAAGTCTTCTAAAGCTAAGTACCCCATTGGGGAATATTTTTTTTTTTTCTTGCACTATCCAATGTCAGAAAAGTTAATTGTCTCACCTGTGGAAAACTAATACCACACAGATTTCCACTCTTACTGCATCACTTGTTTAGGCCAGACCACAACGTCCCTCGTTTCTGTGCTTTGTTCAATGCCAGAACCGTCTGTCATAGGGCCCTTATTGTAGCTAGATATTTTCACTTCAGTCCTCAAATTCCAATATGGCTTTGATAAGCCATCCGATAGCAGGTCTTCCGAAAAAATGTAAAGAGAGAGAGACAGACCGCACAGGTCCAAACCTACCGACTACTCTTCCATTAAGCTAGTCGTATGTTCTCTGGTACTCCGGTGCTTTCGCACCCCCTGATTCCTGCTTCTGTTGATTTGCAGGCTGCTACTGAGACCCTTTCGGAGTCTGGTATGCTGTAATCCTCTTCTTTGACTAAGGATCCTGTGGTAGTCTCACCCTCTGGGTCCAGAGCCGCTAAGCAGGCACCAGCTTCTGAGGAAGTCTTATCACACTACCAAATCTCGGCACAAACTGACTATCTGAAGTAGTTGACTTTATTTGTGCAGCAACCTTTGGAAATCTGATCCGAGCCGGCAGTTTTCAACAGCTTTAGATCTGAGCTCCAAGCTCCTCCCCCTACCCATAATCCCCTGACTGACCTCAGATCTAGTTTGCCGCGGTTTCGTTCAGCAGCTTGATCTTGAGTCTCCTGGTGCTCTCGTCTCTTCGTGAGGGAAAAATTGAACTTTTTTTTAAATCTTTTTCTTTAATTCGTGGTGTGAGTGTGTTTAACCCCCTTATAGTCTAAACTCTTAGTTTACCTTTTAATTCTAGTTATCCTTCCCCTACCTTCGTGGTTCTGTGTGTGTGTGTGTGTGTGTGTGTGTGTGTGTGTGTGTGTGTGTGTGTGTGTGTGTGTGTGTGTGTTACTTTCTCAGTATGTCTGAGGCCCCAAAGTTAATGTTCTCTAAGCACACAGTGCAGCGGCCACCAAGAGGCAACTTGCTCGGGGGATGAACCGAGGGACTCTCCTGAGCAAGGAGTCTGTCGATGGACCGCCTAGGGAAGCGGGTGTTTAGTTCAGCGACCTCTGTCACTGAACTACATGGCACACGTGCTCAGACTGCAGCAGGACCTTATTAAAGAGTACGCTGCGTCACCCCTCGAGTCCATGTTGGCGGAGGACAAACGATTGCACTCCAACCGGATGGCCACTCTACGATCCATATCTTAACACCTCTATGCGGCCTCTGTCTCATGCCATGGAAGGAGCCGCTAGAGCAGGCGGAGCGGGACTAGTTATGAGACGTCAGGCCTGGCTCCGACACTGATTTTGCGGAACCCTTCAAGGCATCATTCGCTAATGCCCCTTTTGATGGTTCTGCCCTCTTTGGCAAAACCGTGCGAGATACCTTGGGCCAGAGCGAAAAGGACAGGAAGACATCTGCCATCTGAGTCCGCTTCTCTGCTCCCCAGAGGTCCTTTTCTAAGAACCAAAAGGGACAGAAGAAATATGGTTCCGGAAGTTGCAACAGTCCCGTTCCGCTCCGGACTCCCAGCCCTTCCGCGGCAGAGGAGGGCAGGGTGGACGCCGCCTTGGAGGCAGAGGGGGCCTGTGGAATTTTGGATCCAGGGAACCCTTCTTGGACCAACCCACGCAACACCCCTGAGGGGTTGCCCGACTACTCCACTCTGGAGGCAGTCGGGGGGGGGGGGGAGTTTCTCGAAGCACCCAGCAGCTTGGGAGTCCATCACGACAGACCGTTGGGTGCTTCGCATCATATCCGGAGGATATCAGATTCCCCTCTCTCTCGTTACCCACGCAGCCCCAGATACCTCCCCGATGTTCCACCAGATCAAAGGGAGGAGACAGCAATGGAAATCCAACATTTGCTGGGAAAAGAGCCATCCAACACGTCCAAAAAAGACTGGGGACTTGAGACCAATCCTCGACCTTTCTTCCCTGAATCTGTCAGTAACCAAAGAGAAGTTCTGCATGGTCACTCTTCAGTCCATTCTCCCCCTCTTACCGGAGAATGATTGGATGTGCTCTATAGACCTCAAGGATACGTACTACCACATCCTGATGGACAGGCGATCCAGGAGGTTCCTCTGCTTCCGGCTAGGAGCCAGTCATTACCAATTCAGGGTCCTCCCCTTTGGTCTCACCACAGCCCCCAGGGTGTTCACCAAAGTGTTGGCGGCCCACCTGAGGCTCCAGGGAATTCAGGTCTTCCCGTACCTGGACGACTGGCTCCTGACCGCCCCGACAAGGCATCTACTCTGTTCAGCCAGAAACTACTTTTTCCGTCTAGCTCCCTGGCTGGGGATCACTATTAACATAGAGAAGTCGTCTCTTACTCAGACTCTGATTATAGACTTCATAGGGGCCAGATTGGGCACAAACAAGCTCCTAGCTTTCTTTACCACGGACCGGCTACTATCCCTGAGGCTACATGTGCAGGCCATTCTACAATCTCCAGCTCCCCTAGCGGAATTGGTCCTGAGGGCTCTTAGGTTGATCGCTGCCGCCATCGAGCCATTGCTAATGGCACATTTGAACATGAGGGTCTTAGAATGGACCCTCCAGGTCCAGTGGTCCCTTCACTACCCTCCGAGCCATCCCATCCCCCTCAGCAGGGCCTGCAAGAGGGCCCTCCTATGGTGGCTCCAATCTCCAGACCTTCAGCAAGGACGCCCCTTTTCTATGACCCCTCCTGTAGCCACGGTGACCACGGACGCCTCCTGCTTAGGGTGGGGGGGCATTGTTCGGGTAGGACAGTCCAAGGCACGTGGGACCTCATGGAGACCTCACTGCATATCATCATCCTAGAGATGAGGGCAGTGCTGTTAGCGTTGCAAGCACTTCAGGACTTTCTTCCCATAGGAACGATTGCGATTCAGACTGACATGTCTGTCTGGTACATCGACAAACAAGGGGGAACCAGGTCTTACCCACTCTGTCGAGAGGCTATGAGAGTGTGGGAATGGGCTGTCTTCACCAACCGCTTTCTCATAGCAATGCACATTCCGGGACGGTCCAACATCCTAGCGGGCAAACTAAGTCGCACCATCCTGTTACCATAAGAGTGGTCTCTGAATCCTGAGAGAGCGAATCAGATCTTCGCCAAATGGGGTCAACCCTGTTGCAATCTCTTTGCCTCTCCCTCGAACACAAAATGATACGACTACTTCGCTCTCATTTCCCCCTCCGGGGAACCCCCCCAGAGACGCTCTGGTGCATGCTTGGCCTCCCGGTCATCTTTATGCTTACCCTCCTCTTCCTCTAATGCTGAAGTTTCTTCAGAAAGGGGGATCAGGATAATCCTCATTGCCCCATTTTGGCCTCGTCAGACCTGGTTTCCTTACCTTTGGTCTTATCTCGTGAATCCTCCTTGGATTCTGGATCTCCGTCGGGATCTAATATCCCACCCCCTAGATCTCCCAGTCCCAAACCTGGACAACCTCAAGCTCACGGCTTGGCTGCTCACAGTTCCACTCATAGCAAGGACTCCTGGTGTATCTTCCCCAGTTAAAACCATTCTAGTAGCTGCGCACAAGCCTTCTACTAGGAAGATCTATAGCGGCAAATGGAAACGTTTCTCCATTTGGGCGGAACGCAAAAATTTGGATCCTTTTACAGCTCCTCTGCCCGCTGTATTAGACTTTGTCAGGACTGTTTCATCAAGGAGCTAGTTCCTCCACACTCAAGGTCCAACTAGCAGCTAACTCTCATCACATTGGAAATTAATTGTGCCCTTTGATCACCACAAAATTGTGCAAGACCTTTTTGAAGGGCACCTTTTTGCTCAGACCCCCAGTGAAAGAGGTTGTCCCTCCTTGGGATGTGTGTAAAAACCCCCTAACTTGACCTTTCACAAGGATAGAGTTTACCTCATGACCAATCCCTCCTTTCTCCCCAAGGTTGCCTCGGAGTCTAATATTAACCAGTCCAACTTGACGGTCTTAACTATCATAACAAAGGGGAATACAAATTACATTCATTGGATGTGCATAGACAACTTTGCTTCTACATCCACAGGACATTTGGTCATAGGAAATCCGACCAGTTCGTCTCCTTTGCCAAATTTAACTTGGGTAAACCTGTATCAAGTCGCACTCTCTAGATGGATTTCACAGTGCATCCTTTTAGCATACGACAGTTTGGGCAGGCCTGCACTTCAAGGAGTCCATGCCCACTCTACTCTGTCTACCTCTGTGGCTTTCAGAGCTAGAGTTTCTTTGGATGATATTTGCTCGGCAGCCAATTGGGCTTCATCTCGTACTTTTCAGTTGCTATAAATTGGACATTGTCTCCAGAGGGAGAGCAACCTTTGGCTCTGCAGTGCTCCGGAACATCCTTCCATAAAGGCCGCCCAAGGTTCAGGTAGCTGGGGACTCTGTCCCAAAAGGTTGCTGCACAAATGAAGTTAACTACTTCAGATTAAGAAGTTATGTACTCACCATAACGTTCATCTGAGTAGGTAAACTTCATTTGTCAGCAACCGTCAATCCCTCCTGCCCCCTCACTTGTAAATGTTCTCATACTCGGGTCCATGGGTTTTACCCATTTATCTTGATTAGTCATTGCTAGCAGTTTTCTGCTGTTGGGCAATCTTGATCCGAGGTCAGTCAGGGTTGGCAGGGGATTATGGGTAGGGGGAGGAACTTGGAGCTCAGATCTAAAGCTGTTAAACTGCCAGCTTGGATCTGATTCCCAAAGGTTGCTGACAAATGAAGTTTACCTACTCGGCTGGAACGTTATGGTGAGTACATAATTTCTTATTTTTTGCGACTATTGTTTTCTAAAACTACCGTGTTTTTTTTTAGGCCCCAGGGTACGAACTACACCCAAGAAATCGACCCACTCTCAGGCACCTGCTACCTTGCCTCAGTCTCAAATGCTTAAAATGGGGGAAGACCTTATTGCTAATCAGGGAAGGCCCAGCTACCCCTTCCAAAAGGAAGAGATCTGTCCTCTGTAGTTTTGTCTGAACAAGAGTCTGAGGACTGATGCATCTGAGTATTAAGACATGCAACCCCTCTCCACTTATGAGGATTCTGATACAGACTATTCCATTCCTTCAGCCTCTCCCCAGAGGATTTTTCTTTTGGGGGGAAACTCTGCATACCTTAAGGGAGCATCTGCAATGGGAGAGTAAAGACTACCCTCAGTTTAATAAGATTTGGGGAATTCCTAGATAGTCTGCAGCACAGACCCTTAGCCATTCCCCCCCAGTCCTGGATGTTGTGCAGGATGTTTTCCTCTAATCCAGCTAGACTCCTGACGCCCTTCCACCTGCTCCCAGAAAACCAGACACGTACTGCAGAGTCCCTGACTCGCATAAATATCTTTTTAAAAATCCTACAGCTGACCTGGAAATCATTTCTGAAGGGTCAAAAGGGATGAAAGAAACATCTGCTAAGAATCCCACTCCCTTGGACAGGAATTCACAAGCATTGGACAGATGGGGTAAAAAAGTATACACCTCTGCTACCCTTGCTATCTGGGCACTAAATTGTTCCATATGCTGAAATTTCAGCAACGTACCTTGGAACTCGGAACAAAAAAAAAATAGTCTCTCCTGCTTGGGCAGAATGTAAAGATTTACAAGATTTAATGCATGCTGCAAAACTAAACACACCTTACACTGTGGATTTGACACCCTAGAAGTTTCTTGCAGGGCAGCAGTCACTGGATCTGTCATTAGGCATGCATGGCTTAAGGAACAACCCCTGCCAGACCATGTCCAATATAAATTGTTGGATGCCCCCTTGCACAAGGTTAACTCATTTGGCACCAAGGCAGCAGAGGTCTTAAAGATGGAAGAAAAAGCAAAATCTATGCAAACGGTTAAGAATTTCTTGCTAATCCAGCCCCTTAGATTCAGCAGGCATTGTCCCTGCAAACACTAGTCCTTTCCTGCTGCCAGTAAACCAGCCCAGCCAAGGTCCTGTGGAAGCAGACCCCCCCCCCCCCAGATGGCAGACCCAGGGAATGCAGAGATCTAAGCAGTGGACTACCTCCACTTCAAAACCAGGTAGTTCTAAGCCACCCCTTTATGGTAAGAACTCGCAATGACTTACCACCTCCTCCCTCCGCTCACCTTCACTTACCCCTAGGAGGAAAACTCTCCTTTCACTCAAGCACCTGGACAACCATTACCAAGGACCACTGAGTTCTGAACATCGTGTCTCAGGGATACATATTTTTCTTCCACATCCTTCCAACACCAAAAGGGTTCCCAGCTCTACCTCCAAATCAGTGAGCAGAGGCTCAAAAGCAAATCCTTTCCCTGCTCTCTGAGGACAATAGAATGCATGTGTGCAGAACATATAGGACAAGGTTTCTATTCCAGACTTTCTGATGCCAAGAAAAGAGGGCCCCTGGCATCCCATCCTCTCTCCATTCTAAACACCTTCCTGGTGATCCCAAAATTCAAAATGCTTACCCTTCAGCAGCTCTACCCATGCTGTCCAGAAATGCTTGGCTAGCCACCCTAGATTTAAGAGAGGTCTCCCTGCACATTCCTTTCAGGGAATCATGCAGGAAATAGTTCCACTTCAGGGCAGGATCTCAACACTGTGTACCCTAGGGGAAGTGCAGAGAACTAAACATCAGCAAAAAGAAATCCAAACAGGCGCCCACACAAAGGATAATATTCCTGGGAGCAAGTCTGGACACAGCATCCAATATGGCAGGGTCTACTTCACATTGTCATAAGCTGACAATAGAGTGATATTGTTGGCACGACAATATCGAAAGTGAAGAACATTGTGCAAGTAGACAGAAAACTCCGTAAGGGGAGATTTCTGTTTACCTCAATGTGCTGTCTCGGAGTTTGTATAGTTAAGCGGGGAGTTTGTATAGTTAAGCGGGGGGGTGTTGGGGGGAGGCGCAGGGTGGCTTGCCCCCTGCCTACGCCATGTAGCTTTTTTGTTTTACGTTATTTGATGTTTTACTTAATCTATCAATAAAGTCCAATGTTTATTGATTCGATTAAACTTTCGATAATGTGATAGACGCAGATGGCATACCTTACTCCAGAGAAACACGTTTTCCTGACTGCCTACATCTCTCAATTAGGCACCAGTGAACTGCAAGGAAGATCCTGCAAGCTCTGGGGTTCATGGCATCTTGCATACTACTCATTCCATCTGCCAGACTGCATATGAGAACTTCAGTGGTACCTAAAGAGCCTTTGGTGCCAACACACTCAAGACATGGAAACTTTTACCTGCGATTCCTTGTCTCGGAAAAATTTCTTAGGTTGGCAGCGTAATGCTCCCACAACAAAGGAATGCCTTTCTCCCCACCCCCTGCCACCTGGATGGCAGATCCATACAGGACCAATGGAGCCCACAGCAAATCCCGCTGCACATCAGTCAAAAAGATGATGGCTGTACAGTACGCTTCAACTTTCAAGCCACTTCTCTCTCTCCAGGGGTTCTCAAGATCAAAACAGGCAACACCACTGTGATGTAGTAAATAAACAAGCAGGGAGGGACTCAGTCCTACCCTTAATGCAGGCTGGCCATGACCCTTTGGCACACAGCCTTTGCCATGCAACTACACCTATTAGTGCAATTACTGCCAGGCTCTCAACTCTGGCAGACAAATTAAGCAAAAATCTGGACCCACACGAGTGGCAACTCAACAGAAGAGCCTTCACCCTAATAACTCTGAAATGAGGAGCCCCGAATGTCAACCTCTGCCTCACACACCAACCATCAGCTCAGCAATTTCTGCACCAGAGAGCATCACTGCATGGCTTGGAAAGTGGATGCCTTGTTCTTCCCCTGGGTCAGTCTATGGGTCTGTGCCTTTCCTCCCCTCTTCTCATCCCCAGGGTACTGCTCAAAAAAAAAAGGGAGGAAAAACCAGGGACCATTCTGATAGCTTCTGACTGGCCTGGCAGCACTGGTAACCCTTGCTGCGCAGCCCCCCAGCATCTTGCTCAGATTCCAAATCTCCTGACCCAGAGGGAAGGGGAATTCATACATCCCCAATTGCACACACACTCAATTTGGCAGCTTTGCTTATTCCCCTGGCCCAGCAGCACTGGTAACCCTTGCTGCGCAGCCCTCCCCCCTTCCAGCATCTTGCTCAGATTCCAAATCTCCTGACCCAGAGGGAAGGGGAATTCATGCATCCCCAATTGCACACACTCTCAATTTGGCAGCTTTGCTTATTCCCCAACCCCGAACCAATCTGCCAACCTCAGTAAACAGGTTCTGGATGTTGTCCATGAGGCCAGACGTCCTAGCACCAGAAAGTCTTATGCAGACAAATGGAAGAGGTTCTGCACCTGGATCCAAGCTAAGGGAGCCAGTATGGCACAGCACTCGCTCCCTTTCATCCTGGATTACTTGGATGACCTACTACACAGTGGCCTCTCTCTCTTTCTCCTCTATATAAAAATTCATGCTTCTGCTATTTCTGCTCCATTTTCCCGCTGAGCAGCCCCTTTTTCTCACATCTTTGATCAAGCTGTTCCTAAGAGGGGCTAACAACTTGAGGCCACCCAGAAGGGCACCAACACCAGCTTGGGACCTTAACTTTGTTTTGGAAAAGCTCACCCTGTCCCCTTTCGAACCAGCTTCTTCTGCAGAGCTAAAATTTCTCTACTGGAAAACAGCATTCCTTCTGGCCATCACTTCAGCCAGAAGAGTTTCTGAGCTGCAAGCTGAAGGGTTCCACAGCCATGAGTGCATTTTCCATGCAGACAGGGTATCCATCAGAGCTAACCCATCCTTTATGCCCAAAGTGGTTTCCAGTGTGGCTCCCAACCAGTCCATTTATTTGCCCACCTTTTTTCCCCACTCTCCACAACAAGGGGGAAAGGATTCTTCACTCTCTCTAAATGTGCAGATTCCATCTTGGCAGGACTAAATCCTTCAGAAAGTCTGATCAATTGCTGGTTAGCTTTGCTACAGGGGCAGAAGGCAAAGTCCTCTCCAAACAAACAATTTCAAAATGGATAGCACACTGCATCCATTTCTGCTACAAACAGAATGGAAAGCCCACCCCCCACCCCCCAAGCGGTTTAAGACAGAATCCTCTGAGGAAGGCTGCAGAGGTGGAGGCTGCTGTGGTGGTGTCCCCACCAGGTACATTTTGGAGGCTGCCACCTGGACATCTGTTCACACTTACCAAACATTACCACATGCTTCTCTTCTCCAAATCCAGGGCAGGGTTTGCCTTTGCAGTCTTGCAGGGAATCCTAGCCAGCCCCTAGTTGCATTGACTGCCTCCACCCTTTTCCTAAGCTTTGGGAATCAACCCAAATGTGGTGACCGCAACAGTGAAACACGAAGAACATAGTACAGTTGTGTACACTCTACATAAATGTAGATGCCAGTGTATTCACTGTTGCAGTCCAAGTTTTCCTGTCTCCATCCCATTCTTTCTCCTTTTATTACCATTCTAACTTGTTGCTTCTTAACTTGCAAGGGATTTTTTTGCTGTTTATTTTCCACTGGTGGGGTGGGGTTTTCTTCCACCAGAATCTGGCCTCATGCTGGGGGGCAGGGGCTCCTGACAGGTTAGGGCAAGAAAAACTGATGTAATGGTGTCGGCTGCCTTACTTTATACTACTTATGACCTGACGTCCGTCTTCAAGCGGCAGCAACTTGAGACGCAGAAATACTAAGCCTCTGGCATTTGGGCTGACCAAGGGCTACCCTGGCAGGGATAACCCAAATGTGACTGTAACAGTGAATACACTAACATCTACATTTATGGTAAGTGTACACAACTGTAGTTTGTGTATCTTGACCCAAAGAGCTTTTGGAGGAATAATACAATTTTGGGTTTAAAACCATTCTAGTCCTTGCCCCCAAAATCATTGTCCCTCCCTAACGCATTGCAGCAGTGTATTGCACTGACTACTTTTTTCCATTTCCCATTAACTAAATTCTCTCCTCCTCGAGGAGGAGGTAAGTTTTCTCATCCTGCAGGCATGCGATTGCGCCGAGAGAAACTCTGATTTGTAGTTGTAGTGTACTACAGACTTGTTCAATTCTTCTTTGCTTTTGCAGAAGTTCTGCAACTGCACTTAACCTGCTTTGCTGTCCGTGGCTCCTTCCAGATAAATTCGAACCCTAATTTGACTAGGGTAGAACAAAAAAACAAATTCTGGTAAACACACATGTGTGCATACTACAAATGTGACCACAGCTCCAGTAGAAGTTCTCTCCTATTTGGCTGGCTGCCTGGCTCGAGTCACAGCTGTAGCCTAACTTTTTTTTTTTCCTTCACTTCACATTCCCCAGACTGGTGGTTAAATGCTTGTGCTTGCACGGATGGATGATGTCATGCATCCCCCTGCGTGTTGATGCTGTAGGATATGCTGGTGATGCATGCTGTTAACATTCATACAGAATTTAAAAGAAAGCATCTGGATTTAAGTCGGCCAGTCTGGAATTCATGACACCCAATTTCAAGCCCCAAAACTTTATACAGTGAAATTCTGGTTGACAGGTTTGCCTGGAACCCTCTTCACTCTTTTGTTAATGCTGCCAACTGGTTTGGTCTGTTATAAATGGCCATTGGGGTTAGTGGGGGATGGTTACATCTTGGAGTACAAGGTCCTTGATCAAAAATGCTCAGTGTTTGTGCCACTGCTAATCTCCACCCATCTCCTCAGGGTAAGGACATAGGCTTTCCCTTCCTTTTGGATGAGACAATGGGTTCTGCTGCCTTCTAGAAAGATGCAAGGCTTCTGTCCCTTATCTGCCCTTTGCAATATTGTGTGTATCCACAGCAAAAATTCTGAATGGAAGCTTTGCAGAATATCCTGCCTAGGTGTTTTTTTTGGGCTTGGACCCCCTTTGGACACGTTTTGGATTCCTCACAGAAGAGTCTTGTTGCAGAGTTGGTTGTACTCTTGTGTACTTCTGCATGCTTGTCCCACATGGTATTTTTCCTGCACAGAGAAAGCTTGATCAAGGTATTCTCTCTGTAAAAGCTTTGCTGGGGAGGGCACTGCATGTTGGGTCACCCTGATGAATTTACTTCTAGTGGCTCAGCAATGGTGGTTTTCTGATTTGCCTGAGAAGATAGGGTCTTCGTAAATGGGGATCTACAACTGGTAAAGCAGGTTTTTCATTACAAAGCACCTCCATTCAATAGAAACTAGCCAGCTAAATCTTAACCTTTACACTCAAAGCCACCTCCCCAACAAGGCAAGCGTATAGTTTTAAAACTGGTAGCACTGATTACTTTTTCCTCCGTGGTCTGATATGGGTGAAATGGGAACTGTTGCCTCAGCAGATGGGTTTTCACATCCAGTCCCTTTTGCACTGCAACCTTGTACCCAAAACTGAGTGACCGTTTTGGATGATTACACTCTTAATTCCAGCTAGGCACATGTATTCAGAGACGTGTGCATCAGCGAGGGAGGCTAGGAAACCAAACCAAATGCAAGTATATTGTGTGTAGTAAATTAGGAAATAGTCTCTGAATAAGCACAAGAGAGAATAAGATCAGAATACTGCACAAGTGGCAGTTCATTGATCAGACCCTTTTTAAAACGTATATACTTTCATATTCTTTATGGTGGTTCAGCTCAGTTTACCATGGACCCTACATTGTACTAAGATTCAGAAACAGCCCGAGAGGCTTTGCATTCTAAAACTTCAAAGGGAACTTGCCCCATTATGGAACCTTTACTCTATTCAAGTTTTAAACTGACTTTAGCCGCTTTGAACTGTTTCTGTACCTCAACAGTACTTTTCGTGGTGGAAATAGCTACGACTTGTCATAATGTTGACACTTGGCATTCACTTTCCAAGATACTATGGGCTTCAGATATAAACAGGATAGAGTATTGCATTGTAGAAGTGCAACAGGAGACTCCTCCAAGAACTGAATGTGTGAATTTGGTAAAAGATTTTCAGGATTGATATTTGGGGGGGGGGGGGGTTGCTTGTTAATTGGTAGAGAACTCTAGTATTGATGGAGGTAAAGATAATGGGAGATTTGTAGTAGGGGGCTACTGATGCTGTATGAGGATTATGCTGGGTGTGTGCATATTCCACCTAAAACTGCTTTTATGCAGCTTAAAAATGGCAGAAATCGCCTCTCTGCAGGGAGTATTATTTGCAAGTCAATTCCAGTCCCATTCTACAACAGAGAGGCTGTATCTGGGGGCCTAGAAGAGAAAATATAACAAGGGTAGATTTCTGAAGAAGTGTTTGGAATGAACTTATTCTGTTCAGGTTTCTACTACTGAATTAATTTTACCCAAGGTACAGTAGCTATGCTAGACGGACTGTTTCACAGGAAGGTGTCCATTTAATTGAGAACTTTGGCACACGGTCAGTTATGGATCCTGATATAATTTACCAAGATAAACATGCATGATAATGAAGACAGACTACCTGTTAAGATTGGAATTTACACAATGGATAGTGGAAATTATTTGAGTTATTAGGGAAGATGGAAGGCAGACCAGAAGTTATAGCTAGTGATTGGGTTAAAATGAAAGTTTAAATATAGGGCACAAATAACAGATATCTGGTTAAGCAATAGTATTTACTTACAGGACAAAGGTCAAAGTATTACAAAATAAGGGTAGTATCTTGGAGTAAGAGTAGGCACAATTGCAGTGTGCTAAAGGCAATAAGGGAGTACCTGGCTTATATGCAGGAGTTGAGAGACTGTTAAGCAACTGATAACTCCAGCACTCAAAATCTTTTGGAAAAACAACTTGGATGGCAAAGTAGAAGGGGTTGCTCCCAAACTTGGGGAGCCTATAGCAAGGTAAATAACCATAGATGATGTGATGTTGCTTGTCTGAATTTTTATGAAAACCTGTATAAAGCAGAGAAGTGGGGAAATGAACACAAATGGGGATATTTATGGACGAGACTCAAATATGCCATGGTTAGAGGTAGATGAAGTTAAATACTAACAGGTAAGATGGGCGGAGATGAGATTGGTATTCTGGTGGAAGTATGGAAGCTAGGGGGCAAGAAAGTGATGAAGATGTGGAAGGTTTTGTTTAACAGTATTTTAAAAGGAGGTGAGGCAACAGCATCCTGGAAAGTTATGGTAGCTGTAATACTTAAAGATGGTGAAGACCCATCAGATGTAGCCTTCATATAGGCCCGACCATGACTAAGTAGTTTGTAATGGCTAAAAGAAAGAAAAGGTGAAGCCAAACTTGATATGGACTGCTGTGGTTTTTGTGGATAGGAGGAAAACATTTGACATTATCTAGAGGGAAGCAGAATGCAAGAAAATACCACTGATGGGGGGGGGGGGGGGTCTTGATGCCGAGTAAGCTGTGATTTGAGTATAGAAGCGGAAGCATGTGCATTTCCTGTCACTAAGTTTAATTAGGATGTATGTGTGATTGGAGGCAAAAATCAGTGTGTGGGTTTCTCCGAAGTGTGATTGTTGGAACCAGGCAGGTGTCTTTCCCCTTTATTTGCATTATTTCCTTTGCCAATGGTTCTAAATATAAGTAACTCAGAAATTCAAGGATGTCATTGGTACGGTGTTGAAGACGTTTGGCTTTATTTGCACAACTGCATTATGGAACCCGAAGAGGACCTCTCTGTGATGTGGAACATTGAGAGTTCCTTTTTGGGGGGGGGGGGTAAATGTTTTGAAGGAAAAACAAATGCTGTCGCTGTAACACTATTTACCCACGTGAATTGGTTCAACAATACCCATATTTATGGGAACATTAAAATTGATGTTTTTATTTAAGATTTGTTTACTGGGGAAGTCTTAACTTGGAACACACCAATTTTCAGCAGAGGCCCAAGGAAAAACACTCCAGATGCATGTCTTTGTAACAGGGGAGGAAACCCACACAAACACAGAAGCTGTCTCTGCACAGAAGGCACCCCAGCCAAGAATCGGACTGGACAACCTCTTGCTGTGAGGCAACAGCTCAAACCGCTGTGCAGTCCAGGAGTAAGAATTAAGGCTTCTGTTGTGGCAGCATAGGATATTGGAGAGATGATGGTGATTTATGATGGCTATGAATGTAGATGGCAAGATGCAAACACTAAAATATTTAGTCGCTGTAATTTTATACACAGGTCGGGCATAACTAGAGAATAACTCGTGGATAGTTCGAGCAAGTGGGATAAAGTCATAGAACTAAGCCATCAGAAGAATGGCAAAAGGAGATTGTGCTGCTAGGATGACTGCAATTAGAGATGCAGAAAATAGGCAAGCGTGGGCTGGAATTTACTGTAGAAAGCTGGCAAAGGAGCAAAGTTATTGAACAAATAAAGAAGGAAAGGTAATGGAATGAGAAGAGGCCAAGAAGACATTTTGATTTTGGGACCGATTGCCTTCCCTATTGCGGATTTATATCTGAGTATAGACAGAAAAAGGGATAGTGGAATTCTAAGTAAGAGACCTGTGCTGGTTGAGTTTAATTGAATCCAGAACAAAAAATTGCTGTAAAAAAAAAAATCTATTAGGGCATATAAAATAACTAGTGGAATCAATCCAAAGTAGTTGGTAGAGATTGGGAAGAGGTTGAAGATTGGGAAGAGGTTGAATATGCTGTTCAGAAAGAAACGATGGGAAGACCTGTATGGCTCATAAATCAAACAAAAATCTAGAAGATTTAGGATTTTTGAATGGTTTGTATAGTTACTTTTATACTACAAGCATACTCTAAAGAATTTGTTTTCTTGAGGTAGATGGCAAATGTTGGAATTGAGATTGGTAATCAAAAGGTATGCAGAAGAATGTTCTCTGTGTAATTCCCTACAGTGTACTTAAAAATACTGGGCAAGCAAATGAGTGCAAGTAAGGAAACAGATTTTTTTGGGCTGGGATGCAGGATCTGAAATGCCTAGATAAAGTAAGGCTTAAAGTTTAGATGTTCTTGTTTCACTGTTGCAGTCATTCACATTTTGGGTTATCTGCTTGCAGTAGCCCTCAGTCGGCCTGATTAACAAAGATTTCAGTCCTGCATCAGTTGCTGTCCCTTCATCCATGACGTCCGGTCGTCAGGGATATAAAGCATGCAGCCGACGCCATTACATCAGTCTTTTTTGCTGCGCGGTGCCCAAAGCAGAAGCAGTTAGCAAGTGCTGGTCGGCTGACTCCTGAAATTTTCATTTGATTTTCAGAACCGAAGTCTTCAACTGAAAGCTAAGTATCCCGTTGGGGAAGCTTTCTTGCTCCTTACCGATGTCAGTAAAAGTTAATAATTGTATTACTTGTGGGAAGCAAATGCTTCATAAGGATTTCATTTTGTACTGTATTCTTGCCTAGGCCCTGACCACAATGTACCTTGCTGTCGGTTTTCTGTTTTATTAAATCAGCGCACTATCTGTCTGTACATTTTTGCTTCTGAATATTTTGGTTCTCTGTTTATCCAGAAATGTTGGCCATCCGACTACTGAAAAAATGAAGACAGGCCTCTGAGGTCCAAAACTGCTGACTATGCTTCTAAGCCAGTCGCCAGTTCGCCGGTACTCAGTGAAGTGCTTTCGCAGCCCCTTAATCCCGCTATGTTGGATTCACAGGCCTCTACTGAGACCCATTCTGAGTCCGGTATGCAGCGAGATGCTTCACCTATGGAACCCGCGGATGTCTCTACCTTGGATGGGTCTGGAGCCGCTGTGCAGGCACCAGCTTCTGAGGGTGTATTCAGGTATACAGATTTGTATACTAAACAGACATCTTCAATATTAAGGCCAAAATCTGTCACAAAAAAAAATTCCCAGGCCACATGTTCAGGTCCCTATGCCTAAAAAAAACAAATTATCAAAATGGCTAGAGATTTAATTTACTCTAATCAGTGGTAGTCGCCCCCCTCCCCCTTATAAGAGGCCTAGGGCTGAACTTGAGTATGAATCTTCTGAACAGGACTCTTGTTTCTTCTGACTCTTCTAATGAACAGGATTTGTCCATACCTACTTATGAGGACTCTGCAGATGATTGCATTCCTTCTGCTTCTGCCCCTGAGGATTTTTCTTTTGGGGAAACTTTACATACCTTTTTAAGGGAACATTTCCACTAGGAAAGTTGGGATTTTTCAGAATCCAAAAAGAGGCTTTCCTTTTTCCTCAGTATAGGCCTTTGGCTATACCGCCTGTACTAGACGTTGTTTTCAGAATCCAGTATGGCTCCTGATTCCCTGCCTCCAGCCCCTTGTAAGATGGACAGATACTGCAGGGTTCCTGACTACCACAAATTCCTTTTCAAATATCCTGTTGCAGACCTTGAAACCATTTCTCAGGAGCCCAAGGGCATTAAGGCTTCTACTGCTAAAAATCCTACCCCTTCTGATAGAGACTCCTGGGCAATGGATAGATGGGGTAAAAAGAATTATACTTCTGCAACCTTTGCAAATCAGGGCTTTAAACTGTCATTTCCATATGCTAAAATATCAACAGCATATCATGGGACTGCTTAAACAGAAAATGATTTCTGACTGAGGAAAATAAGGATTTACAGGATTTATTGCATTCAGCTGAACAAGTTTGAAAACATACTTTGCAATGTGGTTTTGATTCTTTGGAGGCCTCTTGCAGGGCTGCTGTTACTGGGTCTGTGCTTAGAAGGCATGCTTGGCTTAAGAAGCAATCTCTGCCTGATCATGTTATAGCAAAATTGTTGGCTGGTCCTTTGCTGCAGCACCGTCTGTTTGGCAATAAGGATGAAGAAGTTCTAAAAAAGATGGAAGATGAAGCTAAATCTATGCAAACGGTGAAAGATTTCTTACAAGTACAAACTCCAAGATTTAGTAGGCACTGGCCTACTAAGAAATGCTCCTTTACAGTTCCTTCCAGAACCACTCAAGCCAAATCCAGACATTCCAAAAGCACCAGGTTTCAGTCCCAAGGGACTTTCAGAACTAAGCATTGGGGTGCCTCCTCTTCCAAATCTGGAAACAAGACACCTCCCTATGGTAAAAAGTCTCCAATGACTTTCCTTTAAAATTACCAAGCACTTACCTCTTGGCCACCCCTTTGGGGGAAAACTGGCTCTTCATGCAAAAAACTGGCAATTTATAACCCAGGACAAATGGGTTTTAAATAGTGTCCCAGGGATACAGATTTCATTTACACACGTTGCCAACTCTAAAAGGATGGCCAGACCTGCCCCCAAATCCGTGGGCAGAGGCTCAGTAGCAAGTACTTTCCCTCTTAAACATGGGGGCAATTCAACTAGTACCAGAAGAGGAAAAGGGACAAGGTTTCTATTCCAGACTTTTCCTGGTACCCAGAAAAGACCAATCACGGTGTCCAGTTCTGGAACACCATTAAAGACAAAGAAGCAAGTACAGCATTCTCCTGGACAGTCTTCCATGCCTAAGAAACAGATGCTCAAAATGGCCGAAGACCTCATTACTGTACTCTAATCAGGGGTTCTCATCCCCCTCCTGAGAAAAGGCATAGGCAGGATACAGACTGATTCCTCTTCAGATCAGGGATACTCTCTACCCCCCCCTATGAGGACTCTGCTGAAGAATCTATCCCTTCAGCCTCTCCTCCTGAGGGTTACTCTTTTGGGGAACTTTGCATACCATAAGGGAGCATTTCCATTGGTAAAGTCAGGATTATTCAGAATCCAAGAAAAGGCTCAGGGACTTCCTTTTATTGCCTGTGTTAGATATTGTGGATGTGCTCTCTGAATCCAGCTTATCTCCTGATTCTTTGTCCCCTGCACCAGCCAAACCAGATAGGTACTATAGAGTCCCTGACTCTCAAGTTTCTTTACAAAAACCCTTCTGCTGACCCCGAAACCATTTCCCAGAGTCCCAAAGGGGTTAAGCCTTCCATTGCAAAAAAAATCCAGTCCTCTGACAGATTCTAGAGCATTGGATAGATGGGGGAAGAAAGTTTACATTTCTGCAACTTTAGCAGTAAGGGCTTTATATTGCCAGTTTCACATGCTTAAGTAGCAACAATATTTAATGGCTCAGTTAAAACAGAAAATGCTTAGAAGCTCAGAAGCTCCTGACTATAAAGAAATGCAGGATTTATTGCATGCAGTTGAACAGGTGGGAAAACACTCTGCAATGTGGTTTTGATTCTTTAGAGGCCTCTTGTAGAGCCGCAGTTACAGGTTCTGTGATTCGAAGACCTGCTTGGTTAAAAGAATAGTTTACCTGATCATGTTAAGGCAAAATGATTGGATGCTCCTTTACAGCATGATGCATTTTGATGTTAAGGCAGAAGAGGTGGTGAAGAAAATGGAGGATAAAGCTAAATCTATGCAAACAGTCTAAGATTTCTTAACAGCCACCTCGATTTAGCAGAAATTGGCCTACAAAGAATTGGTCCTTTCCAGTGTCACAGGCCACAGAGAGGCAGATGCAGACGCCCAAGAGGCAGATCTCAACCCCAAGGCTCTAAGACAGTGGGGCACCTCAACCCCAAAAGGTGAGGACAAATCTCAACCATACAGGAAACTGTCTCAATGACTTCCCCTTCCTACGCCAAGCACTTCCCTTTTGGCAGCAACCTTGGGGGGGAAACTAGCACTTGTTTGCCAATTTTGATAAAAAAAATCACCCAAGACAAATGGGTGCTGCATATTGCGTCTCATATTGTGTCTCAAGGTTACAAGTTCCACTTTCACACTTTACCAAGGCTAAAAGGAATGCCAAACCTGCCACAAAATCAATGGGCAGAGGCTCAAAAACAAATATCAGCCCTCATGGACATGAGAGCTATTCAAAAAGTACCACAGCAGGAACAAGGACAAGGATTTTACTCAACTCTTCTTGGTCCCCAGAAAGGACAAAGCCTGGAGACCCATACTAGACCTTTCAACTCTAAATACTTACCTGGATGTTCCGAAATTCAAAATGTTGACACAGCAGCTTCTTCCCATGCTGGGCAAGAAGGCTTGGCTTGTTACTCTGGACCTCAGAGGCATACCTGCATGTCCCTATCGGACAAAATTGCAGAAGATACCTAGGATTCAAAGCTGGTGCAATGCACTACCAATTCTTTGCACTGCCCTTTGGCTTATCTACTGCGCCCAGGGTCTTTACAAAGTGCCTGGCACCACTAATTGCATTTTGCAGACAAAAAGGAATTAAAATGTATCCGTACCTGGACCGACTGCCTCATGGCGTTTGTAAAAAGGTTGCTGATTTCTCTAGGGTACACAGTAAACGAAAAGTCAAAACTAGTGCCCTCTCAACAGATAATATTCCTGGGTGCCAGCTTAAATAAAACTGCCTAGATGGCTTATCTCATGCCAGACAAACAAGGACAACTGACTAAATATTTTCAACTACTGGCAAAAAGTTCCCATCTCCCTGCAAGAAAAATTCTGCAGGCCCTGGGATTCATGGCATCCTGCATACTACTAATTCCATATGCCAGACTGCATATGAGGAAATTACAATGGTACCTAAAGTGTTTGGACTCGGCACTCTCACAGTTTAGAAGCAGTAATACCAATAATTCCCTGCGTACAACAGGAGTTCCGATGGTGGGCACAGGCATGTCACCTCAACAAGGGTCAGCCTTTCACTCTACCCCCAGCCAGGCAGACACTAACAAATGCTTCGGACTACGCCTGGGGAGCACACATGGCAGGAAAATGTATTCAGGGCAAGTGGACCACAGACCAAATGAATCTACACATCAATCAAAAAGAGATGTTGGCTGTTCAAAATGCCTTAACAGCTTTCAAGGACCTTCTACATACAGGACATTTTACAACCCCACAGTAATGTGGTACATAAACAAGCAAGGGGGCACTCATTCTTATCCCCTATGCAGGCAAGCCATGACCTTGTGGAACACCGCTCTAACTTATCAAGTTCATCTGCAAGCACAATTCTTGCCAGGAAAGGAAAATACTCTGGCAGACTAAGCAGAAATATCATGGACCCTCAGGACAGGGTTTAAGGACAAACCCTACCTTTATGCCAAAGGTGGTATCTAGTGTGGCTCTTAACCAAACCATCCATTTGCCAACTTTTTATCCAAACCCCCAGAATAAAGGGGAGAAACTTCTGCACTCTTTGGACATACACAGGCAGCTACGCTTCTACTTGGACAAAACAAAAGCTTTTAGGAAAACTGAGCAACTGTTTGTAGCATATGCTGCAGGATCACAGGGCAAGGCTATTTCAAAGCACCCTCTCCAAATGGGTAGGACACTATTCGTTACTGCTTCACACAGCATGGGAAATCTGTCCCTAATAACATTAGGCCACATTCTACAAGAGCAGCAGCCACTTCCAACAGCCTTTCTCAGAGGAGTACCAACCAAGGAAATTTTGGAGGCTACAACTTGGGAGTTCAGTGCGCACCTTTACCAAGCATTACTACTTGCCTCTTTACTCTAAATCCAGAGCAGGATTTGCCACTGCAGGGCCTCATAGCCAATCCTGTTTATAGGCCAGCCACCCAGCCTCAGCTTTGGGATTCTACCAAAGTGTAATGACTGCAGCAGTGTAACACGATTAACATAGTACAGTTTTGTACCTGCCATAAATGTAGATGTTGAGTGTTCACACTGTTGCAGTCCAGGTTACACTCCCTCCATCCCCTCTGTCCTAGCTAGGCTTATCTATACCTTTCTATCCTATACAACCTTTATTGTGTGTGTGTCTGTGTGTGTGTGTCTGTGTGTGTGTGTCTGTGTGTGTGTGTCTGTGTGTGTGTGTCTGTGTGTGTGTGTCTGTGTGTGTGTGTCTGTGTGTGTGTGTCTGTGTGTGTGTGTCTGTGTGTGTGTGTCTGTGTGTGTGTGTCTGTGTGTGTGTGTCTGTGTGTGTGTGTCTGTGTGTGTGTGTCTGTGTGTGTGTGTCTGTGTGTGTGTGTGTCTGTGTGTGTGTGTCTGTGTGTGTGTGTCTGTGTGTGTGTCTGTGTGTGTGTGTGTGTGTGTCTGTGTGTGTGTGTGTGTGTGTGTGTCTGTGTGTGTGTGTCTGTGTGTGTGTGTGTGTGTGTGTGTGTCTGTGTGTGTGTGTGTCTGTGTGTGTGTGTCTGTGTGTGTGTCTGTGTGTGTGTGTGTGTGTGTGTGTGTGTGTGTGTGTGTGTGTGTGTGTGTGTGTGTGTGTGTGTGTGTGTGTCTGTGTGTGTGTGTGTGTGTGTGTGTGTGTGTGTGTGTGTCACAAGACAAACTGAAGAAAATGGCGTTGGATGCATCTTTATACCCCTGGTGCACTGACGTCAGGAAAGAAGCGACAGCAACCGACGCCGTACCAAGATTGTGGAACTCTGGCCGACTGCGGGACCGCCTGACTGCAGGATAACCCAAGTGTAATGACTGCATCAGTGTGAACACTCTAACATCTACATTTATGGTAGGTACAAAACTGTAGTATATAATTGCTTCCCATTATGGGGGCACCTGACATCTGGGGCAAGAAAAACTGATGTAATGGCGTCTGCTGCATGTTTTATACCCCTGACTACCTGACGGTCTTGGAAGATGAGACGGCAACCGCAGGACCAAAGACTTTGATCAGGCAGACTGAGGGCTACTGCAAGCAGATAATCCAAATGTGATGACTGCAACAGTGAATACGCTAACATTTACATTTATGGTATGTGTACACAACTGTACTTTATGGTGTCTGCCAAAAGCAATTACTAGAAAAGGGAAAGCAAAATGTAAACCATCTATACTTTGAAGCAGTGACTATTGTAACTGGGATGAAAGAACAGGAAGTGGGGTCCTTAGAAAAGGGTAGGTGGAAATTGCATAGGAAAATGTGGGAACAGTACATGCAGGAAAAATGTTTTGATAAGATGGAAACTGAACAATTTAATGATGTTAGTGTGTGTGTGTGCATACGTACACACGTACACACAGTGAATATAAAGTTTACTCACCCCTGTTAAAATGCCAGGTTTTTGTGATGTAAATAAATTCTGTTAGGGGGAACAAAATCTAAATAAATGTACAATATGCTGGTTGCATAAGTGTGCACACCCTTAAACTAATACTTTGCTGTAATTAAATCAAAGGGTGCTTCAACAGTCAGTCATAATCTTGGGTAGGAGTCTGTCAGCATGGCACATCTTGACTTGGAAATGTTTGCCCACTCTTCCTTGCAAAAGCACTCCAAATCTGTCAAGATTGCGAGGGCATCTCTTGTGCACAGCCCTCTGTCACCTCACAGACTTACTATTGGATTTGGGTCTGGGCTCTGGCTGGGCCATTCCAAGACTTTAATTTTCTTCTAGTGAAGTCATTCTTTTGTTTTGGATGTATGTTTGGGGTCATTGTCGTGTTGAAAGGTGAAGTTCCTCATCTTCACCCTTCCCACTAATTCAGAAAGTCCTGCTGAAAATTCAAGTCAGACCAAAAATCTTACTGGCCAAGACAGCACTGGCTCCCCCTACAACTGTCCAAGGGCAATCACCACAAGTTACCTCTGAATGGAACTTCTTGCACAGCACAAGGAATCCCAGATACCCCCATAGTGACAGCTACTTCACCTCACCATGTGGCTGATAGGAGTCTGATCCCATTCAGACATCTTTGACGAGGACATGCTAAATGTCTTGCAGGAGGCCAGGAAACCAAGTACCAGAAAATCCTACCCTTCTAAGTGGAAAAGTGGTGTCTCAATAGACTGTTGGACCCTCTTGCGAGCGAGACCCCTTTAGTGCAGTCTTACCTGTGTGACCTATTACAGTCAGGCTTGGCTTATTCTTCTGTTAAAGCTCACTTGTCTGCAATTTCAGCATTACCTCCTTTAGACCCCCCTTTTAACATCCAGACTCCTGCTAAGCTTTTAATCAAAGGGGGTACCCCCCCCCCCCAGAAAACCATCCCCTCCATGGGACCTTAACTATGTCTTGGAAAAGCTTGCGCTTCTTCCATTCGAGCCAGCAGACTACAAGTCTCTTAAAACATTTGTACATAGAAAACTGTTCTACTTATGGCCATAACATCAACCAGAAGGGTCTTGTACTTAACATCCCTTGGATGTTCATAGACCACTCTGGTTTTATCTGCATAAACCAAGTCTGAGACTGTCTCCTTGCTTCCCAGAGCCTTGGGAAAGGCAGTAACTAAATAGACCATCTCTGTATGGATTTCCAAAGCCATCACCTTCTGCTTCCAATTTCTGGAAACAGCTTCTAGACCACCCCCTCTCTGTGAGCGTTGATACTTGCTCACATGTAGAATGCTGCAACATTTTAACAGAAAGACATAGAAAAGTTTTTAAAGTCTTACTGTAACCGTAGATGTCCTTTTCCATATTGCAGTATTCTTTCCCACCCTCCTTCCCCTTCCTGTTATGTTGCATTTCCCTTTCTGGATGGCTTAGGACTGGCATTGCCCTTCCTAGGGCTGCCTCTGACTGGGGATTTCAGTTCTAAGGGCTGGTGCGTGTGGACATATGGCCCCATGCTCCTCCTGCCACGTCTGGCGTCCTACGCACTACATAGGGACTGAACTTGTGCATACTGGCTGGACGAATGCTAAGCAAGAGTAAGCCCACATGTAGAATACTGCAGCATGGAAGAGAATGACATGCATAGTTATGGTAGGATTTTACACTAATTTATAGTGTGTGTGTGTGTGTGTGTGTGTGTGTGTGTGTGTGTGTGTGTGTGTGTGTGTGTGTGTGTGTAAAAGGTGTTTACATAAATGTAAATGGATTCATCATTGTAACTGCAAATTTAATATAGTTTGATATTGTATAAATGTAAGGTTACTTGCTGCACATGATTCAATAAAGATGTTTAAAAAAAAAAAAGCTTATCCAGGAAGATGGTAATTTTGTAGAAATACAAGCTTTGTACAGGCAAGCCTTTAGTTTTCCATCAGTCCATCTTTGTGTACTGAAACTTATGGCAGCCATCCTTGAATCAAGCTGATGTTTTATGCAACACTAAAACAAGGGAGAGAAAATCCTTAACTGTTTGGATGCATATACACAGCTGGGAATTTACTTTCTTGGGGCTGGATCTGAGAAGGACAAGCTATTAATGTCCATAGCAAAGGTCAACGTTCAGGGAATGGTCAGTGGGCACAATAGTTAACCAGCTTAGTAATAAAATGTGTAATCAGACCTATTCTAGAGATGTAAAGGTTGCTTCTACCAAGCCCACTCAGACCACTGTAGCATTCCTCAAAGGGGATGGCCCTCTATCTTAGGAGCAGTCACCAGATCTTGGCTCCTACATTGCAAGGCATTAAACCTGAGGGGTTGCCTCTGGTAACCTGCAAGATTTGTTATGATAAAGGTCTTTACTATCACCCACACACTGCTGCTTTTTCATTTGGAACGCTTCCCAAGAAGAAATGAGACTAACAATAATAGTGATAGTAAAGTTAACTCATTACGTCTGAGTGATGCTTACAGTTGCATATGCAGTTAAATCCTGATGCCGCCCGCTAGGTGACAAATTGCTTTTTCATATTTGCATCGGTAATTCCAAAACCATGTGTGTGTGGTTTTAAAAGATTTGATCTTAAAGCTTACACAATGGCAGACTCTACTGCCTGTCTAGTGAAGGTAGAGAGATTAACTGTTTTTGTATTTTTCTAAATCTTAACCAAGTAAGACAGAGCTCCTTAGGCTCATGTGAAAGTTCTCAACAAGATAAATAAAATGCTGCTGAAAGTTCTCAACAAGATAAATAAAATGCTGCTGACTGTCTCCTGAGATATTTTAAGTTAAAATATTACAAACTTATTTTTACTGTAATATAAAATTCAGTTTAAGACCTAAAACCAAAAGAATACTGCCACTATAAAAGTTTGTGCTGAAGAGTGTGCCATTTATAGTTTTTTCATAAACTCTAAGATTCCAGTGATCTTAATCATTTTGTTTTGAAATGTAAAGACCTAATCTGATTACAAAAATCTTGACACTGGAATACATTCACTGATCTATTGTCACCTTTCCCTTTTCTTTGCCCCCCCTTTAATTCTCACCTGTGCCACAGTTCCACTCGGACTTGTCCAGATTTCCTCTCCGTGAAGCCAGGGATTGTCACGTCCTTATCTGTGTGGACTTTCTCACCTAGCTGTGCCAGGGCAAAAACTAGAGATGTTGGCTGACTACACTGTTTCACTACTCTCACTGTTGGAGAGTGTCTGCCAAAGTGTTAGGGGAGGGTTCAATTCTGGAAGTAGTGCTGGCAGATTGGGCTACCCTGTAGGCATGGGCTCCCTAGAAATGACTGCAGCTGTAAGTGTACTCTTAACCAGAGCCTTGGCCGGCTTATCTAATGCTTAAAGCGGTTTCCCTTTTTGTCGCCTCTCAGCTCCACTTGAGAAAGATTTCTGTCTGGCACTGCTCACATAAGGAAGAGGCCAGGTCGGTTCTTCCTTATCTGTGCTGTCTCTAACACCATGCTCCAGGGTCAACTCCACTCTTACACCTCTAACATTTTACATTTTGTAATCTCCTAATAGAATGTTATCTGAAGTATGTGGTTTTGTTACCCAACATGGAGAACAGTTTAGTACTGTAACAAGGGTTATTTAACAACCTTAAGTGAGAACCTATTGTGTGGTATTAAGTGAAGGAGTTAAAATGGGTAAGATGCAAGTTGGCTGAGCAGAGCTTGCTACCTGCAATTTCATAAGGTAAGAGTCAAACTTTTGATCTGCACATATTAAAACTGTACATTATGCTACACAGTGTTTTGTGGTGTTTTTATGTACAAATTTGCTGAGGTATCTATCCCAAAGGTTGAAGATCACTACAGAGAATGTAAAAGTAGTTGAACAGCTACAGGGTAAAAATCCAGACTAATACATTTAGTCCATGTTAGAAGACCTTGTTACTTTAAAAACTGGGACAGCATATGAGCGCAACACAGAAAGTTGAAAACTTTTTAATTTGGAGAGGAAGACTTAACTCGTTTGACCCTCCTAATTGAAAGGGAGAACTTCAGCGAATGCATCTTTTTAAGTAGATTGGATCTTTAAAGTATTCAACTTTTCTAATAGCCCCCATATACTTTCACCTAAACCCCTAGTGAAAGCAGTCCACTTTCCTAGGAGTGTTTGCTTCAGGTTTGGTGGTACTGATTCTTTGATGGCTTTTTTTTTTATACTAGTAGGGAATATTTGGATGCATGTTAATTCTCCTTGCATTTGTACAAAGATAATTTTTGAGTTATACTGGCTGTTCCCAGGCTAAGATTTAAGTGGAATAATTTCCGTGGGGGAGATGCAGAGCATAGTAAGATGATGTCCTTCAAGAATGCAACTGCAGTCCTGACATATGGGTTGTCCTGCCTCAGGCAGCCCTTCGGTCGGCCGGATTCCAAAGTCTGGGTCCGGTGTCTGCTGATGTCGCCTCTTCCCCGTCAGAGCGGCTAGGGTATAAAAGCATCAGTCGACGCCATCTTCAGTCTTTCTTGCCGCGCGGTGCCCGAAGCAGTTCACAAGTGCCGGTCGGGCAGCTCATGTGTTTTCAGATACCGAAGTAATCAAAAAGCTAAGTACCCCGTTGGGGAACCTTTTCTTGCCTCAGCCGATGTCAGACAAAACTGAAAGTTAATAATTGTTTGTCTTGTGGTAAACAAATACCTCATAAGGACTTCCATTCTTACTGTCTTCCCTGCCTTGGCCCAGACCACAACGTCTCGGCCTGTGCTTGCTTCAATAAGCGCACACTTAGGCGCCGGGCAGAATTTGCTGAAGACTTTTTTGGGGAAAATTACTCCTATATTATGCCGTCGGAACTTCCGACAGCACACGTTTCCAAAAAACAGAGGGACCGGGACCGACCTTCACGGCCCGTGACTTCCATCGACACCATGCCTAAGTCTACCGCGAGTGCATCGGTCTCTTCGGAGGCGGTAATTCAACTGCTCCAGGCTGACGACACCGCTTTACCGCACACTTTGGTCCCGGAGGCTTCCCCGGTGCCGGTTGTTTTTCCTCCTGAAACCGAAGCCCAAGATTTGCCTGACACCATACCGGTGGACAAAGTTACTCCAGCACGTGGGGCAGCGAGGCCTCCTGTGTCTGTCCATCAAGGCCTACACACGTGCTAAGGGTGCCAGCCAGGCTGTCTCACCCTCCTAAATCTTTTTCACGGACTCCCACTTCGGATAAACAGATCATGACTTTAGCTGCAGATCTAATTTCTTTAATCAGGGGCTCTCAGTCTCATCCAGACAGAGGTTCTCAGCCGCCTTTAGACAAAAGGCCTAGGGTTGAGCAGACAGATGCCCTTTCTTCAGATGAAGCCTCTGGTGAGTCAGGCCTTTCAGATTCCCAGGAAGAACCCTTCCCGGCCTACGAGGATTCTGATGCAGATGAATCCATTCCCTCTGCCTCTCCCCCTGAGGATATTTCTTTCGGGGAAGTTCTGCACTCCATGAGAGAGCATTTTCAGTGGCAGGGCCAGGACTTCTCGGACTCCAGGAAAAGGCTTCGGACCTTCCTTAAGTTACCCCAGCACAGGCCTTTAGCTATTCCCCCAGTGTTAGATGTATTGGATGATGTGTACTCCGACTCCAGTACTTTTCCTGAATGTCCTTCATGGATGCATCTGCAGTCATAACAAATGGGTTGTCCTGTCGTCAGGCAGCCCTTCGGTCGGCCGGATTCCAAAGTCTGGGTCCGGCCGCTGTCGCACTTCACCCGGCGTCATCTCTGCTGGTCTTCGGTATAAAGGCATCAGCCGGCGCCATTTTCCTCAGTCTTTCTTGCCGTGGCGCAAGCAGAAGCTGTTCGCAAGTGCCGGTCGGTCAGATCCAGAGATTACTACTACCGAATACTACTTCGAAGACTTCTAAAAAGCTAAGTACCCCGTTGGGGACTCTTTCTTGCCTCAGCCGATGTCAAAAAGTCAATAACTGTTTATCTTGTGGGAAACCAATACCTCATAAAGATTTCCACTCTTACTGTCTGCCTTGCTTAGGCCCAGACCACGACGTAGCAGCCTGTTCGGCCTGTGCTTCCTTCAACCGACGAACGCTAAGGCGTCGGTCGGAGTTTGCTGAACAGTTTTTCGACTCAGACTTTGCGTACATTATGCCGTCGGATCCTCCGACTACCCAAATTGTTAAACGCAAGGAAAAACACCCACACTCGCGGTCCGCACTTTCGGCCGAAACCACGGTTAAGCAAGCCGCGAGTCTGTTTCGGCCGAAACCGAGAAAACTGGTCAATCTTCAGCCGAATCCATGACTACTACTGAGGCTCTCGTTACTTTACCTGAATCGGCCTCAGAAATTTTGCCTACAACTGTGGCTTCTAGTGAGTTATCAGACACCATCCCTTTGGATGTCTCTACCCCAGCACGTGGTGCTGCTAGACCCCCTGCAGCCATGTCTATCAAGGCCTTTGCCAGGGCTAAAGCAGCCAAATCTGCTAAGTCAGTGCCTGTTAAACCTCCCTCACACAGGCCCACTTCCAGGCCCACTTCCAGTTCACAAATGCTTACTCTGGCAGAAGATTTAATATCCTTAATTAGGGGATCCCAATCTCACCCAGACAGGGCCTCTCAGCCCCCAGAAAAGAGACCTAGAACAGAGCCCCCCGAGCCAGTGTCCTCTGATGATTCTGCGGATGACTCCGACCTTACAGAACAGCCAGAGGATCCTTTCTCTACTTATGAAGACTCTGATACGGAAGAATCCATTCCAGCTGCCTCTCCACCAGAGGAATTTTCCTTTGGGGAAACCTTACATGCCATGAGAGCAATTCCAATGGCAGGGACAAGATTTTTCAGATTCAAGAAAAAGGCTTAGGACTTTTCTGCACTTACCACAACATAGGCCCTTAGCTATTCCTCCTGTTTTGCCTGTTGTGGATGATGCATTTAATGATGTCTGCTCTGCTCCTGATTCCTTACCTCCAGCCCCTGCCAAACCTGATAGATTTTACAGGGTTCCAGACACTCACCACCACCTATACAAGGCCCCACTGGCAGATCCCGAAACTATTTCCCAGGGGCCTAAGGCAGTAGCCTCTACCACTGCAAAAAACCTATTCCTTCAGAAAGGGATTCCAGGTCATTAGTCAGATGGGGTAAAAAAGTTTACACTTCTGCTACTCTCTCAGCTAGAGCTTTAAACTGTCAGTTTCACATGATCCAATACCAAGAATTTATGCTTGATCAGTTAACTAAAAAACTAACCTCTGATGAATCTATAGATAAGAAATATGTATTAGAAATGGTGAATAACATACAACAGGTTAGTAACCATTCCTTAAAATGTGGCTATGATGCACTGGAGGCTTCATTTAGATCAGCCATGACTGGCACAGTGATAAGAAGACATGCATGGTTGAAAGAGCAGGTCTTACCGGATCATGTTAAAGCTAAGCTATTAGATGCTCCTATGGATAAGGCCAGTTTATTTGGTACACCTGCCCAGGAGGTAATGAAGAAAATGGAAGAAAAGGCCAAATCTGTACAAACAGTTAAAGATTTCTTACAGGTTCAGCCCCCAAGGTTTAGCAGGAACTGGCCTGCCAAAAATTGGTCCTTTCCTGACTCCACAAGATCCCAAAGGGGCAGGAATAGACGCTCCAGAGGCAGAAATCAATCCAGAGGAGGTGCCTACAGAGGACAACGGTGGCAAGGTAATAAGAGGCACAGACACTACCACTACCACTGCAACAGGACAATCACAGTGACTTGGCTCTAACTCCGCCTACCAGGGAGCAAATAGCAGCACCATTAGGCGGAAAGTTAGCCTTATTTTCGAAAAATTGGCACTATATCACAGAAGACAAGTGGATTTTGCAAACCATAGACCAAGGCTACCGGTTCCACTTCCACACCTTACCAGTCAAAAGAGGAATGCCAAACCTGCCTCCAAATCAAAAAATAGAAGCTCTACAACAGATAAGGCAATTAACAAAGATGAGAGCTGTGGAAAGAGTACCAATAACAGAACAGGGCAAAGGATTCTACTCCAGACTCTTCCTAGTACCAAGAAAAGAAAAAAGCTGGAGACCTATTCTCGACCTGTCCATCTTAAACGCATACATCATTGTCCCAAAATTCAAAATGCTGACCCTACAGCAACTTCTTCCCACGCTGGGCAAGGAGTGTTGGCTGGTAACTCTAGATCTCAAGGAGGGCATACCTGCACGTCCCCATTCGACCAAATTGCAGAAGATACCTCAGATTTCTTGCAGGATCAGAGCATTATCAATTCTCAGCATTGCCCTGTGGCTTATCTACTGCGCCCAGAGTATTCACAAAATGCCTGGCATCAGTAATCACCCACTGCAGACTACAGGGAATCCAAATTTATCCATACCTGGACGACTGCCTGCTACAAGCGGACAACAAAAGCAAGCTGACAACAGATTTACAAAGGGTCATTTACTTGCTACAAGCCCTGGGATACACAGTCAATCTACAAAAGTCAAGGCTGATACCATCCCAAACAAGAACATTCTTGGGCGCGGAATTGGACACAGTAAAACAAATGGCATTCCTAACTGCAGAAAAACAAAAAGAACTCCCTCTTTACTTCTTGGCATTAACAAAACAGAACAAACTAACAGCAAGAAAAGTTCTGCAGGCCCTGGGCTTCATGGCATCATGCATAATCTTGGTCCCACATGCCAGACTACATATGAGAAAACTACAGTGGTACCTAAAGAATTTATGGTCCCAACACAGGCACAGTCTAGAAGCAGAAATACCACTAATCCCATGCCTAAGACAGGAGTTCCTATGGTGGGCTCAAGCATGCCAGTCAAACCCAGGCCTACCCTTTCACAACTTTCGAACAAGCCAAACCATCACAACAGACGCCTCAGACCTAGGATGGGGGGGGCGCACATGCTGGACAAATGCGTGCAAGGATTGTGGACTCAGGACCAGCTGCACCTGCACATAAACCAAAAAGAAATGCTGGCAGTAAAACTGGCAATCCAAAAATTCAGACCATTCCTCAAAGAAGGACATTTGATGATAAGGACAGACAACACCACATAGGTTCATAGGTTCATACTAGGCTATCTGCCCAAGGGCATTTATAAGCCTAGCCCATAGTTATGTGGCTTTCGCCACCCCTTTAGTTTGAATAAAAACTATGCCTATCATTTTGCTGTGCCTCTGTCAAGCAGTGACGCTGAAGTAATCCCTGGGGTATATCTGCAATCTCCCATCCATTGGTCAAGATTCCTCTTGAACAAGACCAGAGAGGTGCTCTGCCTCACATGTACCGGGATTTTGTTCCACAGCATAGGGGGTCTCTGGGTGATGAATCTGTCCCTCCAGCACGTACTATTTCTAACCGTATCAAGGTTTAAGTCTCCCCCTTGTGGTTCTGAGGGATCTAGATTTTTTGAGGTGAAGCATATTCATCAAATCTGGGTTTGACATGGCCTTGTATGTCAGGCACAGGTCACCTCTGAGCAAGCGGTATGAGACTGAATAGAGCTGGAGTTCTTTCAGTCGGGCAGCATAAGACATATTTTTGAGACCCTTTATCCTTTTGGTGAGGAACTTTTGGGGCCTTTCAAGCTGCAGCAGGTGTCTGGTCAGATACATTCAACGGGCATTGTACTCAATCATAGGTCTAATAAGTGATGAGTACAGGGGGACGATGACCTCCCTTGATCTAGATGTGAATCCCTTCATGATCAGGTGGGTGATATAGAAGGTTTTCCTAACTACTTTAGGTTTTCCTCATCTACTACAGTCATGTGGTACATCAACAAGCAGGGAGGCACTCATTCATACCCCCTATGCAGAATGACTTTGGACCTTTGGAATCTGGCACTCAGCTACAACATCCAGTTACAGGCAATATTTGTACCGGGAAAGAACACTCTAGCAGACATGTTAAGCAGAACCACCTTGGATGCCCACGAATGGATGCTACACCCAGACATCTTCAAGACCATCATAAAGAAATGGGGAATGCCACAAATAGATCTATTCACTTCCCCTCTCAATCACCAGCTCAAAAAATTCTGCACAAGGACATTCCACCCACTCGCATGGAAGGTGGATTCGCTCTCCTTCAGCTGGAAAGGTCGGACAGCATATGCATTTCCACCTCTTCCCTTGATACACAGGGTATTACTAAAAATCAAGGAGGAACGTCCAAGGATAATCCTGATAGCTCCGAACTGGCCAAGACAACACTGGTACCCATTGCTGAGGAGCATGTCTCGGGAGAAAATGTGGACAATACCCCTGATGCCTTTGATGTTAACTCAGAACTACAGCATCATGCATCCAAACCTAAAAACTTTGCAACTGACTGCCTGGAACATCACATAGCTGCAACTAATCCAGATCTTTCCCAAAGGGGTTAAAGACATTATCCTTGAAGCCCACAGACCTTCAACAAGAAGGAACTATGCAGGAAAATGGAAAAGGTTTGTCATTTGGAGTGCTGAGAGAGGAAAATATGTGTCGAGTATAGATATTGCTAACATTCTGGAGTATTTGGCAGAGCTTCTACATACAGGCCTGTCCTATTCCTCCATCAAGATACATGCATCAGCTATTTCAGCAGAATACAGCTTTGATCCACCTGTCTTTTCACATCCTCTACTCAGGCAGTTCCTCAGAGGGATCAAGAATGTAAAACCTCCTAGGAAACCACCATTACCAGCATGGGACTTGGAACTTTGTGCTAGAAAAGTTGACACTCCCTCCGTTTGAACCAGCAGCAACAGCAGATCTACAGCACCTGTCATGGAAAACTGCTTTCCTACTGGCAATTACCTCAGCAAGGAGGGTTTCTGAACTTCAGGCCTTAATGGCAGTACAACCCTTCCTAATCTTCCATCAAGATAGGGTGTCCATGAGAACTAATCCTAAATTTATGCCTAAGGTGGTATCCAGAGTGTCTTTAAACCAGGCAATCCACCTACCTACTTTCTTCCCCAATCCACAAAACAGAGGGGAAAGAATGCTGCATACCTTGGATGTACATAGACAGCTACGCTACTACCTGGACAGAACCAAAAGTAACAGAAAAACTGACCAGCTTTTTGTAGCCTATGCAACAGGAAGGGAAGGAAAAGCAATTTCCAAACAGACAATCTCCAAATGGATAGGAAATTGCATACGATTCTGTTACTCCTACCATGGAAAACCAATTCCACAGAACATAAGGCCTCATTCTACAAGGGCTACAGCCACTACCACAGCTTTCTTACGAGGAGTGGCAACCAAGGACATTATTTAGGCGGCTACTTGGACCTCCGTGCATACATTTGCCAAGCATTATAATTTACCTCTGTATTCTAGATCCCGAGCAGGGTTTGCCACTGCTGTACTGCAAGGGATCCTAACCACACCATAATTTTTTCTTCCTCCTCCCCTAGTTGGCTATGGTATTCTACCCATTTGTTATGACTGCAGATGCATCCATGAAGGACATAGTACAGTTTTGTACCTACCATAAATGTAGATGTCCGAACTGGATAGCATCTGCAGTCAGGATTACCCTCCCTCCTTCCCCTCTGTGGTACTCCTAGGGTACTTACCCTCCTAGTAGCTAGCTGGGGTGGGGAGTCTCTTATGGTGTATTTGTTTGTATATATGTACATACATGCTTATTTTTTGTGTTTGCCTTCTATCCTTTTGGAAACATTGGCATTTATCCAAAATTTAGCCTTCCAAGAGGGCAACTGGCATCTGGGGCAAGAAACACTGAGGAAAATGGCATCGGCTGATGCCTTTATACCCTAAGACCAGCAGAGATGACGTCGGGTGAAGTGCGACATCAGCCGAAGCCGGACCCAGACTTTGGAATCCGGACGACCGAAGGGCTGCCTGACGACAGGACAAACCCATTTGTTACGACTGCAGATGCTATCCAGTTCGGACATCTACATTTATGGTAGGTACAAAACTGTACTTTCTCTCCCTCCTGCTCCTGTCAAGCCTGACAGATATTATAGGGTTCCTGAAACTCATAAGCATCTCTTTAAGGCCCACTCTGTTGACCTCAAAACTATTTCTCAGGGACCCAAAGGAGTGGCCACTTCCACAACCAAGAATCCTTTGCCAGCAGACAGGGAAGCTAGGTCCCTGGAGAGGTGGGGTAAGAAAGTTTATACCTCTACCACCCTTGCCATTAGGGCTCTTAACTGTCTTTTTCATATGTTTCAGTATCAGGATTTTCTGATGGATGATTTGCAGAAAAAGTTAGCGCCTCCTGAGCTTTTAGATAGAAAGGCTTTGCAGGATTTGGTTCATAATACTCAGCAGGTTAGCAATCATTTTCTTCAGTGTGGTTATGCATTGGAAGCTTCATGTAGGGCAGCTATGACAGGGGCCGTCATACGTAGACATGCTTGGTTGAAAGAACAGTCATTGCCAGACCATGTTAAAGTAAAGCTTTTAGATGCACCTCTGGAAAAAGACAAGCTATTTGGTGCTAATGCACAGGGTGTGTTGAAATCAATTGAGGAAAAGGCTAAGTCAGTACAAACAGTCAAAGATTTTCTCCAGGTTCAGCCACCAAGGTTCAGCAGGAATTGGCCTTCGAAGAATTGGTCCTTTCCAGGCACTGACAAGTTTCAAAGGGGAAAAAGCAGGTGTGCTCGAGGTAGAGGGCAATACCGAGGCTCCTACAGGGGCCGCCAATGGCAACCAACTAATCGGAGAAGTGGCGCAGGGACTCCCACTGCACCACAGGGACAATCGCAATGACTTGTCTTTGACACCGCCGACCAAGGCTCAAAGAGAAGCTCCTTTAGGCGGAAAGTTATCCTTATTTTCAAAGAATTGGCACGTTTTTACAAAGGACGGATGGATTTTGAACATAATAGACAAAGGTTACAGGTTCCACTTCCATACCTTACCAGCAAGACAAGGCATGCCAAACCTGCCACACAATCAAAGGGCAGAGGCACTCATACAAGTTTCAAAGCTGCTACAAATCAAAGCAATAGAAAAGGTTCCTCTTCAGGAACAAGGCCAGGGATTCTACTCAAGACTGTTCCTTGTTCCAAGAAAAGAAAAGCAATGGAGACCTATACTGGACTTGTCCGCTCTAAACACTTTTCTCATTGTGCTAAATGCTGACGTTACAGCAACTCCTTCCCATGCTGGGCAAGGGGTCTTGGCTGGTTACTCTGGACCTCAAGGAGGCATACCTGCATGTCCCAATCAGACACAGCTGCAGAAGATACCTCAGATTTCTTGCAGGGTCAGAGCATTATCAATTCTCAGCATTGCCTTTTGGCTTATCTACTGCACCCAAAGTATTCACGAAATGCCTGGCATCAGTAATTGCACATTGCAGACTTCAGGGGTTACAAATATACCCTTATCTGGACGACTGCCTTATACAAGCGGACAGCCAGCAAGCCTTGATGAGAAACTTGGACTATGTCATTCACTTACTACAGGCTTTGGGATACACAGTCAACATTCAAAAATCAAGACTACTGCCATCCCAACAAATAATTTTTCTAGGAGCCAAACTGGACACACATGGCTTTCCTCACAGAAGAAAAACAAGAACAATTACCCGATTACTTCAAAAGTCTAGCAAAGCACACCCAGATGACTGCAAGGAAAATCCTGCAGGCCCTGGGTTTCATGGCATCTTGCATTCTCCTGATCCCACTGGCAAGACTACACATGAGAACTACAATGGCACCTAAAAAGTCTATGGTCTCAACACAGCCACAACTTAGAAGCAATTATTCCACTCATTCCATGTCTACAAAAGGAATTTTTGTGGTGGGCACAAGCAAGCCAGCTAAACAAAGGCATGCCTTTCAACAAACCTCAAGCAAGCCAAACCAATTACAACAGATGCCTCAGATCATGGATGGGGGGCGCACATGGAAGGCAGATGCATTCAAGGGCAATGGGCTCCCCAGGAATTGCATCTGCACATCAATCAAAAAGAGATGCTGGCAGTGATTCATGCAATCGAGGCCTTCGGGAAATTTCTTCAAGGTCATCTGCTAATAAAGACAGACAACACCACTGTTATGTGGTACATAAACAAGCACTCATTGGCACTCATTCTTACCCCCTTTGCAGACTAACAATGACTCTTTGGGAAAAGTCCCTGAAACTGAACATACAGTTGCAATCCCAGTTTGTTCCAGGCAAGGACAATATTCTGGCGGACAGTCTAAGCAGAAACATTATGGACCCCCACGAATGGATGTTGCATCCAGACTTTTTTCACAAATAACTCGTGCATGGGGAAGGCCGGACATAGACCTCTTTGCCTCGCACCACAATCCTCATCTGAAGAAGTTCTGCTCAAGGACACACCATCCCCAAGCCTGGAGAATGGATGCTCTCTCCTTCAGTTGGAATTCTCTAACAATCTATGCATTCCCGCCTCTACCATTAATGACCAAGGTGTTACTGAAGATCAAAGCAGAACAACCGAAAGGCTTTTTGATGGCTCCAGACTGGCCAAGACAGCACTGGTACCCATTACTAAGGAGCATAACTCGCACCAAACCGTGGCCCCTGCCTATATGGCCTCTGCTTATAACTCAGCACAATTACAGGACTGTCCATCCAAACCTGCAAACATTGCAACTGACAGCTTGGAGGGTTACATGACTTCTCCCCATATTACTCTCTCCAAAAAAGTTCAAGAGATCCTACTGGAAGCACGCAGGCCTTCCACCAGAAAAACTTATTTAGCCAAATGGAAGAGGTTCAACATCTGGAATGCCATCAAGGGTCAGGATGCATCAGTAATGCACATCCCACAGATTCTAGAATAATTGGCAGAAATGTTTCACAATGGCCTTTCATATTCTTCCATAAAAATACACGCTTCAGCAATTTCAGCAAAATACAACTGTGATCCACCTGTGTTCTCACATCCTTTGCTAAGACAGTTTCTAAGGGGGATAAAGAATATCAAACCTCCAAGAAAACCACCAGTGCCTGCATGGGACCTCAATTTAGTCTTGGAAAACTTTAACTCTTCCTCCTTTTGAGCCAGCAGCATCTTCAGAATTGCAATTTCTCTCCTGGAAAACAGTTTTCCTGTTGGCAATTACTTCAGCAAGAAGAGTCTCGGAGATGCAGGCCCTCATGGCAGTACCTCCATTTCTCATTTTTCATCAGGACAGAGTCTCTTTAAGAACCAATCCTTCATTCATGCCAAAAGTGATATCCAGGGTTTCTCTGAACCAAGCAATTCACCTGCCTACTTTCTTTCCCAATCCTCAAAATAAAGGAGAAAAACTTCTGCGCACTTTGGACATACACAGACAATTGCGCTATTACTTGGATAGAACAAAGGCCAACAAAGTCTGACCAACTATTTGTAGCTTACGCTCCTGGAGTACAAGGGAAGGCAATTTCCAAACAATTTCAAAATGGATTGGAAACTGCATCAGATTCTGCTACTCTTTCCATGGAAAAGGTGTGCCAGCCAATATCAGGCCACACTCACCAGAGCAACAGCCACCTCCACAGCCATTTTAAGAGTGGCTACAAAGGACATTCTAGAAGCTGCTACATGGAGCTCCATGCATACATTTTCCAAGCATTACAACCTGCCTTTATATTCCAGATCCCGAGCAGGCTTTGCTTCTGCAGTCCTGCAGGGCATTTTAGCTACACCATCATTATCTTAGATCGCACCACCCCCAGCTTGGCTATGGTATTCAACCCATATGTCAGGACTGCAGTTGCATTCTTGAAGGACATAGTACAGTTTTGTACCTACCATAAATGTAGATGTCCGATAGATATGCAACTGCAGTCAGGTTTTCCCTCCCTCCTACCCCTCTGTAATTATCTTTTTGGGACCACTCCCCCTTTTTCATATTAGCTGGGGATAGTATTTATGGTGTATCTGTTTATTACTATTGTGCATGTCTGGAATTTTATCCATTCTCTAAATTTAGCCTTCCTTGGAGGGCACCTGGCATCTGGGGCAAGAAACACTGAAGAAGATGGCGTCTACTGATGCTTCTATACCCCAGCCACTCTGACGTCGGGGAAGAGGCGACATCAGCCGACGCCGGACCCAGACTTGGAATCCGGCCGACCGAAGGGCTGCCTGAGGCAGGACAACCCATATGTCAGGACTGCAGTTGCATATCTATCGGACATCTACATTTATGGTAGGTACAAAACTGTACGTACTTTGTGTTTCACTGTTGCAGTCATCACACTTGGGTTATCCCTTGGCCGGCCTGAGTACCAGAAACGTAGTATTTCTGTCTCTGTTGCTGTCGCTTGAAGATTGACGTCAGGTCGTCAGTGGTATAAAGGAAGGCAGCCGACACCATTGTATCAGTCATTCTTGCCGTGGAGCCCTGAAGCAGAAGCAGTTTGCATGAGTGCCGGTCGGCCGCTGCCAGAGTTCAGTTTCCAAACTGAAGTGTTTGAAAGCCAAGTACCCCATTGGGGCTCCTTTTTTCTTGCACTAACCGATGTCAAAGTTACACCATCATTATCTTAGATCGCACCACCCCCAGCTTGGCTATGGTATTCAACCCATATGTCAGGGCTGCAGTTGCATTCTTGCCAGTGGAAAGCAGATACCACACTGGGACTTCCACTTCTACTGCGTCACTTCGCTAGGCCCATACCACATACCACAGTGTCCCTCTTCTGTTCTGTGCCAACACCAGAACTATTCGCCGGGCCCTTATCGTAACTAGATATTTTAGTTTACAGTCCTCTTAATTCCGATACGGCTTCCGTAAGCCATCAGACAACACATCTTCCAAAAAAAGTAAAGACAGACTGCACAGGACCAAACCTTTCGACATTTCCACTAAGTTGGTAGTCGGTCCTCCGGATTTCAGTCTGCTGCTTTGGCAACCCCTGATGCCTGCTTCAGTTAGCAGGCCTGCACCAAGACCCTTTCGGAGTACGGTATGCCACAGAACTCTTAGTCTAAGGATCCTGCTGTTGTCTCTACCTTCGATGGGTCCGGAGCTGCTGTGCAGACACCGGCTTCCGAGGGAAGTCTTGCAACACTGAATCCAGACATAAACCGAGGCCTTCTTTCAAGACTACCGTTCTGAGTTCCTTGGGCCCAAGGGTAGAACCAGCCCCAAGAAACAGACTTCCAGCCATTTTTTGGCACCTACTCCCTTGCCTCGGTCACAAATGCTTAGAATGGTGGAGGACTTCATGCCAGTTAGGGGAAGCTAAGCCACTCCCTCAAAAAGAAAGATCTGTTTCCAGAAGTTTTGTCTGAACAAGTCAGACTAATCTGATGTATCTGACTATGAAGACATGCAGCCCCTCTCTACATATGAGGATTCTGATGCAGAGGAATCTATTCTTTCAGCTACTCCCCCAGAGGATTTTTCCTTTGGGGAAACCCTGCGTACTTTAAGGGAGTATTTCAAATGGGAGAGTAAAGACTACCCATAGTCTAAAAAGAGACTCCGTTCCTGGATCTTCCACAGCACAGGCCCTTAGCCATCCCCTCAGTCCTAAATGTCCTTGAATCCAGCTCGACTCCAGAAGCCCTACCTCCTGCTCACAGAAAGTCAGACAGGTACTACAAAGTCCCTGACTCTCTCCAATATCTTTTTAAAAACCCAACAGCAGACCCAGAGGTCATTACTCATGGCCCAAAAGGGATTAAAGCTACTTCAGCTAAGAATCCCACCCCCCTCAGACAGGGATCCCAGAGCACTGGGCAGATGGGGTAAAAAAAAAAATATATATACACCTCAGCTACTTTTGCTTTCAGGGCACTAAATTGTCAGTTCAATATGCTTAAATATCAGCAAAATACCTTGGAACACCTTAATTCCTCCTTTCTTGCATGGGCAGAATCTATAAGATTTACAGGAGTTAATGCACTCTGCTGGTCAAATAACTAAATACACTTTGCACTGTGGTTTTGACGCCCTAGAAGCTTCTTGCAGGGCAGCAGTTCACTAGACATGCTTGGCTTAAGGAACAACCCCCTGCCAGACCATGTCAAATCTGAGTTGCTGGATGCACCCTTGCATAAAGATAACTTATTTGATACTAAAGCAGAAGAGGTGTTGAAGATTGAAGAAAAAGCAGAATCTATGCAGACTGTTAAAGATTTCTTACAGGTACAACAAGCATTTTCCATCCAAGCACTGGTCCTTTCCTGCACCTAGTAAACGGGGCCAGCCTAGGTCCCATGGAAACAGACCTCGAAAACAGCAGTCCCATGGGTTGCAGCGATCTAAGCAGTAGACCTGCCTCTACTTCAAAACCAGGGAGTTCTAAGCCACCCCCTTATGGTAAAAACTCACAATGACTCTCCCCTTTTCCTTGCCTCTGCCCACCATCACATACCCCTAGGAGGAAAACTCTCCTTTCACTCGAGCACCTGGGCCACCATTAGCAAGGACCAGTGGGTTCTGAACATTGTGTCTCAGGGGTATAAATTCTCCTTCCACACACTTCCAACCTAAAAAGGGTTCCCAGATCTACCACCGAATCAGTGGGCAGAGGTTCAAAAGCAAATCATACACTCCTCTCATTGGGAGCAGTAGAACACAGTCCTGCAGAGCAGATAGACTAAGGCTTCTACTCCAGAAGAGGCCACCTGGTGTCCCATCCTCTAGCTATCCATTTTAAACACCTTCCTGGTGATCCCAAAATTCAAATTGCTAACCCTCCAGCAGCTGCTACCCATGCTGTCCAAGGACACTTGGCTAGTCACCCTGGACCTAAGAGGCCTACTTCCACATTCCCATCAGGGAGTCCTGCAGGAAATATCTTCACTTCAAGGCAGGATTTCAACACTTTCAGTTCTCTGCACTTCCCTTTGGCTTGTCTACTGCTCCAAGTTTTCACAAAATGCCTGGCTCCAGCCCTTGCTTTTTGCAGAGAAATAAATATTCAAATTTACCCCTACTTAGACTATTGCCTTATTCAGGCAGTCGGGAAAAGCTGCTCAAAGACCTGGCCTTTGTAAAGGACCTGCTAAACTTCCTTGGGGTACGCAGTCAACTAAAAGCCATCCAAATGGGTACCCACCAAAAGGATAATTTTACTGGGACCAAGTCTGGACACAGCATCCCAGATGGCATGATAACACCAGAGAAACAGTTTTTCCTATCAGCTTACTTCTCTCAACTGGCCACCAGGCCCCAGCTTTCTGCAAGGGAAATCCTGCAAGCCCTGGGGTTCATGGCATCTTGCATACTCCTTATTCCATATGCCAGACTGCATATGAGGAATAAAGAGCCTTTGGTGTCAACACACTCAAGATCTGGAAACTTTTTTTACCTATCCTTCCTTGCCTGAGGAAGATATTTCTTTGGTGGGCAACAGCCTGCTCCTACGACAGGGCATTGCCCTTCTCCCCACACCCTGCAGTCTAGACTGTCGCCATAGACTACGCTTGGGGTGCACACCTGTATGGCAGGTGCATACAGGGCCAATGGAACCCCCAGCAACTTCCCCTGCACATCAAGCTAAGCGATGATGGCTGTGCAGCAGGCCTTGATGGCTTTCAAACCCTTCTCTTTCCAGGGGTTCTCCTGATCAAAACTGACAACACCACATTGATGTTACATCAGCAAGCAGGGAGGGACTCGTTCCTACCCAATGTGCGGGCTGGCCATGTCCCTTTGGTTCACAGCTTCTTCCATGCATCTACACCTGTTGGCACAGTACCAGTCAGGCGCTCTCAACTCCCTGGTAGACCAATTAAGCAGAAAACTGTTGCTGCCCCATGAGTGGCAGCTCAACAAACACTTTCTTACTAATAACTCAGAAATGGGGAACCCTGGAGGTAGACTTCTTTGCCTCCCACACCAGCCATCAGCTCAGCAAATTCTGCACCAGGGAGCATCACTGCATGGCATGGAAAGTAGATACCCTGTTCCTCCCCTGGGTAAACCTCTCTATCTATGCCCTTCCTCCCCTACCTCTCATTCCCAAGGTACCGATCAAAATAAGGGTGGAAAAACCAAGGACCATTCTCATAGCTCCAGACTGACCCTGACAGCACTGGTACCCCTTGCTGTGCAGCCTGTCCCCATTGCCCTGATGGAATCTTCCTCAGATTCCCAACCTCCTAACCCAGAGGGAAGGGGAATTCATGTTCCCCCAGTTCCAGACTCAGTTTGGCAGCTTGGCTTATAACCTGACCCATGACCAATCTGCCCTCAGTAAGCAGGTGCTGGATGTTATCAGAGAGGCCGGACTCCCTAGCACCACAAAGTCTTGTGCAGATAAATGGAAAAGCTTCTGCAACTGGATCCAGGCTAAGGGGGCCAATATGGCACAGCCCTCTATCCCTCTCATCCTGGATTATTTAGCTGGCTAATTGCACAGTAGTCTTTCTCCTCTATAGAAATTCATGCCTCTGTTTCTCATTTTTCCACTGAGCAGCATTTTTTTCCCCACACCCTCTGATCAAGCAGTTCCTCAGAAGCTAACAACCTGAGGCCCTTCAGAAGAGCACCGACACCGGCTTGGACCTTAACTTTGTCTTGGAAAAGCTCACCCTACCTCCATTTGAACCAGCTTCTGCAAAGCTAAAATTTCTTTCCTGGAAGACTGCCTTCCTCCTGGCCTTCACTTCAGCCAGAAGAGTCTGAGATGCAAGCACTCATGGCTGTGGAACCCTTCATCCTCCATGCAGACAGGGTGTCCGTCAGAACTAATCCATCTTTCATGCCACAAGGTGGTATCCAGTGTGGCTCTCAACCAATCCATCCCTTTTTCCCACCTTCTTTCCTAACCCTGAAAATGGGGGAAAGGATTCTGCACACACTATGTGCACAGGCAGCTCGGATACTATCTGGACAGGACTAAGCCCTTCAGAAAATCTGATCAGCTGCTGGTTAGCTTTGCTTCAGGGTTAGAGGGCAAAGCCATCTCCAAACAATTTCCAAATGGATAGCACACAGTCCATTTCTGCTGCAAACGACATGGAAAAGCCTCCCCACAAGGGGATCGGGACTCTGCTGCAAACGACATGGAAAAGCCTCCCCACAAGGGGATCGGGACTCTGCTCCACCAGAGCAGCCTCCACCTCTGCAGCTTTCCTTTTCCTTTGTCCTGGAGGCTGCCACCTGGACTTCTGTTCACACCTTTACCAAGCATTACCCACCTACCTCTCTCCTAAATACAGGGCAGGTTTTGCATCTGTAGTCTTGCAGGGCATGCTAGCCAGCCCCTAGCTTCCTTGGCTGCCTCCACCCATTTCCTCAGCTATGGGAATCTACCCAAATGTGATTACTGCAACAGTGAAACACGAACCTAGTACAGTTATCTACACTAGCCATAAATGTAGATGTTCGTGCGTATTCACTGTTGCAGTCCTGGTTTCCCTCCCTCCATCCCCCTTTTCTCTTTCTTCCTTGTTCTTTCCTTACAAGGGACATAATTGGTATCTTTTTCCACTGGTAGGGTCCTACCGCTCGAGCCTGGCCTCCTACTTTGGGGGCTCCTGACCAGTTAGGGCAAGGAAAACCTGATGTAATGGTGTCGGCTGCCTTCCTTTATACCACGGACTACCTGATGTTGGTCTTAAAACAACGGCAACCAACACAGAAATACCAAGTCTGGTATTCAGGCCGGCTGAGGGCTGCCTTAGCAGGGATAACCCAAATGGGATGACTGCAAAAGTGAATACACTCTAACATCTACATTTATGATATGTACACAACTATACTTTTCTGGTGGCTTCATGCAGATTTTTATGGTGTTCTGCAGATCTGTTTAATGAGCAGGCAGTAAGCTAGTGGACTAGTTCTGATGAACTGCATCCTGTGGTATTTTGGTAAAATTACAATGCAATTTTCTGTCTTGCAGACTTACTCTGGCTTGTTCTGTGTGGTGGTTAATCCTTATAAAAATTTACCCATTTATTCAGAAGAAATTGTGGAAATGTACAGGGGTAAAAAGCGACACGAGATGCCACCTCATATTTACGCCATCACGGATACTGCTTATAGGAGTATGATGCAAGGTAAGCACCCTTGTTGCTAGTAGTCATTTCTTTTATCAACTTGCTTGATGAGGCCACAGTGGCCATTCTTTTAGTACTTTGACCAATTGAATTTCAATGTGCTGATGCTTACCTTTGACCAGTTGAGCTTGTTTAAGTGCTGCAGTGTTTTCTGCTTGTTAAGCTATGCTGGAAAGTGTCATTTGCTTCAGTGTTTTTTTTTTTTTTTTACCACAATTTTTTTCTCACTTGAAAGCAGGGTAGCAATCCTGTTAAGTGCGTGTACATGATGGGCAAGGCCTTTCTATGTTGTAAAGGCAAATTTGATATGTTTTTGATCTGCACTGTTTTCTGCATTGTGAACTCTTTAGCAGTTGCTGAACTATCTGACCTTTTATTGAGATCTTCAGAACTGGACAGTTTCTAGTTAAGGCGGTCTTTAAAAATCCTTTGAGTGCTTGCTGTTTCCAAGCATTGGTTTGGGGGGTGGGGGTCTTCTTGCCAGGGCAGACGCCTCTTCCCAGTATACAACACAGGAACCTGATCCTCTAGCTTTGTTGGCCTTGTGTATTCATATTTAGAGGCACTTGGTTCCTGAAACCATGGTACACAGCTTGATCCACTGCATGGTTGCCGTTTGATAGCCAACACCAGTGTCTGTTTTGCTTTTGATCTCCGTAGCACCTAGTGTATTGTTTTGCCACAGACTTGGCTTGATTTGGTAGTTACCCTGACTTTGTGTCCTGGCTTTTCCCAGAGATGGTTCTTGGATTTTATTGCAGAAAATTGCTTTATTCTGTCTTAATTTGAGCAAGTTGTTGAAAGTCTGTTTAATCTTCTGTTGATGTGCAAGATTAGAAAGCTTAGATTATTTGTGATGGTCTCATCTTAAGACTTCAGCTGTATAGACACTTTGCTCCTCTGGAGTAATTCAGAGGAAGTATTAAGGTGAACATTTTCTGTCACCTTTGGTTCTGGGGTCTGCCTTTTCACTCCAACTGCTGTTCCTTTGGGAAGGTAAAACGTTTAGAAAAATACTTTTTGTAGACACTAGATGTCCTTCAAGGATGCATCTGCAGTCTTTACAAATGGGTTGTCCTGTCGTCAGGCAGCCCTTCGGTCGGCCGGATTCCAAAGTCTGGGTCTGGCTTCGGCTGGTGTCGCACTTCACCCGACGTCATTGCGGCAGTTATTCGGGTATAAAGGCATCAGCCGATGCCATTTTCCCCAGTCTTTCTTGCCACGTGGCGCCCGAAGCAGAAGCTGTTCGCAAGTGCCGGTCGGTCAGATCCAGAGATTTCTACTACCGAATACTACTTCGAAGACTTCTATAAAGCTAAGTACCCCGTTGGGGACTCTTTCTTGCCTCAGCCGATGTCAGAGAAAGTTAATAACTGTTTATCTTGTGGGAAACAAATACCTCATAAAGATTTCCACTCCTATTGCATACATTGTTTAGGCCCAGACCACGACGTAGCAGGTTTTTGTAGACACTAGTTTTAACAGTTTAAGGTTTTATATTTCATGGAGCATGCAACTTTATAATTTGGTGTTTGAGATCATTGTAGTACCAGTTTGTATGTGCAGGAAATGCACTGTAGGTATAGTCTTCATCTGAACAAATTAGAGCACTTGCCCCCTCCTACTCTGCGCATGTTAGGATATAAAAAGGGAGATGTGCGTGCATTTTTTTTTTCAGGCCACAGCAACCACACACACACACACACACACACACACACACACACACACCATCATGAGTGATTTGTATGGCTGATAACCAACTGACAGAATTATCTTCAGAGCGATGTTAAAAAATCCAAAATGGATATCCTTGTGTAGAGTTTATTGAATTGATTGTATGGTACATTTTAGATTTAGTCTGTGAGCTCTTTGCCAGAGATGTAAGTGGTCCCAGTGTAATCCAATTTTTATGGGAAATGCATACCTGCTATAGGGCTTTGTGTAGTTCCTATTCTGGCTTGAGCCTTAAGTGTTGAGTGTAAACTTTGCTTTGTTTTTAAGGACTAAATCCTTGTCATGAAGGTGTAAGCTTAGAATACTTTGTGCAACTTGAAAAGGGCAGACTATTTAACTGGAAAGTCGTTTTCAAGAGAAGTAAGCTGAGGTTTTGAGAAAAAATGGATGAGACTAGCAGTAAGAATTTCTGCAGACAAAACTGGGAGACCTTATAATTCAGTCCAGCAAAGGTGCAGAACAATCTGCTATGGAAATGTATGCATTATACCCCAGTTCCAGTTCTTTTTGTGGTTTCACTTGTTAATTCTCTCTTGAAGGCTAACTTGGTCTGTCTGTCTGTCTCTGTCTGTCACCCCATTTTGTAGAATTTAACTGCAGAGTCACGGCTGGGTACTAGTTCCCATGAGCCTGCAGGTGGCCAGAAAACTTTGCATTTCAGAAGCCATAGTTTTTACTGTATACTCTTGACTGAGTTGTGCGTCTCCAGTGGAGAAGTAACTACTTCAACCATATAGAATTGCATTCAGTACACTTAATGCTTGGGTTATTACTTTATGCCCACGCCTACATTATATCCCTGCTTTATTTGATTAGGCAGATCTCCAAAAATTGTGATAGCATGACTGTCTCTGCTCCCCCTCCTGCATCTGGCGAACATTCTGGGATGTACACAGAGAAGATATAATTGACAGTTGGACGCGGTTGGTGTGGTGTGTGAAAGAACTACTGAAATAACCCTGTAATGTACTGAAGATGTTTATAGATGTATGTAGATAGAGGGAGGGAGAGATGCAAATACAAGAATCTGGCCAGTTTAGGACATGATCTTTCTGTACAAGGCCAGAGGATTAAACTTGGCAGTTGCTGTAATGTATCGTTGAGCAAGTCCCAGTGGATAGCATTGGCAAGAATGTTTTATACTTTGCTACTTCAGGTCTTTGTTAAAAGCTAAATCTGCTATGCTTGAGCACTAGGACTTTAAAAATAGACTTGGATATGTGCAATGTTAAATATGATGTCCTTCATGGATGCATCTGCAGTCATAACAACTGGGTTGTCCTGTCGTCAGGCAGCCCTTCAGTCGTCAGGCAGCCCTTCAGTCGGCCGAATTCCAAAGTCCGGGTCCGGCTTCGGCTGATGTCGCACTTCACCCGACGTCATCTCTGGTCTTCGGGTATAAAGGCATCAGCCGACGCCATTTTCCTCTGTCTTTCTTGCCGCGTGGCGCCCGATGCAGAAGCTGTTCGCAAGTGCCGGTCGGTCGGATCCAGAGATTACTTCTACCGAATACTACTTCGAAGACTTCTAAAGCCAAGTACCCCGTTGGGGACTCTTTCTTGCCTCAGCCGATGTCAGAAAAAGTTAATAATTGTTTAACCTGTGGGAAACAAATACCTCATAAAGATTTCCACTCTTATTGTCTGCCTTGTTTAGGCCCAGCCCACGACGTAGCAGCCTGTTCGGCCTGTGCTTCTTTCAACCGAACGCTTAGGCGTCGGTCGGAGTTTGCAGAACAGTTTTTCGGTTCTGATTTTGCATACATTATGCCGTCGGATCCTCCGACTACCCAATCTGCCAAAAAACGCAAAGATAAAGACAGACACTCGCGGTCCGCGGTTTCGGCCGAAACCATGGTTAAGCAAACCGCGAGTGTCTCGGTTTCGGCCGAAACCGAGAAAACTGATCAAAGTACAGCTGAATCTATCTCTACTACTGAGGCCCCTGCTACCACTTTTGAATCGGCTTCAGAAATTTTATCCACTACGGTGGTTGCCACTGACTTATCAGACACCATTCCCTTGGATGTCTCTACCCCAGCACGTGGTGCTGCTAGGCCTCCAGCAGCCATGTCCATTAAGGCCTTCGCCAGGGCTAAAGCAGCCAAGACTACTAAAACAGTGCCTGTTAAACCCCCTACAACCAGGCCCTCTTTTAGTTCTCAAATGCTTACTTTGGCAGAAGATTTAATTTCATTAATTAGAGGATCTCAATCTCACCCAGACAGGGCCTCTCAGCCCCCAGAGAAGAGACCTAGGGCAGAGCCCCCTGAGCCAGTGTCCTCTGATTCTGCTGATGAATCAGACATAACTGACCAGCCAGAGGCTCCTTTCTCCAATTTTGAAGATTCTGATGCTGAAGAATCCATTCCAGCTGCTTCCCCACCAGAAGAATTCTCCTTTGGGAAACCTTACATGCCATGCGAGCAGTTCCAATGGCAGCAACAGGATTTTCAGACTCCAGAAAAGACTTAGGACTTTTTTGCACCTTCCACAGCACAGGCCCTTAGCTATACCTCCTGTTCTCTCTGTGGTGGATGATGCTTTCAATGATGTCTGCTCGCTCCAGATTCTTTACCCCACCTGCCAAACCAGACAGATTTTACAGGGTGCCAGATACTCATCACCACCTTTACAAGGCCCCACTTGCAGACCCCGAAACTATATCCCAGGGTCCCAAGGCAGTAGCCGCGACCATAGCTAAAAACCCTATTCCTTCTGAAAGGGAAGCAAGGTCATTAGACAGATGGGGTAAAAAGGTCTACACTTCAGCTACTCTCTCAGCTAGAGCTTTAAACTGTCAGTTTCACATGATACAATACCAAGAGTTTATGCTTGATCAGTTAACTAAAAAGCTAACCACTGATGAATCTCTTGATAAGAAATATGTATTAGAAATGGTAAATAACATACAACAGGTTAGTAACCATTCCTTAAAATGTGGCTATGATGCACTGGAGACTTCATTTAGATCAGCCATGACGGGCACAGTGATAAGAAGGCATGCATGGCTAAAGGAGCAAGCTTTACCGGATCATGTTAAAGCTAAGTTGCTAGATGCTCCTATGGATAAGACAAGTTTGTTTGGTACACCTGCCCAGCAGGTTATGAAGAAAATGGAAGAAAAGGCAAAATCTGTTCAAACTGTTAAAGATTTCTTGCAGGTTCAACCCCCAAGGTTTAGCAGGAACTGGCCTGCCAAAAATTGGTCCTTTCCCGACTCCACAAGATCTCAAAGGGGCAGGAATAGACGTTCCAGAGGCAGAAACCAATCCAGAGGAGGTGCCTACAGAGGACGACAGTGGCAAGGCAACAACAGAGGCACAGACACAACCACTGCCACTACATCAACACAACCACAGTGACTTAACCCTAAATCCGCCTACCAGGGAACAAATAGCAGCCCCTCTAGGCGGAAAGTTAACCTTATTTTCAAAGAACTGGCACTACATAACAAAGGACAAGTGGATTTTACAAACCATAGATCAAGGTTACCGGTTCCACTTCCACACTTTACCAGTCAAAAGAGGAATGCCAAATCTACCTCCAAATCAAAAAACAGAGGCTCTACAACAGATAATGGAGTTAGCAAACATGAGAGCTGTGGAAAGAGTGCCAACAGCAGAGCAAGGAAAGGGTTCTACTCCAGACTATTCCTAGTTCCAAGAAAGGAAAAAGTTGGAGACCAATTCTCGACCTGTCCACCTTAAATACATACATCATTGTCCCAAAATTCAAAATGCTGACCCTACAGCAACTTCTTCCCATGCTGGGCAAGGAGTGTTGGCTGATAACTCTAGATCTCAAGGAGGCATACCTGCACGTCCCCATTCGACCAATCTGCAGAAGATACCTCAGATTTCTTGCAGGATCAGAGCACTATCAATTCTCAGCATTGCCCTTTGGCTTATCTACTGCGCCCAGAGTATTCACAAAATGCCTGGCATCAGTAATCGCCCATTGCAGACTACAGGGAATTCAAATTTACCCATACCTGGATGACTGCCTGCTACAAGGGGACAACAAAAGCAAGCTGACAACAGATTTACAAAGGGTCATTTACTTGCTACAAGCACTGGGATACACAGTCAATTTACAAAAGTCAAGGCTGATACCATCCCAAACAAGGACATTCTTGGGCGCTGAATTGGACACAGTAAAACAAATGGCATTCCTAACTACAGAAAAACAAAAGAACTCCCTCTTTACTTCTTGGCACTAACAAAACTGAACAAGTTAACAGCAAGAAAAGTACTGCAGGCCTTGGGCTTCATGGCATCATGCATAATCTTGGTCCCATTTGCCAGACTACATATGAGAAAACTACAGTGGTACCTAAAGAACTTATGGTCCCAACACAGACACAGCCTAGAAACAGAGATCCCACTAATTCCATGCTTAAAACAGGAGTTCCTATGGTGGGCTCAGGCATGCCAGTCAAACCCAGGCCTACCCTTTCGCAGATGTCAAGCAAGCCAGACCATCACAACAGGCGCTTCAGACCTAGGATGGGGGCCCACATGCTGGACAAATGCGTGCAAGGATTGTGGACACAGGATCAACTTCACCTGCACATCAACCTAAAAGAAATGCTGGCAGTAAAACTGGCAATCCAAAAGTTCAGACCATTTCTCAGAGGGCCAGTTGATGATAAGGACAGACAACACCACAGTCATGTGGTGCATCAACAAACAGGGAGGCACTCATTCATACCCCCTATGCAGAATGACTTTGGAGCTGTGGACCCTGGCACTCAGCTACAACATCCAGTTACAGGCAATATTTGTACCGGAAAGAAAATACTCTAGCAGACATATTAAGCAGAACCACATCGGATGCCCACGAATGGAAGCTGCACCCGGACATCTTCAAGACCATCTCAAAGAAATGGGGAATGCCTCAGATAGATCTATTCGCATCACCTCTCAATCACCAGCTCAAAAAATTCTGCACAAGGACATTCCACCCACTAGCATGGAAAGTGGATTCGCTCTCCTTCAGCTGGAAAGGCCTAACAGCATATGCATTCCCACCTCTTCCCTTGATACACAAAGTGCTACTAAAAATCAAGGAAGAACGGCCAAGGATAATCCTGATAGCTCCAAACTGGCCAAGACAACACTGGTACCCACTGCTGAGGAGCATGTCTCGGAACAATATGTGGCCAATACCCCTGATGCCTTTGATGTTAACTCAGAACAACTACAGCATCATACATCCAAACCTAAAAACGTTGCAACTGACTGCATGGAACATCACATAGCAGCAGCTAATCCAGAACTTTCCCAAAGAGTTAAAGACATTATTCTTGAAGCACGCAGACCTTCAACAAGAAGGAACTATGCTGGAAAATGGAAAAGGTTTGTCATTTGGAGTACTGAAAGAGGAAAAGATGTGTCAAACATAGATATGCCTAACATTCTGGAGTATCTGGCGAACTTCTTCATTCAGGCCTGTCCTACTCCTCCATCAAGATACATGCATCAGCTATTTCAGCAGAATACAGCTTTGATCCACCTGTTTTTCGCACCCTTTGCTCAGGCAGTTCCTCAGAGGAATCAAGAATGTAAAACCTCCAAGGAAACCACCATTACCAGCTTGGGACTTAAACTTTGTGCTAGAAAAGTTGACACTATCACCCTTTGAACCAGCAGCAACAGCAGACCTACAACACCTGTCATGGAAAACTGCTTTCCTACTGGCAATTACTTCAGCAAGGAGGGTTTCAGAACTACAGGCCTTAATGGCAGTGCAACCCTTCCTAATCTTCCACCAAGATAGAGTGTCCATGAGGACTAATCCTACATTTCTGCCTAAGGTGGTATCCAGAGTGTCTTTAAACCAGGCAATCCACCTACCTACCTTCTTTCCCAACCCACAAAACAGAGGGAAAAGAATACTGCATACCTTGGATGTACATAGACAGCTACGCTACTACTTGGACAGAACAAAAAGTAGCAGAAAGACTGACCAGCTTTTTGTAGCCTATGCAACAGGAAGGGAAGGAAAAGCTATTTCAAAACAGACAATCTCCAAATGGATAGGAAATTGCATACGATTCTGTTACTCCTTCCATGGAAAACCAATTCCACAGAACATAACACCTCATTCTACAAGGGCAACAGCCACTACCACAGCCTTCTTACGAGGAGTGGCAACCAAAGACATTATTGAGGCGGCTACTTGGACCTCCGTGCATACATTTGCCAAGCATTATAATTTGCCTCTATTCCAGATCCCGAGCAGGGTTTGCCACTGCTGTACTGCAAGGGATCCTAAACACAGCATAATCTACTTTTATCCTCCTCCCCTAGTTGGCTATGGTATTCTACCCAGTTGTTATGACTGCAGATGCATCCATGAAGGACATAGTACAGTTTTGTACCTACCATAAATGTAGATGTCCGAACTGGATAGCATCTGCAGTCAGGATTACCCTCCCTCCTTCCCCTCTGTGGTACTCCTAGGGTGTTTACCCTCCTAATAGCTAGCTGGTGGGGGGGGGAGTCTTTTATGGTGTATTTGTTTGTATATATGTACATACATGCTTATTTTTGTGTTTACCTCTTTCTTTTTGGAAACATTGGCATCTATCCAAATTTTAGCCTTCAAGAGGGCTACTGGCATCTGGGGCAAGAAACACTGAGGAAAATGGTGTCGGCTGATGCCTTTATACCCGAAGACCAACAGAGATGACGTCGGGTGAAGTGCGACATCAGCCGAAGCCGGACCCGGACTTTGGAATCCGGCCGACTGAAGGGCTGCCTGACGACAGGACAACCCAGTTGTTATGACTGCAGATGCTATCCAGTTCGGACATCTACATTTATGGTAGGTACAAAACTGTACTTTCTTCGTGTTTCTCTGTTGCAGTCATCACATTTGGGTTATCTGCCTGCAGGTAGCCCTCAGCCGGGCTGAATACCAAAGTCTTCGGATTTTTGTGTCTGATGCCGTTTCTTCCATGACGTTAGGTTGTCAGGGTTATAAAACATGCAGCCGACCCCATTACATCCGTTTTTCTTGCCATGCGGTGCCCGAAGCAGAAGCAGTTTGCAAGTGCTGGTTGGCAGATTCCTGAAATTTTCGTGTTTAAGTTTCAGACCTGAAGTCTTCAAAAAGATAAGTACCCCGTTGGGGATCCTCTTTTTCTTGCTGTAACCAATGTCAGAAAAAAATAGCAGTTGTCTTGCCTGTGGAAAGCAAATGCTTCACATTTTCATTCTTACTGCATTACCTGTTTAGGCCCAGACCACGATGTCCCTCGCTGTTGGTTTTGTGCTTTGTTCAGTGCCGAAACTATTAGTCATTGGGCTAGTTTTGTAGCTAATATTTTCGATGTCCTTCAAGGATGCATCTGCAGTCCTAACAAATGGGTTGTCCTGTCGTCGGGCAGCCCTTCGGTCGGCCGGATTCCAAAGTCTGGGTCTGGCCTCGGCTGGTGTCGCACTTCACCCGACGTCATCTCTGCTGGTCTTCGGGTATAAAGGCATCAGCCGACGCCATTTTCCTCAGTCTTTCTTGCCGCGTGGTGCCCGAAGCAGAAGCTGTTTGCAAGTGCCGGTCGGTCAGATCCAGAGATTACTACTACCGAATACTACTACGAAGACTTCTAAAAAGCTAAGTACCCCGTTGGGGACTCTTTCTTGCCTCAGCCGATGTCAGAAAAAGTAAATAACTGCTTAACTTGTGGGAAACAAATACCTCATAAAGATTTCCACTCTTACTGCTTACCTTGTTTAGGCCCAGACCACGACGTAGCAGCCTGTTTAGCCTGTGCTTCCTTCAACCGACGAACGCTTAGGCGTTGGTCGGAGTTTGCTGAACAGTTTTTCGGCTCAGATTTTGCGTACATTATGCCGTCGGATCCTCCGACTTCTCAAATTGTTAAAAAACGCAAAGAAAAGACAGACACTTTGCGGTCCGCGGTTTCGGCGAAACCACGGTTAAGCAAACCGCGAGTGTCTCTGTTTCGGCGAAACCGAGCAAACGGGTCAATCTTCAGCGAATCCATGACTACTACCGAGGCTCCTGCTACCCTAGTTGAATCGGCCTCTGAAGTTTTGCCTACTAATGTGGTTCCTATAGAATTATCAGACACCATCCCTTTGGATGTCTCTACCCCAGCACGTGGTGCTGCTAGGCCTCCTGCAGCCATGTCTATTAAGGCCTTTGCCAGGGCTAAAGCAGCCAAAACTGCTAAATCAGTGCCTGTTAAGCCCCCTCACACAGGCCCAGTTCCAGTTCTCAAATGCTTACTCTGGCAGAGGATCTCATCTCTTTAATTAGGGGATCCCAATCTCACCTAGACAGGGCCTCTCAGCCTCCAGAAAAGAGACCTAGAGCAGAGCCCCCAGAGCCAGTGTCCTCAGATGATTCTTCTGATGACTCAGACATTACAGACCATCCAGAGGCTCCTTTTTCTACTTATGAAGATTCTGATGCTGAAGAATCTATTCCATCTGCCTCTCCACCAGAGGAATTTTCCTTTGGGAAACCTTACATGCCATGAGAGAGCAATTCCAATGGCAGGGACAAGATTTCTCAGATTCAAGAAAAAGGCTTAGGACCTTTCTACACTTACCGCAACATAGGCCCTTAGCTATACCTCCAGTTCTGCCTGTTGTGGATGATGCATTTAATGATGTTTGCACTGCTCCTGATACTTTACCTCCAGCCCCTGCCAAACCAGATAGGTTTTACAGGGTACGGACACTCATCACCACCTATACAAAGCCCCACTTGCAGATCCTGAGACTATCTCCCAGGGGCCTAAGGCAGTAGCTTCGACCTCAGCAAAAAACCCTCTCACTTCTGAAAGGGAATCCAGGTCCTTAGAGAGATGGGGTAAAAAAGTTTACACCTCTGCTACTCTCTCAGCTAGAGCTTTGAACTGTCAGTTTCATATGATCCAATACCAAGAGTTTATGCTTGATCAGTTAACTAAGAAACTATCCTCTGATGACTCCTTAGATAAGAAATATGTTTTAGAAATGGTGAATAACATTCAGCAGGTTAGTAACCATTCTTTAAAATGTGGCTATGATGCACTGGAGGCTTCATTTAGATCAGCCATGACTGGCACAGTTATAAGAAGGCATGCATGGTTGAAAGAACAGGTCTTGCGGATCATGTTAAAGCAAAGCTGTTAGATGCTCCTATGGATAAGGCCAGTCTATTTGGTTCTCCTGCTCAGCAAGTAATGAAGAAAATGGAAGAGAAGGCAAAATCTGTACAAACAGTTAAGGATTTCTTACAGGTTCAGCCCCAAGGTTTAGCAGGAACTGGCCTTCCAAAATTGGTCCTTTCCAGACTCCTCTAAATCTCAGAGAGGCAGGAATAGACGTTCCAGAGGCAGAAATCAATCCAGAGGAGGTGCCTACAGAGGACGCCAGTGGCAAGGCAATAACCAGCGAGGCACAGACACAACCACTGCCACTGCAACAGGACAATCACAGTGACATGACTTTGACACCGCCTACCAGGGAACAAATAGCAGCACCCTTAGGCGGAAAGTTAGCCTTATTTTCAAAAAATTGGCACTATATCACAAAAGACAAGTGGATTTTGCAGACCATAGACCAAGGCTACAGGTTTCACTTCCACACCTTACCAGTAAAAAGAGGAATGCCAAACCTACCTCCAAATCAGAAAACAGAAGCTCTAAATCAGATAGCTCAATTAACAAAGATGAGAGCTGTGGAAAGAGTACCACCAACAGAACAGGGCAAATGATTCTACTCCAGACTCTTCCTAGTACCAAGAAAAGCGAAAAGTTGGAGACCTATTCTCGACCTGTCCGCCTTAAACACATACATCATTGTCCCAAAATTCAAAATGCTGACCCTACAGCAACTTCTTCCAATGCTGGGCAAGGAGTGTTGGCTGGTAACTCTAGATCTCAAGGAGGCATACCTGCACGTCCCCATTCGACCAATTTGCAGAAGATACCTCAGATTTCTTGCAGGATCAGAGCACTATCAATTCTCAGCATTGCCCTTTGGCTTATCTACTGCGCCCAGAGTATTCACAAAATGCCTGGCATCAGTAATCGCCCACTGCAGACTACAGGGAATCCAAATTTATCCATACCTGGACGACTGCCTGCTACAAGGGGACAACAAAAGCAAGCTGACAACAGATTTACAAAGGGTCATTTACTTGCTACAATCACTGGGATACACAGTCAATTTACAAAAGTCAAGGCTGATTCCATCCCAAACAAGGACATTCTTGGGCAGAATTGGACACAGTAAAACAAATGGCATTCCTAACTGCAGAAAAACAAAAGATCTCCTCTTTACTTCTTGGCACTAACAAACCAGAGCAAGCTAACAGCAAGAAAAGTTCTGCAGGCCTTGGGCTTCATGGCATCATGCATAATCTTGGTTCCACATGCCAGACTGCATATGAGAAAACTACAGTGGTACCTAAAGAATTTATGGTCCCAACACAGGCACAGCCTAGAAGCAGAAATTCCACTAATTCCATGCCTAAAACAGGAGTTCCTATGGTGGGCTCAAGCATGCCAGTCAAACCCAGGCTTACCCTTTCACAACTATCAAGCAAGCCAAACCATCACAACAGTCGCCTCAGACCTAGGATGGGGGGCTCACATGCTGGACAAATGCGTACAAGGATTGTGGGCAGGCCCAGCTTCCTGCACATCAACCTAAAAATGCTGGCAGTAAAACTGGCAATCCAAAATTCAGACCATTTCTCAAAGAAGGCCATTTGATGATAAGGACAGACAACACCACAGTCATGTGGTACATCAACAAACAGGGAGGCACTCATTCATACCCCCTATGCAGAATGACTTTGGACCTTTGGAACCTGGCACTCAGCTACAACATCCAGTTACAGGCAATGTTTGTACCGGGAAAGGAGAACACTCTAGCAGACATGTTAAGCAGAACCACCTCGGATGCTCACGAATGGATGCTACACCCGGACATCTTCAAGACCATCGCAAAGAAATGGGGAATGCCACAGATAGATCTATTCGCTTCCATCTCAATCACCAGCTCAAAAAATTCTGCACAAGGACATTCCATCCACTTGCATCGAAAGTGGATTCGCTCTCCTTCAGCTGGAAAGGCCTGACGGCATATGCATTCCCACCTCTTCCCTTGATACACAAGGTATTACTAAAAATCAAGGAGGAACGTCCAAGGATAATCCTGATAGCTCCGAACTGGCCAAGACAACACTGGTACCCATTGCTGAGGAGCATGTCTCGGGACAAAATGTGGTAAATACCCCTGATGCCTTTGATGTTAACTCAGAACAACTACAGCATCATGCATCCAAACCTAAAAACGTTGCAACTGACTGCATGGCACATCACATAGCAGCAACTATTCCAGATCTCTCCCAAAGGGTTAAAGACATTATCCTTGAAGCCCGCAGACCTTCAACAAGAAGGAACTATGCAGGGAAATGGAAAAGGTTTGTCATTTGGAGTGCTGAAAGAGGAAAGGATGTGTCCAATATAGATATCGCTAACATTCTGGAGTACTTGGCAGAGCTTCTACATACAGGCCTGTCCTATTCCTCCAAGATACATGCATCAGCTATTTCAGCAGAATACAGCTTTGATCCACCTGTCTTCTCGCATCCTCTACTCAGGCAGTTCCTCAGAGGGATCAAGAATGTAAAACCTCCTAGGAAACCACCGCTGCCAGCTTGGGATTTGAACTTTGTGCTAGAAAAGTTGACACTCGCACCTTTTGAACCAGCAGCAACAGCAGACCTACAGCATCTATCATGGAAAACTGCTTTCCTACTGGCAATATCCTCAGCAAGGAGGGTTTCTGAACTTCAGGCCCTAATGGCAGTACAACCCTTCCTAATCTTCCACCAAGATAGTGTCCATGAGGACTAATCCTACATTTATGCCTAAGGTGGTATCCAGAGTGTCCTTAAACCAGGCAATCCACCTACCTACCTTCTTCCCCAACCCACAAAACAGAGGGGAAAGAATGCTGCATACCTTGGATGTACACAGACAGCTACGCTACTACCTGGACAGAACAAAAAGTAACAGAAAAACTGACCAGCTTTTTGTAGCCTATGCAACAGGAAGGGAAGGAAAAGCAATTTCCAAACAGACAATCTCCAAATGGATAGGAAATTGCATACGATTCTGTTACTCCTTCCGTGGAAAACCAATTCCACAGAACATACGGCCTCATTCTACAAGAGCAACAGCCACTACCACAGCCTTCTTACGAGGAGTGGCAACCAAGGACATTATTGAGGCGGCTACTTGGACCTCCGTGCATACATTTGCCAAGCATTATAATTTACCTCTGTATTCCAGATCCCGAGCAGGGTTTGCTACTGCTGTACTGCAAGGGATCCTAACCACACCATAATTTATTCTTCCTCCTCCCCTAGTTGGCTATGGTATTCTACCCAGTTGTTATGACTGCAGATGCATCCATGAAGGACATAGTACAGTTTTGTACCTACCATAAATGTAGATGTCCGAACTGGATAGCATCTGCAGTCAGGATTACCCTCCCTCCTTCCCCTCTGTGGTACTCCTAGGGTATTTACCCTCCTAATAGCTAGCTGGTGGGGGGGAGTCTCTTATGGTGTATTTGTTTGTATATATGTACATACATGCTTATTTTTTGTTTGCCTTCTATCCTTTGGAAACATTGGCATTTTTACCCAAAATTTAGCCTTCCAAGAGGGCAACTGGCATCTGGGGCAAGAAACACTGAGGAAAATGGCGTCGGCTGATGCCTTTATACCCGAAGACCAGCAGAGATGACGTCGGGTGAAGTGCGACATCAGCCGGACCCGGACTTTGGAATCCGGCCGACCGAAGGGCTGCCTGACGACAGGACAACCCAGTTATGACTGCAGATGCTATCCAGTTCGGGCATCTACATTTATGGTAGGTACAAAACTGTACTTTTCAGTACCTAATTTGAGTTTTGCACTACAGTATCTTACTGAATTGCTGGACAAGGGTTTGTCATTTTCTTCTGTGAAGGTTCATGCTGCAGCCATTTCTTCTCACTATGATTGTGACCCTCCTTTATTTTCTCATCCTTTGTTTAAACAATTTCTAAGAGGGGCAAAAAATATAAGACCCCCACGTAGAGCTCCTACTCCTTCCTGGGATCTCAATTTTGTGTTGGAGAAGCTTACTTTACCTCCTTTTGAACCTGCAGCTACGTCTGAGTTGAAGTTTTTGTCTTGGAAGACTGCTTTTTTGTTGGCCATTACTTCTGCTAGGAGGGTATCTGAATTGCAGGCACTCATGGCAGTTGAACCCTTTCTGATATTCCATAAGGATAGAGTTTATTTGCGTACAAACCCTACTTTTATGCCTAAAGTGATTTCTAATGTGGCCTTGAACCAGTCTATTAATTTGCCTACTTTTTATGCTGATCCCCAAAATAAGGGGGAAAAAATATTGCATTCTTTGGACATCCACAGGCAGCTACGTTATTATTTGAGCAGAACTAGAGAGTTCAGGCAGACTCAACAGTTATTTATTTCTTTTGCTTTGGGTTCACAAGGGAAAGCTGTTTCAAAGCAAACTGTTTCTAAGTGGATTGGTCACTGTATTGCTTTTTGTTATTCCCATCATGGGAAGAATGTTCCTGCGGGGATCAGACCTCATTCAACTAGGGCTACTGCCACATCTACTGCCTTTTTGAGGGGGGTAGCTACTAAGGATATCTTGGAGGCAGCTACTTGGAGTTCAGTACACACTTTTACTAAGCATTACCATCTCCCTCTTTATTCCAAGTCCAGGGCTGGGTTTGCCACTGCAGTTTTACAGGGCATGTTAGCAGCTCCTAATGCTTTTTAGTTTGCCAGCCTCCCTTTTCCTTTGCTTTGGGATTCTACCCACAGGTTATGACTGCAGCAATGTGAGACGAAGAACATAGTACAGTTTTGTACCTACCATAAATGTAGATGTTAGAGGATCCACATTGCTGCAGTCCTATTTTCCCTCCCTCCTTCCCCTCTATAGTTTGTGGTTGCTGTGTTTCCTTTTGGGATATTCATTATTTCAGAAATGGAGCCCAAATCAAATGCATCTACATATCAATCGGAGATGCTAGCTGCACAGAATGCTCTGACGGCCTTTAAGGATTATCTTCATCCAGGACAACTAATGATAGACAGCACCACAGTTGTGGTACATAAACGAGCAGGAGAGTACACATTCTTACCCCCTTTGCAATTAGCCATGGCATTGTGGAACACAGCCTTGACCTATCAGATACAACTACAAGCTCGATTCCTGCCAGGAAAGCTAAATACTCTGGCAGACGAACTAAGCAGAAATCTTACGGACCCACATGAATGGAAACTAGAACAACAAGTTTTCAATATGTTGACATGCAAATGAGGGAACCTAGACATAGTTCTGGGGTGAGGCAAAAAGATCTATCAGTTGGACAAATTCTGCATAAGAATTCATCACAAAACAGCTTGGAAAGTGGATGCTGTATCATTCGGCTGGAAAAACCTATCAGTCCATGCTTTTCCCCCTCTGCCTGCTCTCCAAATTTCTACCAAGTCACAGGACAAACCAAAAATGATTCTGCCTCTACTCTCCAAATTTCTACTAAAAGTTGCAGGACAAACCAAAAATAATTCTGATTGCTCCAGACTGGCCTCGCCAACACTGGTACCCACTCCTGCTCAATGTTGCACCTTCCTCTGCACCTGCCGCAGACACCTTACCTACTGTCTCAGCAGAATTACCAAATTCTGCGCGCACTGCTCCATACTTTGAATCTTGTAGCGTGGCTAATAAACTAATTTCACCCTTGACATCCCTCGGCAAACCAGTGATGGATGTAATTTTGGAGGCTAGAAGGCCTAGTATTAGAAAATCCTATGCTGAAAAATGGAAAAGATTCTGTGCCTGGAACTAATCACAAGGAATAAGCGCAGCAATGCCCAATATTCCTCAGATTCTGCTTTACTTAACTGAGATGCTTCACAAGGGCCCGTTTTTTTCCTCCATAAAAATCCATGCCTCTGCCATTTCAGTTCATTACAACACATAACCTCCCCTCTTCTCTCATCCTCTGTTAAAGCAGCATCTCTGAGGGGCCAAAATTTTAAGACCTCCCAGGAGAGCACCAACTTCTGCATGGGACCTTAATTTTGTTTTAGAAAAACTCACTCTCCCTCCTTTCGAGCCAGCTGCTACTGCAGACTTAATTTCTCTCCTGGAAAACAGCTTTCCTTTTAGCAGTCACTTCAGCTAGAAGGATTTGAGTTACAGGCTCTTATGGCAGTGGAGCTTTTTCATGCAGACAGGGTGTCTCTCGGGACCAATCCATCCTTCATGCCTAAGGTGGTATCCAGTGTGTCTCTTAATCAGACCATTCATCTGCCAACCTTCTTCCCCAATCCACAGAACAAAGGTGAGTGGGTTCTGCTTTTATTGTATGTTCACAGACAACTTGGGTTCTACTTAAACAGGATGAAATCTCTAAGAAAATCTGAACTATTGGTGGCATTCCCTGCAGGGCAGGGGGAAAGGCGATTTTCAAAGCAGCCCATTTCCAAATGAAATTGCATTAGTTTCTGCTATATGCACCATGGTAAACCTATCCCCAGGGGGATCTGGTCTCATTCCATCAGGGCTGCATCTACTTCTGCAGCCTTTCTCAGAGGGGTTCCTACCAGGGACATTCTAGAAGCTGCTACCTGGAGCTCGGTTCATACATTCACCAAACATTACCATTTATCTCTCTCCTCTAAATCCAGAGCTGGCTTTGCCACTGCTGTCCTGCAGGGCCTTGTAGCTGCTTCTAATGCTGTATAAATCCACCTCCCAACCATAGCTTTGGGATTCTACCCAAATGTAATGACTAACAGTGAAACACTAACATAGTACAGTTGTGTACACTTACCATAAATGTAGATGTTGGTGTATTTCACTGTTGCAGTTCTGGTTACCCACCCTCCAACCCAGTTTTTCTTTTGCTATGCTTAAAAGCCTTTTTGGGTGTATTTGCTTTTGTTTGGAGGTGTATTTTTTGTTTTAAATTATAGTGTGTGTTTGTGTGTGAAATTTTTTTTTTGCTCCCCATTGGGGGGGCACCTGACATCTGAGGCAAGGAAAATTGATGTTAATGGTGTAGGCTGCATGTTTTATACCCCTGACATGGAAGAAGGGACAGCAACCGACGCAGGACCCAAGACTTTGTTAATCAGGCCGACTGAGGGCAACCTGCCAGCAGATCATCCAAATGTAATGACTGCAACAGTGAATACACTTTAACACCCACATTTATGGTAAGAGCACACAACTGTACTTTACAGGGAGAGCTTTTGAGGTCAAAGCAAACAGCTTTTTATGCAATTTCTCAAAAAATGAAATGGAAAGCAGCTGATTTTAAGCAACCACAATACTCCGATGATTACATTCTTTGCCACTTTCTTTCAAATCAGCAGAGTCACATTGCTCGTTTTTTAGGGGTCTATTCAGCCAATACCTAAACCTTCTGGTTGAACTTATCAGAAAATCTGACAGCTCAGCACCTTTGACCTAGCTGTCCAGAATGTGCAACCTTGAGCTCTGCTTGGTTTTGCACTGTTGAGGCTCTTCTTTAACCAAAGGGGACAGGATCTAGTTCCTTCCACCTCTGCTAGCCTGCTGTGTGACTGAGCAAGCCACGTTACAAGCAGTGGTTCTAGAGTCTGCTGTATTTCGGCTTTTCCTGGTTAGGGGTCGCCACAGTGGAACTCCGGTCTGCTAATGATTGGCAGTTGATATTTACGTGCTGGCTTGCCGGGCCGAACACACAACTTTCAATGAAGGAACGTCTATCCACGCATGAAGACAAGACGCTCTGAGAATCGAACGGGCAATGGAACTGTGAGGTGACAACGCTACCGCAGCACCTTCACCGCAGTAGGCAGTGGTTAAGTGAAACAGGTAAAGGTTTGTGTTCTACCCTAGTTTAAATGGGCCTGATGCAACAATGGTCTATTTTTGACCTCTGGCTTATTGAGTACATTTTAATTGCATGCTTCTATTCAGGCACATTATGAACAGCCTGTGATTTGCACAGAACAAAAGTCCATAAACCATTCACTTGGGATTCAGCTCAAGCAGTGCATTTTAGTCGTACCAATACAGGCAGTCTTTCTCGACGAGAGCATTTAATTCTTATCAAAAGTCCATGTCAGTATCCAGCATCACACCATGGTCTGAAAGGCTTAGATACTCCACCTGTCTGGTGCATATGCCCACAGGTTTTCTTTCTGCTCTTTCTTTGTGAAGTTACATTGTAGTTTATATGTGCAAACTCTAGCTGAACTACTCACCCAGAAATATGTGATGGTATGCTACACCCACGCATTTTCTCACAAATAGCATCTGCATGGGGAAGACCAGACATAGACCTCTTTGCATCTCATCTCAATCATCACCTGGAAAGGTTCTGCACAAGGATACACCATCCTCTAGCTTGGAGAACGGATGCTCTTTCCTTCAGCTGGAATGCTCTTAACAATTTATGCATTCCCTCCTCTACCTTTGCTCACCAAGGTGTTACTGAAGATCAAGGCAGAACAACCAAGAGGAATCTTGATAGCTTGATAGCTCCAGACTGGCCAAGGCAACACTGGTATCCACTACTACTGAGCATAACTCGCACCAAACCGTGGCCCTTGCCTCAATGGCCTCTGCTCCTGACTCAACACAGTTACAAGACTGTTCATCAGAACCTGCAAACCTTAAAGCTGACAGCTTGGAGAGTTCCATGACTCCCTCTCCGAAAAAGTTCAGGAAATTTTGCTGGAGGCACGCAGGCCTTCCACTAGAAAAAACTATTCGGCCAAATGGAAGCGATTCACCATCTGGAATGTCAACAAGGGCCAGGATGCATCACTTATGAACATACCTCAGATATTAGAATACTTGGCAGAAATGTTTCACAGTGGCCTCTCGTACTCTTCCATCAAAATCCACGCTTCAGCTATCTCTGCACATTACAACTGTGATCCACCTGTGTTTTCGCATCCATTGCTAAGACAGCTTCTAAGAGGCATAAAGAATATCAAACCTCCAAGGAAGCTACCAATTTCTGCATGGGACCTCAATTACATCTTGGAAAATAACTCTTCCTCCTTTTGAACCAGCAGCATCTTCAGAAATGCAATTTCTCTCTTGGAAAACGGTTTTCCTGTTGGCAGTCACCTCAGCAAGAAGAGTCTCTGAGATACAGGCCCTCATGGCAGTTCCTCCTTTTTCTAATCTTTCATCAGGACAGAGTTTCCCTTAGGACCAATCCTTCATTCATGCCTAAGGTGATATCCAGAGTGTCTCTAAACCAAGCAATTCACCTGCCTACTTTCTTTCCTAACCCTCAAAATAAATGGGAAAAGCTGCTGCATACTTTAGACATTCACAGAACTACGCTACTACTTGGACAGAACAAAGTCCACCAGGAAGTCTGACCAACTGTTTGTAGCCTATGCTGCTGGAGTGCAAGGAAAAGCAGTCACCACACAAACTATCTCAAAATGGATTGGACACTGCATCAGATTCTGTTATTCTTTTCATGGAAAAAGTGTGCCAGCTAATATTAGACCACACTCCACCAGAGCTATGGCCATATCCACAGCTTTTCCAAGAGGAGTGGCTACAAAAGATATTCTAGAGGCTGCTACATGGAGCTCCGTGCATACATTTACCAAACACTACAACCTGCCATTATACTCCAGATCCCGAGCAGGCTTTGCTTCGGCAGTCCTGCAGGGCCTTCTAGCTACACCATCTCTTGCTTTGTCCTACCACCCCCAGCTTGGCTATGGTATTCAACCCATATGTCAGGACTGCAGTTGCATTCTTGAAGGACATAGTACAGTTTTGTACCTACCATAAATGTAGATGTCCGATAGATATGCAACTGCAGTCATTCCTCCCTCCTACCCCTCTGTTTTTCCCCTTTTGGGTCCTTTCTCCCCTTGCCTATCAGCTGGGGATATATATTATGGTGTATCTGTTTATTACTGTTGTGCATGTCTGGTTTTATCTGTTTATCCATTCACAAAATTTAGCCTTCCTTGGAGGGCACCTGGCATCTGGGGCAAGAAACACTGAAGAAGATGGCGTCGGCTGATGCCTTTATACTCCAGCCGCTCTGACATCGGGGAGGAGGCATCGGCCGACGCCGGACCCAGACTTTGGAATCTGGCCGACCGAAGGGCTGCCTGAGGCAGGACAACCCATATGTCAGGACTGCAGTTGCATATCTATCGGACATCTACATTTATGGTAGGTACAAAACTGTACTTTTTGCATCTTTACTGCTTCAGACTGAATGCAGTTACTTTACACTGATGCACTTCTGCACACATTGTGTAGCTGTAAGAATATTTGCTGTATCCATGTGTGTAATGAAATGAATAGGTTATGTTCCACCAATGTTAGTGTTTCACTGTTGCAGTCATCATATTTGGGTTATCTGCTTGCAGTAGCCCTCGGTCGGCCTGATTAACAAAGTCTTGGGTCCTGCATTGGTTGCTGTCTCTTCTGTGACGTCAGGTCATCAGGGGTATAAAACATGCAGCAGACGCCATTACCAGTCTTTCTTGCCGTAGCAGAAGCAGTTGACAAGTGCCGGTCGGCCGACTCCTGAAATTTTTGTTTTAGATTTTCAGAACCGAAGTCTTCAACTAAAGTTAAGTTCCCCATTGGGGAAACTTTTTTTTTTTTTTCTTGCTCCTTACCAATGTCAGTAGAAGTTAATTGCATTTCTTGTGAAAAGCAAAAACTTCACAGATTTTCATTCATACTGTATTCCTTGCCTAGACCCTGACCACGACGTACTTTGCTGTCTGTTTTGAGCCTCATTTAATCAACGCACTATCCATCGTCTGTATATTTTCGCCTCTAAATATTTTGGTTCACTGTTCAATTATCCAGAAATGTCATCGGCTGCCAAAGACGCTTCTCCTAAGCCAGTTGCCAGTACACCGTGGGGTGCTTTCACAGCTGATGCCCACTACTGATTCGCAGGCTTGTACTGAGACTCATTCTAAGTCCAGTATGACGTGAAATGCTTCAACCGTGGAACCTGTGCAGGCACCGGCTTCTGAGTGTGTATTCAGGCCGACAAACTTGCATATTAAACAGACGTCTCCTTTAAGGCCTAAACCTCAAACCATGCCTAAGAAACAGACGCCCAGGCTGCATGCACAGGCCTCTGCCTAAAAAACAAATCAGAATGGCGTAAGATCTTATAACTCTAATCAGGGGAAACCAACCCCTCCCCCTTCTAAGAGAGCTAGAACTGAATTTGTTTGAATCCTCTGACCAGGATCCAGATTTTTCTGATCTGGATTTACCCTTATCTACTTGTGAGGATTCTTATGCAGAGTACTGTATTCCCTCTGCATTCCCTCCAGAGGGTTTTTCTTTTGGTGAAACTTTGCACACTTTTTTTTCATTGGGAAGGCCAGGATTTTTCTGATTCAAAAAAGAGGCTTGGGGATTTCTTACTCCTACCTCAGCATAGGCCTTTAGCTATACCTCCTGTATTAGACATTGTTGATGCCTTTTCGGAATCTAGTTTGGCCCCTGATTCTTTGCTTCCTGCTCCAAGAAAACCTGATGGATATTACAGGATCTCTGATTCTCACAAATTCCTTTTTAAAAATCCTATTGCAGATCCAGAGACAATTTCACAGGGACCCAAGGGCATTAAAGCTTCTACTGGTAAAAATCCTACCCCTTCTGATAGACTCCAGAACGCAGGATAGATGGGGTAAGAAGGTTTACACTTCTGCAACCTTGGCCATTAGGGCCTTAAACTGTCTGCTTCATATGTTATAGGTATCAACAGCATGTTATTGGATTGCTTAAACAGAAAATTATGATTCCTGACTGTGCTGAAAATAATTACAGGATTTAATGCATTGTGCTGAACAGGTTGCAAAGCATACTTTGCAGTGTGGATTTGATTCTTTCGAAGCCACTTGCAGGGCTGCTGTCACTGGGTCTGTACTCGGAAGCCATGCTTGGCTTAAGGAGCAATCTTTGCCTGATTATGTTAAAGCTAAACTGTTGGATGCTCCCTTAAATTCGGACTGCCTCTTTTGCAACAGAGCTGTGGAAGTTCTTAAAAAGATGGAAGATAAAGCTAAATCTATACAAACTGTGAGATTTTTTTTTACAAGTTCAGCCTCCTAGATTTAGTAGGCATTGGCCCTCTAAGAATTGGTCCTTTCCTGCCCCTTCCAGGTCTTTTCAATCCAAACCCAGACACAGCTGAAACCCAAGGTTTCAGTCACAGGGTATGCACACTAAGCATCCAAATCCTGGGAGTAGTAAGACCCCCCCCCCCCAATGGAAAACTGTCTCAATGACTTGCTGTTAAAACTTCCAAGCACTTCTCAACTGAATGCTCCTTTAGGCAGAAAGATTGCCTCCCCCCAGAGCTATCAATTGGACAAATTTTGCACAAGGATTCTCCACAAACAAGCTTGGAAAGTGGATGCTCTGTCCTTCAGCTGGAAAAACCTTTCAGTTTGCCTTTCCTCCTCTGCCTCTGCTCTCCAAAGTACTGCTAAAGATCAAACAGGACAAGCCAAGGACTATTTTGATTGCATCAGACTGGCCACGCCAACACTGGTACCCCCTCTTGCGCAGTGTCACGGTTGGCCCCATGGCAGAGAACCAGATTCTGCACCCTCTGCTTCAAACACTGAACCTAGCAGCCTGGCTAATTACCTAATATCTCCTTTACCCATCCCTCAGTAAACCAGTGATGGATATTTTAGAGGCAAGGAGATCTAGTACTAGAAAATCTTATGCTGCGAAATGGAAAAGATTCTGTGCCTGGAACCAATCTCAAGGGATGAGCACAGCAGTGCCCAATTTACCTCAGATTCTACAACACTTAACTGAGATGCTTCACAAGGGCTAGTCCTTTTCATCCATCAAAATTCACGCCTCTGCCATTTCAGCTCCTAACAGAACCTCTCCTCTTTTCTCACCCACTGCCCAAGCAGTTCCTCAGAGGGGCCAATAATTTAAGGCCACTGAGGAGAGCAACTCCAGCCTGGGACCTTAACTTTGTTTTGGAGAAACTCACTCTTCCTCCTTTCGAGCCAGCTGCTACTGCAGATTTAAAATTCCTTTCCTGGAAAACAGCTTTCCTTTTAGCAATCACTTCAGTAAGAAGGGTATGTGAATTACAGGCCCTTATGGCAGTGGCGCCTTTCATCATCTTTCATGTGGACAAGGTGTCCCTCAGAACCAATCCCTCCATGCCCAAGGTGGTATCCAGTGTGGCTCTTAATCAGTCTATTCATTTGCCAACCTTCTTTCCTAATACACAGAACAAAGGGGAATGGATACTGCACTCCTTAGACGTGCACAGACAACTTAGATTCTACTTGGACAGGACTAAATCTCAAAGAAAATCTGAACTGCTGGTAGCATTTGCTGCAGGGACAGAGTGGAAGGCTATTTCAAAGCAAACCGTTTCTAAGTGGATGGGCCATTGCATTTATTTCTGCTATAAGCACTGTGGAATACCTATCCCATAGGGCATCAGACTTCACTCTACCAGGGTTGCATCTACCTCTACAGCCTTTCTCAGAGGTGTCCCTGCCAGGGACACCCTAGAAGCTGCTACCTGGAGTTCTATACATACTTTCACCAAGCTTTCCCATTTACCAATTTTCTCTAAATCCAGAGCTGGCTTTGCCACTGCAGTTTTGCAGGGCCTTATAGCTGGTCCTAATGCTACTTAAATTCCTCCTCCCAACCTTAGCTTTGGGAATCTACCCAAATATGACTGCAACAGTGAAACATGAAGAACCTAGTACAGTTGTGTACACTTACAATACATGTAGATGTTAGTGTATTCACTGTTGCAGTCCTGGTTACCCTCCCTCCAGCCCCCCTGACTTATTTTGGCTTTACCTCTACTTTACTTTACTATGCTTAAAAGCTTTTTGGTGTATTTGCTTTTTTTTTAGCCTAATACCTACAAGGTAATACCTCCGTCTGCCCGAAGGCATTTGTAAGCCTAGCCCGAATGTGTTGGCATTCGCCACCCCTTTAGATTAGTTCCCTGTGCCTCTGTCCAGCAGAGCCACTGAAGTGATCCCCAGGGTAAACCTTGTTTCCCATCCACTCGTCAAGGTTTCTCTTGAGTGCTAGCGAGGAGCTCTGCCTAATGATTGGAATCTTGTTCCAAAGCATGGAAGTCTCTGGGACAGGAATCTATCCCTCCAGCATGTCCTATTTATTGTTGTGGTGAGGTTTAGATCCCTAGAGTGTATCTCGAGGGGATAAGGTTTTCTTTAGGTGGAGCATGTCAATCAATTCCGGGTTGGACATGGCCTTGTATGTCCAGCAGAGATCACCTCCGAGTAGGTGGTATGCAACAGAGTACAGCTGGAGTTAGTTCAATCGAGCTGCATAGGGCATTTGTTTGAGGCCAGTGATCCTCTTGGTGAGGTACTTCTGTGGTCTTTCCAGCTGTTGCAGATGTCTTGTAAGGTACATCTCAAATGGGGCGTTTTACTCTCTGATGGGTCTGAGTGATGAGTTGAGGGGCACAATGACCTCTTGATCTGGATGCACACCCCTTTGTGATTAGGGGGGGCCACACAAGGATTTTCTATCTACTTGTGTCCCTAGATCTTACGTTTTCTGTTTTTAGGGGACTACCACCTATGTGGCAGTTTGTAGGTACTTTATTTCCAATGGGAATAACTATGCACTTTTTGGCATTTAGCTTGAGGCCATGATTTTGACACCGGGTATCCGTCTCAGTGAAACCCTTTTGGAGGATGTCTGTCAGCCAGTGAGTCAATTTATAGCCCCTAGTTTGCAGTAGTCTTGTGAACTTGGTCGACCATAGTCCTCCTGTGCTTGTCTGTATCTGAGAAGTATATGCCAAACAGGAGGGGTCCTAGGACTGTTCCCTGGGGAACGCCACTTGTAACAAATTTCGATTCTCGGCTGGAGTGCCTTCTGTGTAGTCTGCATGTCCTCCCCGCGGTAGAGTGGCCTCCGAAAGACCTGCATGAATGGGAGTCCTTTGCTGAAGGTTGGGCGTCGGGCTGGCAACTCAGCACCATATAAATTGACTGCCAATCATTAGCGGACCGGAGTTCCGCTGTGGCAACCCCTAACTGGGAAAAGCCGAAGAGAGACCGACAAAACCTAGCTCCCACAACTCTCACCATGTTCTGTCCGTGAGCCAGTTGGCAACCCATCTTGTGACATAGGGGTTTATATTCAGGCTGGTGAGCTTGTCTATAATACCAGAATGGGGAATGGTGTTGAAAGCCTTTGCGAGGTCTAGGTAAGGCTGTGTGTACCACTTTTCCCTAATCTATAGCCTTGGTAACTGTCTCAAAGAAGTCCACCAGGTTTAGGAGGCATGATCTGCCCTTAAAGCCGAACTGGGTAGGGTCCAGTGTTTGGAGGTTCCGAATGTCTCTGTTAATTAGTTCCATGATTGTGTTCCATTGCCTTGCAGACCACGCTAGTCAGGCTTATAGGGCAATAGTTCCCGGGGTCTGTTGTGGCTCCACCTTTGTGGGGCGGAATAACCGTTGCTGTGCACCACTCTATTGATACGTAGCCTGTGGAGAGGCTGAATTTGAACAGTGTGTTTAGGTGAGGAGCTAGTTCATCTTTGAGCTTGTGTAGGACGCAGCCTAGGACACTGTACGGTCTCATTGATGCTGTGTGTTTGGCTTTGGAGAGTGCCATTTTAACCTGAGTGTCTGATTTCAGGGGCTCTACGTTCTGGTATGGTTATGGGCCATTTTGGGGGTGAGCGGGGGGTTAAGTTTGCACTGAACCTGTGCCAGGATGTTGGCAGTATGGTTGGTTCAGTGTATTTTGTGCCATTCTGCACCATCTCTGAGCAGATGTGAGCATTGCCACTTAGATTCTTGACATAGCTAAAGAATGCCTTGTGGTCATCTTTGGAGCCCTTGGCAAGTTTTCTTTCAAAGTTAGCCTTGGACGATTTTATGAAGGATTGTAGTTTCTTGCTGATGCTGATCAGGGATGTCTTCCCTTCTTGGGATTTTACTCCATTCTGTACTAGTTTCCTCCTCCTATTGTATAGCTTGTTTATGGCACGGGTCCACCAGACTGGTTTCCTTTTCTTGGAGGCGTGAGTCTTGGTTTTGCTTGGGATAGCACGATTGTATTTATGTATGTATTTGCTTCCCATTTGTGTGTGGCACCTGACATCTGGGACGAGCAAAACTGATATAATGGCGTCTGCTGCATGATTTATACCCCTGACGTCACGGAATAAGAGACGGCAACCGATGCAGGACCCAAGACTTTTTTTTTTTTTTTAATCTGGCCGACTGAGGGATACTGCAAGCAGATAACCCAAATGTAACGACTGCAACAGTGAATACACAAACATGTACATTTATGGTAAGTGTACACAACTGTAATTTCTTGATTCTTGTCTCTGCCTATTCTTTTGAATATGCAGCTGCCACTATAAAAACACAAACCTTTTTTCTTTTATACCAGCAGCTGCATGTTCACAAGTTGATTGAAACCACTGTTCCACATATCTCGAGCTAAGCAAATGCAAAAACAGATTGCTTGGCTCAAGGTATATGGAATACAGTGGTTAACAGTCACTTGTGGATAATCTGGAAGCAGACTTTAGTTGGATAGTGGTTCTGTCTTCAGGAGGCTTTGGCTGATGTCCTTCATGGATGCATCTGCAGTCATAACAACTGGGTTGTCCTGTCGTCAGGCAGCCCTTCAGTCGGCCGGATTCCAAAGTCCGGGTCCGGCTTCGGCTGATGTCGCACTTCACCCGACGTCATCTCTGTTGGCCTTCGGGTATATAAGCATCAGCCGACGCCATTTTCTTCAGTCTTTCTTGCCGCGTGGCGCCCGAAGCAGAAGCTGTTCGCAAGTGCCGGTCGGTCGGATCCAGAGATTACTTCTACCGAATACTACTTCGAAGACTTCTAAAGCTAAGTACCCCGTTGGGGACTCTTTCTTGCCTCAGCCGATGTCAGAAAAAGTTAATAATTGTTTAACCTGTGGGAAACAAATACCTCATAAAGATTTCCACTCTTACTGCCTGCCCTGTTTAGGCCCAGCCCACGACGTAGCAGCTTGTTCGTCCTGTGCTTCTTTCAACCTCATAATTCTAAGACGTCGGTCAGAGTTTACAGAACAGTTTTTCGGTTCTGACTTTGCGTACATTATGCCTTCGGACCCTCCGACTGCATTCTGCCAAAAAACGCAAAGAAAAAGACCGACACTCGCGGTCCGCGGTTTCGGCCGAAACCATGGTTAAGCAAACCGCGAGTGTCTCGGTTTCGGCCGAAACCGAGAAAACTGAGCAAACTACAACTGAAACTATCACTACAACTGAGGTCCCTGCTAACACTCTTGAATCGGCCTCGGAAATTTTACCCACTACGGTGCTTACCACTGACTTATCAGACACCATTCCCTTGGATGTCTCTACCCCAGCACGTGGTGCTGCTAGGCCTCCAGCAGCCATGTCCATTAAGGCCTTCGCCAGGGCTAAAGCAGCCAAGACTACTAAAACAGTGCCTGTTAAACCCCCTTCCACCAGGCCCTCTGCCAGTTCTCAAATGCTTACCGTGGCAGAAGATTTAATTTCATTAATTAGAGGATCTCAATCTCACCCAGACAGGGCCTCTCAGCCCCCAGAAAAGAGACCTAGGGCAGAGCCCCCTGAGCCAGTGTCCTCTGATGATTCTGCTGATGAATCAGACATAACTGACCAGCCAGAGGCTCCTTTCTCCAATTTTGAAGATTCTGATGCTGAAGAATCCATTCCAGCTGCTTCCCCCAGAAGAATTCTCCTTTGGGAAACCTTGCATGCCATGCGAGAACAGTTCCAATGGCAGCAACAGGATTTTTCAGACTCCAGGAAAGACTTAGGACCTTTTGCACCTACCACAGCACAGGCCCTTGGGTATCCCAGCTGTTCTCTCTGTGGTGGATGAGGCTTTCAATGATGCCTGCCCAGCTGCAGATTCTTTACCCCAGCCCCTGCCAAACCAGACAGATTTTACAGGGTGCCAGATACTCATCACCACCTCTACAAGGCCCCTCTTGCCGACCCGAAACTATATCCCAGGGTCCCAAGGCAGTAGCATGACTATAGCTAAAAACCCTGTTCCTTCTGAAAGGGAAGCAAGGTCATTAGACAGATGGGGTAAAAAGTTTACACTTCAGCCACTCTTTCAGCTAGAGCTTTAAATTGTCAGTTTCACATGATACAATACCAAGAGTTTATGCTTGACCAGTTAACTAAAAGCTAACCACTGATGAATCTCTTGATAAGAATTATGTATTAGAAATGGTAAATAACATACAGCAGGTTAGTAACCATTCTTTAAAATGTGGCTATGATGCACTGGAGGCTTCATTTAGATCAGCCATGACTGGCACAGTAATTAGAAGGCATGCATGGCTAAAGGAGCAAGCTTTACCGGATCATGTTAAATCTAAATTGCTTGATGCTCCTATGGATAAATCAAGTTTGTTTGGTACACCTGCCCAGCAGGTTATGAAGAAAATGGAAGAAAAGGCAAAATCAGTCCAGACAGTTAAAGAATTCTTGCAGGTTCAACCCCCAAGGTTTAGCAGGAACTGGCCTGCCAAAAATTGGTCCTTTCCTGACTCCACAAGACCTCAAAGGGGCAGGAATAGACGCTCCAGAGGCAGAAACCAATCCAGAGGAGGTGCCTACAGAGGACGACAGTGGCAAGGTAACAGAGGCACAGAATCAACACCTGCCTCTACATCAACACAGCCACAGTGACTTAAACCTAAACCCGCCAACCAGGGAACAAATAGCAGCTCCTCTAGGCGGAAAGCTAACCTTATTTTCAAAAAACTGGCACCACATAACAAAGGACAAGTGGATTTTACGAACCATAGATCAAGGTTACCGGTTCCACTTCCACACTTTACCAGTCAAAAGAGGAATGCCAAACCTACCTCCAAATCAAAAAACATAGGCTCTACAACAGATAATGGAATTAGCAAACATGAGAGCTGTGGAAAAAGTGCCAACAGCAGAGCAAGGAAAGGGGTTCTAGTCTAGACTATTCCTAGATCCAAGAAAGGAAAAAAGTTGGAGACCAATTCTAGACCTGTCTACCCTAAATACTTACATCATTGTCCCAAAATTCAAGATGCTGACCCTACAGCAACTTCTTCCCATGCTGGGCAAGGAGTGTTGGCTGGTAACTCTAGATCTCAAGGAGGCATACCTGCACGTCCCCATTCGACCTATCTGCAGAAGATACCTCAGATTTCTTGCAGGATCAGAGCACTATCAATTCTCAGCATTGCCCTTTGGCTTATCTACTGCGCCCAGAGTATTCACAAAATGCCTGGCATCAGTAATCGCCCATTGCAGACTACAGGGAATTCAAATTTATCCATACCTGGACGACTGTCTGATACAAGCGGACAACAAAAGCAAGCTGACAACAGATTTACAAAGGGTCATTTACTTGCTTCAAGCACTGGGATACACAGTCAATTTACAAAAGTCAAGGCTGATACCATCCCAGACAAGGACTTTCCTGGGAGCGGAATTGGACACAGTAAGGCAAATGGCATTCCTAACTACAGAAAAACAAAAGAACTCCCTCTTTACTTCTTGGCACTAACAAATCTGAACAAGTTAACAGCAAGAAAGGTACTGCAGGCCTTGGGTTTCATGGCATCATGCATAATCTTGGTTCCATTTGCCAGACTACATATGAGAAAGCTTCAGTGGTACCTAAAGAATTTATGGTCCCAACACAGACACAGCCTAGAAACGGAAATTCCACTAATACCATGCTTAAAACAGGAGTTCCTATGGTGGGCTCACGATGCCAGTCAAACCCAGGCCTGCCCTTTCGCAAGGTCAAGCAAGCCAGACCATCACAACAGATGCTTCAGACCTGGGATGGGGGCACATATGCTGGACAAATGCGTGCAAGGATTGTGGACACAGGACCAACTTCACCTGCACATCAACCTAAAAGAAATGCTGGCAGTAAAACTGGCAATCCAAAAGTTCAGACCATTTCTCAAGGAAGGCCAGTTGATGATAAGGACAGACAACACCACAGTCATGTGGTACATCAACAAACAAGGAGGCACTCATTCCTACCCCTATGCAGAATGACTTTGGAGCTGTGGACCCTGGCACTCAGCTACAACATCCAGTTACAGGCAATATTTGTACCAGGAAAAGAAAACTCTCTAGCAGATATATTAAGCAGGACTACATCGGATGTCCACGAATGGCAGCTGCACCCGGACATCTTCAAGACCATCTCGAAGAAATGGGGAATGCCTCAGATAGATCTATTCGCATCACCTCTCAATCACCAACTCAAAAAATTCTGCACAAGGACATTCCACCCACTAGCATGGAAAGTGGACTCGCTCTCCTTCAGCTGGAAAGGACTAACAGCATATGCATTCCCACCTCTTCCCTTGATACACAAAGTATTACTAAAAATCAAGGAGGAACGTCCAAGGATAATCCTGATAGCTCCAAACTGGCCAAGACAACATTGGTACCCACTGCTGAGGAGCATGTCTCGTACAATATGTGGCCAATACCCTGATGCCTTTGATGCTAACTCAGAACAACTACAGCACCATGCATCCAAACCTAAAAAACGTTGCAACTGACTGCATGGAACATCACATAGCAGCTGCTAATCCACAGCTTTCACAAAGAGTTAAAGACATTATTCTTGAAGCACGCAGACCTTCAACAAGAAGAAACTATGCTGGGAAATGGAAAAGGTTTGTCATTTGGAGCTCAGAAAGAGGTAAAGATGTATCAAACATAGATATGCCCAATATTCTGGAGTATCTGGCCGAACTACTTCATTCAGGCCTGTCCTATTCCTCCATCAAGATTCATGCATCAGCTATTTCAGCAGAATACAGCTTTGATCCACCTGTTTTTTCACACCCTTTGCTCAGGCAGTTCCTCAGAGGAATCAAGAATGTAAAACCTCCAAGGAAACCACCATTACCAGCCTGGGACTTGAACTTTGTGCTAGAAAAATTGACTCTATCACCTTTTGAACCAGCAGCAACAGCAGACCTGCAACACCGGTCATGGAAAACTGCTTTCCTACTGGCAATTACTTCAGCAGGGAGGGTTTCAGAACTACAGGCCTTAATGGCAGTGCAACCCTTTCTAATCTTCCACCAAGATAGTGTCCATGAGGACTAATCCTACATTTATGCCTAAGGTGGTATCCAGAGTGTCCTTAAACCAGGCAATCCACCTACCTACCTTCTTTCCCAACCCACAAAACAGAGGGGAAAGAATACTGCATACCTTGGATGTACATAGCTACGCTACTACTTGGACAGAACAAAAAATAGCAGAAAGACTGACCAACTTTTCGTAGCCTATGCAACAGGAAGGGAAGGAAAAGCTATTTCCAAACAGACAATCTCCAAATGGATAGGAAATTGCATACGATTCTGTTACTCCTTCCATGGAAAGCAAATTCCACAGAACATAAGACCTCATTCTACAAGGGCAACAGCCACTACCACAGCCTTCTTACGAGGAGTGGCTACCAAAGACATTATTGAGGCGGCTACTTGGACCTCCGTGCATACATTTGCCAAGCATTATAATTTACCTCTATATTCCAGATCCCGAGCAGGGTTTGCCACTGCTGTACTGCAAGGGATCCTAAACACACCATAATCTACCTTTATCCTCCTCCCTAGTTGGCTATGGTATTCTACCCAGTTGTTATGACTGCAGATGCATCCATGAAGGACATAGTACAGTTTTGTACCTACCATAAATGTAGATGTCCGAATGGATAGCATCTGCAGTCAGGATTACCTCCCTCCTTCCCTCTGTGGTACTCCTAGGGTGTTTACCCTTCTAATAGCTAGCTAGTGGGGGGACTTCTTTCATGGTGTATTTGTTTGTATTTATGTACATACATGCTTATTTTTGTGTTTACCTCTATCTTTTGGAAACATTGGCATCTATCCAAAATTTTTAGCCTTCTAGAGGGCTTCTGGCATCTGGGGCAAGAAACACTGAAGAAAATGGCGTCGGCTGATGCTTATATACCCGAAGCCCAACAGAGATGACGTCGGGTGAAGTGCGACATCAGCCGAAGCCGGACCCGGACTTTGGAATCCGGCCGACTGAAGGGCTGCCTGACGACAGGACAACCCAGTTGTTATGACTGCAGATGCTATCCAATTCGGACATCTACATTTATGGTAGGTACAAAACTGTACTTTTTGTAGTCCTTGTCTTTGCCAAAATTCCTTCCCTTTCTAGTAACCACTTTAGTGCATCTCCAATAGGCTTTCAAACATCTGAAATTTTGTTTTTTGGACAGTGTGAAGTTCATCAAATGATAAACATTGCTGCAAATGTGTCCCTTGGATGAGATGTTAAGCCAAAAGCCCCAGCTACCCAAGTTGGTGCTAGCTCAGGCGGATTTAAGATTCGACATCCTGGCTTGGAGAAGAGGAAGCTCCAAGGTGCCATGCCTAAATTTCCCCTAGTCCGTATGAATACCACCTTGTATCTGAAGAAGCCATTGTCCTAGTGCGACTAACCTATAGCAATTATGTTTGGAGTCAAAATAGTAGTGATGTATACCTCTCAACTGTACAGAATTTCGCAGAATGTACAGATTTTTGCCTCCTATTTTTGGTCTGTTTTTGTGGTTTTCTGGCAAATTAGTGGCTAATCATTAAGGACTGAAGTTAGAAAACAGTGAGACAGTCGCACACTTTATCCTTCCAAAAATGCATGAGTGCGCAAAACTTGTTAAATCAGCTTTCTAAGTTTGTAAGAGCAATATGTAAAAAATTTTCCCTATTTTTGGGACCCAGAATTCTTGCTTTAAGAGGTTGAGAGGTATGTTGTGATGGACAGTATTAAAAAAAAAAAAAAAAAAAAAATATATTTGAGATGAGAAAGTAGCAAACTTTTTTTTGGGTACTTAAAAAAATATATATATATATATTTGAGATGAGAAAGTAGCAAACTTTTTTTTTTTGGGTACTTGTGACGTTTTCAAACCAGCTCACCAGAAAGATGCAGAGGAACTGGCATTTTTAATGCACAATGCTGAGCGCTTTTAGTCCTTAATGGACTTGATCAGAACCTCAGTGTGACTTCTTTTAAAACAGTTATATGACCAGAATTACTTTTATATGGATAAAGATTATAATAATGCATTCAAATTATCAACTTTCAACAGTATATGTTAAAACTAGGCATACTACGATTGTAATTATAAAACGCAAGAAATCTAAATTTGCTAATATAAATCTAGATGATAACCTGCTGTAGTCTGAAATTGCTAGAATAAGTCACAAGCCTCTGCTGTCTCACTCCATGAGAATGGCAAGTTTTATAAGTTTTTGAAATATTGGGGAAAATATTGAAGGCAAACTGTATTTGATGGTATTGAAAGAATTGTGTATGGTGGGGGGATGAGTAAGGTTTTTGCAGGCTATACATTATTTAGATGAGCTTGTCCTGTTGTGACGGCTGAATTAAACTAGAGTTTCTTTGACTAGGGGAATTGGACTCCTCACTATGTGTACAAGTCTGTTTGTGCCTGTGGGTCATACAGAGGCAGATGTTTTTCTGTTCCCAGCCAAAAAAATTATCTTTTTGTAGCAGATGTCTGCCCCCTCCCTTACTGTTTTACTGTCTTCAGGACTACCTCTTTCATGGCATGAGCTTACAAGTTACTTTCCAAATGTTTTGCAACTGATGAATTCTTTCCAGTTAAGGATTAAGGGGCTGAAGATTTGGTGACATTTACCAGTAAGTAGTGTTGTACAAATGGCAGTTGCTATGATATAAATATGGTGACTGTGAAGACTGGTTGCATTCCCGTATTACATTATGCCTGTAAACACGAGTAACCCTGTCTGTGGAATGTAAGAGTACTGAGCTACTTGTTATCCTGTCATGGCTTCTTGGAATCCCTTTATCGAGTGCATCCCTTGGTTATGAGCTCCTGGTGCCTACGTTTTTCCCCTAAATTGATGCTTTTAGCAACTGTCTACTTTGTCCACTCTTTTCAGTTACTTGTAGATGTGAAGTGTCCATTAAAGTATGGCAGCTCTACTGGTTTCTTCATTTGTACACGGTCAACAAGTTACCTTTTTTTTTTTCTTTTTTTTTAAGAGCTGCTTCCTCAGTCTCTTCAGCTTTGAATTTATTCTTAAAGGCAGCACCATCAGATTTCTGTTGGGTTTGACCACTTTCTGAAATGGTGTGTGGTTCTGCTGTGGTTTTGAAGTAGAATGTTTAGTTTAGTTTTTTAGGAGACTCTTTATGTGCAGCAGTTTAAGCTTTACAAACACTGCATATGTGGGAGGTGTTGAACCAAAGCTGCTTTCTTTTCCTGCTTCATTGTGGTACTCAGCACAGCTCCATATGGCAGTTTTTCAACAGGAAAGATAATTTCTAGGCTTTGAGTGTTATGCAGCACAGCTGGTGAAAGGTGTATGCCAAGTCTTCATTTGTATTTCACTGATTATGTAAAACTTGAAGACCACATTTCTGCATGGGGGGCTGAAATGGAAAATGGCTATAATCCAACAGAAATAAAGTAAAAAAAAATCGAAGTACTCTGCACATGAAAGATTTGAAAGCACAATGGTCTCATTTTAGCTTGATCTGCTCAGTTGTCAATATTTGAACACTGTTGGAATGGAAGTTGCTGATCCCATGTATTTAGATCTGCCCTGCATATGAACGCTATAAAATAAATTGCAGCAGTTTTCACTAGAAGTAAAATGTGTACCAGTAATTTATATTTTATTTAACTGGATAAGCCCACTGGCTGCAAGTGTCCTCCTGAGGTGAGCTGGGAGCAGTGTCTGACTTCCTGTGTTACTTAAACCGACCCAAGAAAGTAATCAAACTTATTACCCTTGACTACAGGAAGTAGCTCCATTAACAGCTCTGAGCTAAATTCTGTATCAACTGCCTTGAAAGTTAATTGAGCAGTTGTCATGCTAGCAGTCTCACTATTGAGAGAAGTGAAACTGAGCCGCTTTAGTAGATACTTGGGCTCATAGTTGCAAGGTAGTACATGGAACATAGAAAATAAACTAATATAAACATAATTGATTCTGAAGCTGGTTTTGTTTAATGTTGCTAGTCATGCCCAAGTGCTTGATTTTAGAGCAGTCATAACGGCAGAAACGTTTAGCAAAGTGTCTGGGTGCACAGTATTCTTTGGTGCTGAATTGAGCAACTGTGATCACCAGCTTCAGATGCTGTTTGGTGGACAAGTCGTGGTGATCACAACCAAGATGCCATATTTTCTAGGCCAGAGAGCTGGGGGGGGGGGTTGTATGAGCAGTATGTCTTGTAGGGTAGAGGACTAAAGCTCTGATTTTTAAGAGCAGTTTGTTAATGCCGGGGATATATGTTTTTTTGAATCTTTTAACTGGAGGCTTTATTCTTCTAATATATGTAGACCCTTTAAGACACCAATGGAAACACCGGGCCTGCATCCAAGGTTCTCTTGCCAAATAGGGAAAGTAGGCTGTCGTATTTGGCAAAGTGTACACTTCTGCTACCCTAGCCATAAGAGCTCTCAACTGGCCGTTCACATATTCTGTCTTGCAACAGATAAAACCCAAGGCAAAGGGAATGCAACATAAGAGCCTCGAGAGGGACCTAACAGGAAGCTTCCAGTGTCTGACTCCAGGTGTTCAGACACTTGCTTAAATGGGGCTGTGATGCCCTAGATTTATGAAGGGCAGCAGCTACGAGGGTTAAAGCTTATCTCCTTATTGCACCCTAGGGCAAGGAACTTTTTGTTTAGACCCCCATTTGAGAATATTGAGACTGGATCAGAATGGGAAGACTTGCCAGTGTGTTCTTTCCCTCCCACCTAGGTTTAACAGAAACGATTTGGGGGGGGTCACAACACTTCAAGATACTGTTATTCCAAGGGGAACAGTCAAGTTCCATTCAGAAGTGGCAAGGCTGATGTCCTTCATGGATGCATCTGCAGTCATAACAAATGGGTTGTCCTGTCGTCAGGCAGCCCTTCGGTCGGCCTTCGGCTGATGTTGCACTTCACCCGACGTCATCTCTGCTGGTCTTCGGGTATAAAGGCATCAGCCGACGCCATTTTCCTCAGTCTTTCTTGCCGCGTGGCGCCCGAAGCAGAAGCTGTTCGCAAGGGCCGGTCGGTCAGATCCAGAGATTACTACTACCGAATACTACTTCGAAGACTTCTAAAAAGCTAAGTACCCCGTTGGGGACTCTTTCTTGCCTCAGCCGATGTCAGAAAAAGTCAATAACTGTAACTTGTGGGAAACAAATACCTCATAAAGATTTCCACTCTTACTGCCTACCTTGCTTAGGCCCAGACCACGACGTAGCAGCCTGTTCGGCCTGTGCTTCCTTCAACCGACGAACGCTTAGGCGTCGGTCGGAGTTTGCTGAACAGTTTTTCGGCTCAGATTTTGCGTACATTATGCCGTCGGATCCTCAGACTACCCAAATTGTTAAAAAACGCAAAGAAAAAGACAGACACTCGCGGTCCGCGGTTTCGGCCGAAACCACGGTTTTGCAAGCCGCGAGTGTCTGTTTCGGCCGAAACCGGTCAATCTTCAGCTGAATCCATGACTACTACTGAGGCTCCTGCTACCTTAGTTGAATCTGCCTCAGAAATTTTGCCTACAATTGTGGTTCCTAGTGATTTATCAGACACCATCCCTTTGGATGTATCTACCCTAGCACGTGGTGCTGCTAGGCCTCCTGCAGCCATGTCTATTAAGGCCTTTGCCAGGGCTAAAGCAGCCAAATCTGTTAAATCAGTGCCTGTTAAGCCCCCCTCACACAGGCCCACTTCAAGTTCACAAATGCTTACTCTGGCAGAGGATTTAATATCCTTAATTAGGGGATCCCAATCTCACCCAGACAGGGCCTCTCGGCCCCCAGAAAAGAGACCTAGAGCAGAGCCCCCCGAGCCAGTGTCCTCTGATTCTGCGGATGACTCAGACATTACAGACCAGCCAGAGGCTCCTTTTTCTACTTATGGAGATTCCGATGCTGAAGAATCCATTCCAGCTGCCTCTCCACCAGAGGAATTTTCCTTTGGGGAAACCTTGCATGCCATGAGAGAACAATTCCAATGGCAGGGACAAGACTTCTCAGATTCAAGAAAAAGGCTTAGGGCATTTCTGCACTTACCACAACATAGGCCCTTAGCTATACCTCCTGTACTGCCTGTTGTGGATGATGCATTTAATGATGTTTGCACTGCTCCTGATTCTTTACCTCCAGCCCCTGCCAAACCAGATAGATTTTACAGGGTGCCTGACACTCATCACCACCTATACAAGGCCCCACTTGCAGATCCTGAAACTATATCCCAGGGGCCTAAGGCAGTAGCCTCGACCTCAGCAAAAAACCCTATTCCTTCTGAAAGGGAATCCAGGTCCTCAGAGAGATGGGGGAAAAAAGTTTACACCTCTGCTACTCTCTCAGCTAGAGCTTTAAACTGTCAGTTTCATATGATCCAATACCAAGAGTTTATGCTTGATCAGTTAACTAAAAAGCTGTCCTCTGATGACTCCTTAGATAAGAAATATGTATTGGAAATGGTGAATAACATCCAACAGGTTAGTAACCATTCTTTAAAATGTGGCTATGATGCACTGGAGGCTTCATTTAGATCAGCCATGACTGGCACAGTGATGAGAAGGCATGCATGGTTGAAAGAACAGGTCTTACCGGATCATGTTAAAGCAAAGCTGTTAGATGCTCCTATGGATAAGGCCAGTCTATTTGGTACACCTGCTCAGCAAGTAATGAAGAAAATGGAAGAGAAGGCAAAATCTGTACAAACAGTTAAAGATTTCTTACAGGTTCAGCCCCCAAGGTTTAGCAGGAACTGGCCTGCCAAAAATTGGTCCTGCCAAAGAGGCAGGAATAGACGCTCTAGAGGCAGAAATCAATCCAGAGGAGGTGCCTACAGAGGACGACAGTGGCAAGGCAATAACCGGGGCACAGACACAACCACTGCCACTGCAACAGGACAATCACAGTGACTTAACTCTGACACCGCCTACCAGGGAGCAAATAGCAGCACCTTTAGGCGGAAAGTTAGCCTTATTTTTGAAAAATTGGCACTATATCACAAAAGACAAGTGGATTTTGCAAACCATAGACAAAGGCTACCGGTTCCACTTCCACACCTTACCAGTAAAAAGAGGAATGCCAAACCTACCTCCAAATCAAAAAACAGAAGCTCTACAGCAGATAGCGAAATTAGCAAAGATGAGAGCTGTGGAAAGAGTACCAATAACAGAACAGGGCAAAGGATTCTACTCCAGACTCTTCCTAGTACCAAGAAAAGAGAAAAGTTGGAGACCTATTCTCGACCTGTCCGTCTTAAACACATACATCATTGTCCCAAAATTCAAAATGCTGACCCTACAGCAACTTCTTCCCATGCTGGGCAAGGAGTGTTGGCTGGTAACTCTAGATCTCAAGGAGGCATACCTGCACGTCCCCATACGACCAAATTGCAGAAGATACCTCAGATTTCTTGCAGGATCAGAGCATTATCAATTCTCAGCATTGCCCTTTGGCTTATCTACTGCGCCCAGAGTATTCACAAAATGCCTGGCATCAGTAATCGCTCACTGCAGACTACAGGGAATCCAAATTTATCCATACCTGGACGACTGCCTGTTACAAGCGGACAACAAAAGCAAGCTGACAACAGATTTACAAAGGGTCATTTGCTTACAAGCCCTGGGATACACAGTCAATTTACAAAAGTCAAGGATGATACCATCCCAAACAAGAACATTCTTGGGTGCGGAATTGGACACAGTAAAACAAATGGCATTCCTAACTGCAGAAAAACAAAAAGAACTCCCTCTTTACTTCTTGGCATTAACAAAGCAGAACAAACTAACAGCAAGAAAAGTTCTGCAGGCCTTGGGCTTCATGGCATCATGCATAATCTTGGTCCCACATACCAGACTACATATGAGAAAGCTACAGTGGTACCTAAAGGATTCATGGTCTCAACACAGGCACAGCTTAGAAACCGAGATCCCACTAATCCCATGCCTAAAACAGGAGTTCCTATGGTGGGCTCAAGCATGCCAGTCAAACCCAGGCTTACCCTTCCACAACTTTCAAGCAAGCCAAACCATCACAACGGACGCCTCGGACCTAGGCTGGGGGGCGCACATGTTGGACAAATGCATACAAGGACTGTGGACTCGAGACCAGCTGCACCTGCACATAAACCAAAAAGAAATGCTGGCAGTAAAACTAGCAATCCAGAAATTCAGACCATTCCTCAAAGAAGGCCATTTAATGATAAGGACAGACAACACCACAGTCATGTGGTACATCAACAAATAGGGAGGCACTCATTCATACCCCCTATGCAGAATGACTCTGGACCTTTGGAATCTGGCTCTGAGCTACAACATCCAGTTACAGGCAATATTTGTACCGGGAAAAGAGAACACCCTAGCAGACATGTTAAGCAGAACCACCTCGGATGCTCACGAATGGATGCTACACCCGGACATCTTCAAGGCCATCACAAAGAAATGGGGAATGCCACAAATAGACCTACTCGCATCCCACTCCATCACCAGCTCAAAAAATTCTGCACAAGGACATACCACCCACTTACATGGAAGGTGGACTCTCTATCCTTCAGTTGGAAAGGCCTGACAGCATATGCATTTCCACCTCTTCCCTTGATGCACAAGGTACTACTGAAAATCAAAGAGGAACGTCCAAGGATAATCCTGATAGCTCCGAATTGGCCAAGACAACACTGGTATCCTTTGCTGAGGAGCATGTCTCGGGGGAGAATGTGGTCAATACCCCTGATGCCTTTGATGTTGACTCAGAACAACTACAACATCATGCATCCAAACCTAAAAACCTTGCAACTGACTGCCTGGAACATCACATAGCAGCAACTAACCCAGACCTGTTCCAAAGGGTTAAAGACATTATCCTTGAAGCCCGCAGACCTTCAAGAAGGAACTATGCAGGAAAATGGAAAAGGTTTGTCATTTGGAGTACTGAAAGAGGAAAATATGTCGAACATAGATATTGCTAACATCCTGGAGTACTTGGCAGAGCTTCTACATACAGGCCTGTCCTATTCCTCCATCAAGATACATGCATCAGCTATTTCAGCAGAATACAGCTTCGATCCACCTGTCTTTTCGCATCCTCTACTCAGGCAGTTCCTCAGAGGGATCAAGAATGTAAAACCTCCTAGGAAACCACCATTACCAGCATGGGACTTGAACTTTGTGCTAGAAAAGTTGACACTCCCTCAGTTTGAACCAGCAGCAACAGCAGATCTGCAACACCTATCATGGAAAACTGCTTTCCTACTGGCAATTACTTCAGCAAGGAGGGTTTCGGAACTACAGGTCTTAATGGCAGTGCAACCCTTCCTAATCTTCCATCAAGATAGGGTGTCCATGAGAACTAATCCTACATTTATGCCTAAGGTGGTATCCAGAGTGTCTTTAAACCAGGCAATCCACCTACCTACCTTCTTTCCCAACCCACAGAACAGGGGGGAAAGACTGCTGCATACCTTGGATGTACATAGGCAGTTACGCTACTACCTGGACAGAACCAAAAGTAACAGAAAAACTGACCAGCTTTTAGTAGCCTATGCAACAGGAAGGGAAGGAAAAGCAATTTCCAAACAGACAATCACCAAATGGATAGGAAATTGCATAAGATTCTGTTACTCCTACCATGGAAAACCAATTCCACAGAACATAAGACCTCATTCTACAAGGGCTACAGCCACTACCACAGCTTTCTTACGAGGAGTGGCAACAGAGGACATTATTGAGGCGGCTACTTGGACCTCCGTGCATACATTTGCCAAGCATTATAATTTACCTCTATACTCTAGATCCCGAGCAGGGTTTGCCACTGCTGTACTGCAAGGGATCCTAACTACACCATATTGTTTCTTCCTCCACCCCTAGTTTGGCTATGGTATATTCTACCCATTTGTTATGACTGCAGATGCATCCATGAAGGACATAGTACAGTTTTGTACCTACCATAAATGTAGATGTCCGAACTGGATAGCATCTGCAGTCAGGATTACCCACCCACCTTCCCCTCTGTGGTACTCCTAGGGTATTTACCCTCCTAATAGCTAGCTGGGGGGGAGTCTCTTATGGTGTATTTGTTTGTATATATGTACATACATGCTTATTTTTTGTGTTTGCCTTCTACTTTTTTTTGGAAACATTGGCATTTATCCAAAATTTAGCCTTCCAAGAGGGCAACTGGCATCTGGGGCAAGAAACACTGAGGAAAATGGCGTCGGCTGATGCCTTTGTACCCGAAGACCAGCAGAGATGACGTCTGGTGAAGTGCGACATCAGCCGAAGCCGGACCCAGACTTTGGAATCCGGCTGACCGAAGGGCTGCCTGACAACAGGACAACCCATTTGTTATGACTGCAGATGCTATCCAGTTCGGACATCTACATTTATGGTAGGTACAAAACTGTACTTTTCTAGTAGGCTGGGGCAGGTAGATCAGAGGACCAATGACCCAGAGGGGAGCAGCTTTGACTTATCTAATCACCTTCATCAAAAAATCCCATCCCTTCAGCCCACCCAGAAACTTGAGGAGGCTTTCCCCATTTTGGGAAAAAATCATCCAGGGTGAGTAAGGTACTCCACACCATAAAGAAAGGGTACTGGTTTTAATTCTGGAGTATTCTTTCCATCTTGGAGATCCCTTCTTTTCCAAAATAGCAAACTCCTTTATTCCCAACCAGGTAAAGACCTTCGGTAGCGATCATTCAGTTCCCCCCCAAAAGATAGTCACAGAATTCTATTCAAGGCTCCTCTTGGTCCCCAAAAAGGAGACCCATTTTGGATCCTTCTAGGCTGCAAATTTTTATTGTTACACACATTCAGAATAAAACTCCTACGTGTCATTGTGCCAGGAACATGGAGGGGAATGTTGGAGACAACACCCTTATCTTTGACATTAGATACTGTTGCAGTAGCTTAAGCTGTTTGGGCTATGTCCTGCCAAGGATGTGAACAGCTGGCAGTGTTATCCAAGCTAAAGGGCTCTTTCCATGATGTCCTTCAAGGATGCATCTGCAGTCCTTACAAATGGGTTGTCCTGTCGTCAGGCAGCCCTTCGGTCGGCCGGATTCCAAAGTCTGGGTCTGGCCTCGGCTGGTGTCGCACTTCACCCAACGTCATAGCGGCAGTTCGGGTATAAAGGCATCAGCCGACGCCATTTTCCTCAGTCTTTCTTGCCGCGTGGCGCCCGAAGCAGAAGCTGTTCGCAAGTGCCGGTCGGTCAGAACCAGAGATTACTACTACAAGTACCGAAGACTTCTAAAAAGCTAAGTACCCCGTTGGGGACTCTTTCTTGCCTCAGCCGATGTCAGAAAAAGTGAATAACTGTTTAACTTGTGGGAAACAAATACCTCATAAAGATTTCCACTCTTACTGCTTACCTTGCTTAGGCCCAGACCACGACGTAGCAGCTTGTCTAGCCTGTGCTTCTTTCAACCGGCGGACACTTAGACGCCGGTCGGAATTTTTTCGGCTCCGATTTTGCTTACATTATGCCGTCGGATACTCCGACTATGCAAATTTCTAAAAAGCGCAAGGAAAAGGACCGACACTCGCGGTCCACAGTTTCGGCCGAAACCGCGGTTAAGCCAACGGCGAGTGTCTCTGTTTCAGCTGAAACAGAGTCCACGGTTCTTCCTTTGGCTGAAAGCGTTCCTCCTACCGAGGCCTCATCCAGCATGGTGGCATCGGCTTCTGAAATACCACCCGCTCTTGCAGGTTCACAGGATTTATCGGATACTATCCCCTTGGATATTTCTACCCCTGCACGTGGAGCTGCTAGGCCACCTGCATCTGTCGATTAAGGCCTTTGCCAGGGCTAAAGCAGCAAAATCTACCAAAACTGTGCCTGCTAAGACCCCCTCACACAGGCCTAGCTCTAGTTCACAAATGCTTAGTCTTGCAGAGGATCTCATTTCTTTGATCCGGGGATCCCAACCTCACCCAGACAGGGCCTCTCACCCACCTCCAGAGAAGAGGCCTAGAGCAGAGCCCCCTGAGCCAGTTTCTACAGATAACTCCTCTGATGACTCAGATAATTCTAACCCTCCAGAGGGCCCTTTTTCTCCTTATGAGGACTCTGATGCAGAAGAGTCCATTCCTTCTGCCTCTCCGCCTGAGGAATTTTCCTTTGGGGAAACCTTGCATGCTATGAGGGAACAATTTCAATGGCAGGGCCAGGAATTTTCAGACTCTAGGAAAAGGCTTAGAACCTTTCTGCATTTGCCACAGCATAGGCCTTTAGCCATTCCTCCAGTACTTACTGTTGTGGATGATGCATTTAATGATGCTTGTACTGCTCCTGATTCTCTTCCTCCGGCCCCTGCTAAGCCCGAAAGATACTACAGGGTTCCGGACACGCATTATCATTTGTATAAGGCCCCTCTTGCAGATCCCGCAACTATCTCCCAGGGACCCAAGGCTGTAGCAGCTACCTCTGCCAAAAACCCCCTCCCCTCTGAAAGGGAATCTAGGGCCTTAGAGAGATGGGGTAAAAAAATTTACACTTCTGCTACTCTTTCAGCTAGAGCCTTGAACTGTCAATTCCACATGATTCAGTATCAGGAATTTATGTTAGATCAGTTAACTAAAAATCTGTCCTCTGATGAACCATTAGACAAAAAATCTGTTCAGGAAATGGTACATAACATTCAGCAGGTCAGTAATCATTCTTTAAAATGCGGCTATGATGCACTGGAGGCTTCCTTTAGATCAGCCATGACTGGCACAGTGATCAGAAGACATGCATGGTTAAAAGAGCAGTCCTTACCAGACCATGTTAAATCAAAGCTCCTAGATGCTCCCATGGATAAGCTCAATTTGTTTGGCTCCCCTGCACAGCAAGTGCTGAAGAAGGTGGAAGAGAAAGCAAAATCTGTCCAGACAGTCAAGGATTTCTTGCAGGTCCAGCCTCCAAGGTTTAGCAGGAACTGGCCTTCCAAGAATTGGTCCTTTCCAGACACCTCCAGAGCTCAGAGAGGCAGAAATAGGCGCTCAAGAGGCAGGGGTCAATCCAGAGGTGCCTACAGGGGACGTCAATAGCAGGCTAACAACCAGCGAGGTACAGCGACAGACCCAGCCGCCACCACTTCCACAGGACAATCACAGTGACTTGGCTCTGGCACCGCCTACCAGGGAACAACTAGAAGCACGCTTAGGTGGGAAGCTAGCCTTATTTTCAGTAAACTGGCATTACATCACAGGAGACAAATGGATTTTACAGACAATAGACCAAGGTTACAGGTTTCACTTCCATACTCTACCAAGGAAGAGAGGAATGCCAAACCTACCTCCAAATCAGAAGACAGAAGCTCTACAACAAATAACTCTCTTACTAAGGATGAGAGCTGTAGAAAGGGTACCATCTATGGAACAAGGGCAAGGATTTTACTCCAGACTTTTCCTGGTACCAATAAAAGAAAACCAATGGAGACCTATTCTCGACCTGTCCGCTTTAAACACATACCTCATTGTTCCAAAATTCAAAATGTTGACCCTATAGCAGCTTCTTCCCATGCTGGGCAAGGAGTCTTGGCTGGTAACTCTAGATCTCAAGGAGGCATACCTGCACGTCCCCATATGACCAAATTGCAGAAGATACCTCAGATTTCTTGCAGGATCAGAGCATTATCAATTCTCAGCATTGCCCTTTGGCTTATCTACTGCGCCCAGAGTATTCACGAAATGCCTGGCATCAGTAATTGCTCATTGCAGGCTTCAGGGAATTCAAATTTACCCGTACCTGGACGACTGCCTGTTACAAGCGGACAACAAAAACAAATTAACAAAAGATTTGGAAAGGGTCATTCATCTACTACAAGCCCTGGGATACACAGTCAATATAAAAAAGTCAAGGCTGATGCCATCCCAAAGGATTACCACCTTGGGTGCAGATTTGGACAAAACAAATGGCATTCCTGACAGTAGAAAAACAGGAGCAACTCCCTTTCTACTTCATGGCATTAACAAAGCAGAACCAGCTAACAGCAAGAAAAGTCCTGCAAGCTGTCTGTTACATGGCATCCTGCATAATATTAATTCCACATGCCAGACTACATATGAGAAAGTTACAGTGGTACCTAAGGAATTTATGGTCTCAGCACAAGCACAGCCTAGAAACCCAAATTCCAATAATTCCATGCCTGCAACAAGAATTCCAATGGTGGGCCCAGGCCTGTCAATCAAACAAGGGACTTCCCTTCCACAGCACTCAACCAAGCCAGACCATCACAACAGACGCCTCAGACCTCGGTTGGGGGGCACACATGCTGGACAAATGCATACAAGGCTTATGGACTCAAGACCAGCTGCACCTACACATAAATCAAAAGGAAATGCTGGCAGTAAAACTGGCAATTCAGGCATTCAGACCATTTCTTCAACAGGGTCAACTGCTGATAAGGACGGACAACACCACAGTTATGTGGTACATCAACAAACAGGGAGGCACACATTCATAACCTCTATCCCGGATGGCAATGGACCTCTGGTATGTGGCACTGAGCTTCAACATTCAGCTACAAGCAAATTTTGTGCCAGGAAAAGAAAATATACTAGCAGATATCCTAAGCAGAACCACCACGGATGCCCACGAATGGATGTTGCATCCGGACATCTTCAAAACCATTACAGGGAAATGGGGACTGCCAGAAATAGACTTATTTGCATCCCCACACAATCACCAACTGAAAAAATTCTGCACAAGGACGTACCACCCACTTTCTTGGAAAGTGGACTCACTATCTTTCAGTTGGACAAACCTGACAGCATATGCATTCCCACCTCTTCCTTTGATGCACAAGGTGCTACTGAAGATCAAAGAAGACCGTCCAAGGATCATCCTGATAGCTCCAGACTGGCCAAGGCAACATTGGTACCCATTACCGAGGAGTATGTCTCTGGAACAAATATGGCCTCTGCCCTTAGTTCCCTTGCCGTTAACACAGAACAACTTCAAAACCCTGCATCCAAACCTGAAAACACTGCAGCTGACTGCCTGGAACATTGCATAAGACCAAATAACTCAGCTTTATCTCAAAGGGTTAAAGACATTATCTTGGAGGCTCGCAGACCCTCAACAAGAAAAAATTATTCAGCAAAATGGAAAAGAGATCTCATTTGGAGTACTGCAAAAGGAGAGAATGTGTCACTGGTAAACATAGCTAACATCCTGGAATACTTGGCAGAGCTCTTTCACAACGGCCTGTCCTAATCTTCCATTAAGATTCATGCATCAGCTATTTCAGCAGAATACAACTTGGATCCTCCAGTATTCTCACATCCTCTGCTCAGGCAGTTTCTGAGAGGGATTAAAAATGTAAAGCCACCCAGGAAGCCGCCATTGCCAGCATGGGACTTGAACTTTGTGCTAGAAAAGTTGACACTCCCTCCTTTCGAGCCAGCAGCAACAGCAGAATTACACTACTTATCATGGAAAACTGCTTTCCTGCTTGCAATCACTTCAGCAAGAAGGGTATCTGAGCTACAGGCATCAATGGCAGTACAGCCCTTCCTGATCTTCCATCAAGATAGTGTCCATGAGAACTAATCCTACTTTTATGCCAAAGGTGGTCTCCAGGGTATCTAAATCAAGCTATCCACCTACCTACATTCTTCCCCAACCCACAAAACAGGGGAGAAAGACTGCTGCATACCTTGGATGTACATAGACAATTACGTTACTACCTGGACAGGACCAAGAGCAATAGAAAAACTGACCAGCTACTGGTAGCATATGCAACAGGAATGGAAGGAAAAGCAATTTCAAAACAGACAATCTCTAAGTGGATAGGAAATTGTGTTAGATTTTGTTACTCCTACCATGGAAAGAAAACTCCAGAAAACATCAGGCCTCACTCTACAAGGGCTACAGCCACTACCACAGCTTTTTTACGAGGAGTGGCTACCAAAGACATTTTAGAGGCTGCTACTTGGAGCTCTGTGCATACATTTGCCAAGCATTATAATTTACCTTTATACTCCAGATCCCGAGCAGGTTTTGCCACTGCTGTTTTGCAAGGGATCTTAACTACACCATAATCTATTTCTCCTCCTCCCCCCAGTTTGGCTATGGTATTTTACCCATTTGTAAGGACTGCAGATGCATCCTTGAAGGACATAGTACAGTTTTGTACCTACCATAAATGTAGATGTCAGATAGGCATGCATCTGCAGTCAGGATTACCCACCCTCCTTCCCCTCTGTGGTATTCCTAGGGTATTTGCCCATCTTGTAGCTAGCTGGGGTAATCTATTATGGTGTATTTGTTTGTATATATGTACATACATGCTTATTTTTTGTTTGGTCTCTACTATTTGGAACCATTTGCATTTATCCAAATTTAGCCTTTCTAGAGGGCACCTGGCATCTGGGGCAAGAAACACTGAGGAAAATGGCGTCGGCTGATGCCTTTATACCCGAAGAACTGCCGCTATGACTTCGGGTGAAGTGCGTCACCAGCCGAGGCCAGACCCAGACTTTGGAATCCGGCCGACCGAAGGGCTGCCTGACGACAGGACAACCCATTTGTAAGGACTGCAGATGCATGCCTATCGGACATCTACATTTATGGTAGGTACAAAACTGTACTTTCTGCAAACTGCCGGGAGTTCAAGCAGAGTGCCAAAAGCTCCAGACCTTTCTTGCCAATGAAGTACCCTTCTAATGTGGGCGTCATGGAACTTGACTGACTCTTGGCTAACAAGTCTTCAAGGCTGGGCACATTTCCTTTAGTGAAATAATTCAACTAATTTTCTGAAACTTTTTTTCTGTAAAGCTAATTTATGTTAAGGGAAACATGTTTAGTTTGGATTGTAATTCTGTAGCAGAGGATTTTTACTGCGAAAAGCATTGAAAACCATTTTCATTCACTTAAGACATATATTGCTCAATTCCTACCTTTTCCTAAAGTTTCACTTTTTCTGTTTAGACAATTTTTAATACTGTATCTTAGTTCAAGATGTTAAATGTTGGTTGAGCAAATAATTGCAACCAGCAAGTACTCTGTAGAGAATTGTTAAAATCTGCCAAGTGATTACATTCCCCAGAATGTTCCCACTTGCTTCCATTTCCAAGTAAACTACCTTCATTTGCTGTCTGATGAAAAGTTCTCTGAAGTATGCTTTGGGTATAAAAATATAAAGAGAAATAAAGCTGGAAACGGCCAACACTGTAAACTGAACACACAAATTCCATTCCAAAATGCAGCATGAACGTTACACTAGCACAAGTTGGACACCAAGTACGAAAAAATGTCTCCAAAACCACTTTATTCTTTCCAAAATACAAGTTAAGTGCTTTCATCCATGTTCTGATGAAGTCTATACTATTAGATGAACGCGCTTAACTTGTATTTTGGAAAGAATAAAGTGGTTTTGGAGACATTTTTTCGTACTTGGTTTCCAACTTGTGCTAGTGTAACGTTCATGCTGCATTTTGGAATGGAAAGTCGTAAACATTCTGGATTTGCATATTTGGGAGCCAAGCAGAAGTCTTAATATTGTTCCTTTGTAAAATAGTTTTCCATTCTCTGTTCCTGTCTTTTAACCTTCTCCAGATTCTGTTAAGTATTTTATATCCTATTAATCTGTTTAACAGCAACTTCTATTCCAGCTTCAGCTACAAACTCTGATGTAACCGGTCACACTTGTGTCCCTTTCGCTTGTCTATACTTGGCCATCCCTTCCAGGGGTTCGTGGTCTGTAATCTGCAGTCCAAATTTGTTTGGCTTTAAACATTTCTTCTAGTTATTTTCTCCCAATACCTTGATTCCTGTGCTAAGTTTCTCCTGTAAATTCAGCCCACGTTTACCTTTGTTCTGTACCGCTGTTTGCTGTCATCCCTATTGTAGAATCTCATTTCCCCCTTCTTGTGTTGGCTTGGTTCTTGTACTTCTGATGCTTTGTTTTCCATAAACAAGATTTTGAATGCAGGTCTCATCAGACTTCCTGTTTGATAATCGCCCTTTTCCACTTTGACTTGTAACTTTTTGCTTATGTATATGAGCCTTAACTGAATATCTAAAGTATCCCTCTAAGTTTGGTAATCCTAAAACACTTGAGGCGAAGGGGTGAATCTGCTTATCCCGCTTACTTGTGCCCTCTACCCCTCCCAACTATCATTCCACTGCATTCATTTTTAAAAATGTCTGACTAGCATGTATACCTAAACTGAGTAAAAAGTTTAACTGCTTGCATCTTTCTATCCATATCCATAATTAAGAGCTTCCAGGTTCTCATTTTCTTTATTTTTTTTGTCCCCATATATCGGAGGAGTGGGGTTCAGGTTGCAGGAGCCACCATATCTATGTGCAGTCTTGTCTGTTTAAAAGACTTTGCCAAAGACACCATTGTAAGGATACATTAGAGACCACACCAGCGTTGGTTCAGCTGCAACAAACATCAAAACCAAACACCTGGGAGGAACCAAAGATGTCCTCCTGTTCCTATGTTGCAGTATTCTAGGTGTGGGATTTCCTGCCCTCAAGCAACTCTTAACGTTATCTTCTGTACAGAAGCATCAGCTTGGCTGCTGTAGTGTGTGTGGGACATCACACCTTGGGGCCATAAACCAAGAGGCCTTAAATGTAATGTCTGCAAGCACAATTCTCAACTTTTCCGCCGCAGATGACATTTGCATCATATGATCGCTTCACAGACGTCGCTTACTTAAAGATAAGTAGCCTGTTGGGTTTCAAACTTTCTTATTTTTGACAATTGTTATAGCGAACGCTTGGTTGTTGTAGCCATTAGCTGAAGTCAGGAAAAAAAAAGGGAAAGTGCCAATGTGGGTGCCAGATACCCCACAAGGACACCCATGAAAGGTGTTTTTTGCTAAGGCTGGGAACACTATCACTCCTGTGCTGTTTGTCAGTCATCTGTGCCTAAGAATTTGCGCAGCTATTTAGCCTCATTAAATCTTTACCTCGAGAGCCAACGCCTCAAACTGTTAGCTGTTAGGATGGATCCTGCATCGGGGGGGCCACACCTGAACTTTCGAGCAAGAAGGCCAAGTTTCCTAGGCTGCTTTTGCTTGCCGACACACTGCCAACTGCCGATCTAGGGGTTGAGGTGCGCTTAGAGGATCAGTCAACTGCAGTGATGTCCCTCAAAGTCGATTCATAGCAAATGACCGGCGCATGCTCTGAGCTCGCTCAAACATCTACATCGGTCGAGGGGGAACCAGTTTCAGTGGTACCTCCAGCAGGGATCGAAACTTCAGATGTGCTAATCTCCAAACGTGACACCAGGCCACTGTCTGCTTCCTCTCCAGCCAAAAAGAAGCAGAAACCTAAACATACCTCCTCTTCAGAAGTCGCACCGGATTGGCAGGCCTTCACTTCCTCTCTCATGCAGGCCTTTATGGCCCTTGGGCTCTTGACCACTGCCACCCTGCCTCTTCTGCGCCCTAGGCCTGTCTCTGCTTCTTCCCTCCCATCCATAACCCCTCAGGTTAGGGAAGAACATGACTCTTCTTTCTCCATCAGAAGAGTCTGTTTCTTGTGTTTCCCAGATTGCTCACCCCCCAGGAATATTGCTCTCCAGATGAGGAATCTGTGGAGGGGAATTACTTTTGGTGATACCATCACTAATATCGATTAAATGGGGGACTTTCCAAATGACCGACACCTAAAAAAGGTACTTTGAACTGCTGCAAGTGGAATTAACTCTTCCCTTCAGCAGTTCCGCCTGCTTATGTGGATGCCTTCAATGCGGCCTCTAAGGCCCCTGACTCCTTGCTTCAGGCCCCTAAACATCCTGACCACTTCTATAAAGTACCAGAGGACCACAAATGCTTAGTTAAGCCCCCCCTTGGCGGACCCAGCTGTTGCCACCACAGCAGATGAGCAATCCAGACTGCTGCCTTCTGCCTCCTTATTACCCATGGACAAAGACTGTAAGTACATGGATAGGATGGGGAAGGTGGTGTACACTTCTACTTTGGCTTTCAGAGCCATAAATTATCAGACCCACATGACCAAGTATGCATTAGACTTGGTCTCTCAAGCCTCCTCCATGCTAGCTTCCTTGCCTGACAGTCCCACCAAGACTGACATCTCATCCAAACTTTCCTTGGCCCAACAGGTAGCCAGGCGCTCCATAAGGTGCAGCTATGATGCTGCAGAAGCATCTGCCAGGTCTGCAACATCTGCTTCAGTCCTCGGGAGGCACTCGTGGGTAGAACCTCCCCAAGGACTTCAAAACTAAAATCCTGGTCGCCCCTCTGGACCACAATCTGCTGACCTTTTTAAAAATCTACAAGAAAAAAGCAAAGAGCTCTAGGACATTAAGCGCCTGCTGGTGTTGCCCATACCAAAGTATTACAGGAACTACCCTGCTAAAGCCACATTTGTAAGATGTACTCTACAGTCCTCCTCTTCCAGGTCCAGGAGAGGGGCCAGAAGACCTACTAAATCCAGATCCTCTGCTCCACCACAGCAACCCAGACAGCCCTTTCAGGACAGAGGGGGCCCCGGTAATGTGACTGCCTTGTCCACCTCCCTCTCAGCCCGCCTTTCCCACGGTCTCCCCCTTTGGCAATCCATCACTTCAGACCAGTGGGTCTTAAACATTATCCAAAAATGATACTTCTCTATCCTGGAGAGAAGCCACCCAGAAGAGAGGCAGCCCTTCCATCCCCAAAAACCAGGCCCATCTTATGCCACAAGCTCTGGCAGATCTTCTACAACTAGGCAGCATAGAGCCCGTTTCTCCAGTTTTATTCCAGTTTCTTCCTCAGATGGCCGCTGGAGACCCATCTTGGATCTAATCTGTCTTTTCTAAACCTACATCTTCAGGTACCCTCCTTCAGATGCTCTCTCCACCCTGCTGCCTCTCCTTCCAGCCAAGGCCTTCGTGGTCACCCTAGCCCTAAAGGAAGCTTACCTAACATACCCATCAGGAGTTCCCACAGACAATTCCTGCATTTCTCTGGCCCTTCCTCTCCTTTCCAATTTACTGCCTTGCCCTTTGTAAAGACCCTGGGGGCCATGGATAAACCGAAGTGCCTGGCCCCAGTCATTGCCTTCTGTAGAACTCAAGGGATACAAATTTACCCTTATCTGAATGACATCCTGATTCTGGCAAAGTCCAGGGATGCACTACTAAACCATCTACATTTCACAATCGACCTCCCCATATAATTTCTGATCCCAAGCCAGCACAAGATTTTCCTTGGCTGCAAAATCAGAACGGACACAATGAAGGCCTTTCTACCCTCAGAACATGGTTCTCTGTCTAACTTCCCACTTCCAGGAAGCTGTACTATCCCAAAAGGTGACGCAGGGCATTTTCTTCGCCTCCAGGGTTTGATGGCAGCAACCATCCCCATGCTACCTCTGGCAAGAATGCACATGCTCCAGTGGTTCCTGAAGAACACTTGGCCCGATCACCTACTTCCCCTAGAGTAGGCCATACCTCTCCTTCCCTGTCTGAAAACAGAAATCAACTGGTGGATCCAGCAAGTGAAATTGAACCTAGGGCTCCCACTACAGCCCCCCACCCCAACCCAAATTATGCATACACATGCCTCAGATTCAGGTTTGGGAGCAACTCTGGCCTCTTACAAGATTCAAGAGAACTGGCCTTCCTCTCTTCAGGCCACACACATCAATATCAGGGAAAGGACAGCAGTTTTCTTACCTCTACAGACCTTCACCCCTCTTCTGGTTGCAGGGGTGCTCCAGAACGTCACTGCCAACACCACAGTGATGTGGTACCTCAACAAGCAGGGAGGAACTGAGGCCTCTCAGCTGTGCAGTCTGTCCCTACTGATATGGGACTTAGCCTCTCAGTTCAACTTAGCACTGCAGGTGGTCTACATCCCCTCACAGGACAACCAAAACGCGAACCTCTTGAGCAGTACCTCCTCACCTCAATATGAATGGATGCTGAACAGGGAGGTCTTAGACATAGTCCAACAGTGGAGTGCTTCACAAATGGACTGGATGTTCATCGTGCATACAGCTGCAGTCATAACAGATGGGGTTCTCCTGCAGTCGGGCGGGTCCTCGGTCAGCCGAATTCCAAAGTCTAGGTCCGGCGTCTGTTGTCGTCGCTTCTTCCCTGATGTCAGTGCGACAGGGGTATAAAAGAACCAGCCGACGCCATTTTTTTCAGTCTTTCTTGCCGCGCGGTGCCCGAAGCAGAAGCAGTTTGCAAGTGCCGGTCGGCCAGCTCCTGAGTTTACGAAAATTTGGAAACTGAAGTCTTCTTAAAAGCCAAGTACCCCGTTGGGGAAACTTTTCTTGCCTCAGACCGATGTCAGACAAAGTTAATAATTGTATTTCTTGTGGGAAGCGAATACCGCATAAGGATTTCCATTCCCTCTGTATTCCTTGCTTAGGCCCAGACCGTGACGTCTTGGTCTGTCGCTTTTGTGCTACATTCAACAAACGCACTAAGCGTCAGGCGGAGTTCGCCCAGCATTTTTTGGGAAAGCATTTAACTATACTAGGTCGTTGGATACTCCGACTCCGGTTTTGTCTAAAAAACACAAAGACAAGGACCGACACTCGAGGTCCGCGGCCTCTACTGACACCACGCCAAAGCAGACTCCACGTGGTCTGGTTCTCAGCGAGGCGCCTACGCAGCCCCTGATTACCGACGACGCATCTTTGGTGGTGTCTCCTGTACCTGAGGTTGCAGGCTCCTCGGCTCACACCCCGACTACAGATACCGCCGCCACTCTTGGCGTTGAAACACAGAATGTGGACAGGTCCACCTCTACTCAAGGTGTCTTCAGACCTTCCTCTTTCTTCATCAAGGCTTTCACCGAGTCCAAAGCATCCATGCACTCTGCTACACAGGGCCCATCTCCAGGCTCCATGCCCAAGAAACAGATGCTTAAAATGGCTGAGGATTTAATTACTCTAATCAGATGTTCTCAGCCACCTCCGGACAAAAGGCCCAGAGTGGAGGAAGATTCCCCCTCCTCTGATCAGGGCTCCATTATTTCAGAACACTCTTATCAGGAACAATCTTACTCCCCTTTTCAAGACTCTGATGCAGAGGAGTCTATTCCTTCTGTATCCCCCCTGAGGATTACTCCTTTGGGGAAACTTTGCATACCTTAAGGGAACACTTCCACTGGGAAGGCCAGGATTATTCAGATTCCAAGAAAAGGCTCAGGGAATTTCTTTTATTACCCCAGCACAGGCCTCTGGCTATACCTCCTGTCTTGGACATCCTAGATGTTTACTCTGAGGCCTGCCTTAACCTGGACTCTCTGCCTCCAGCTCCAGTTAAGCCTGACAGGTACTACAGGGTTCCTGATTCACACCAATTTCTATACAAAAGCCATGCTGCTGACCTAGAAACCATCTCACAAGGGCCCAAGGGAGTTAAGGCCTCCATTGCCAAAAATCCATTGCCTTCAGAGAGAGATTCCAGATCCTTAGAAAGGTGGGGAAAAAGGTATACACCTCGGCTACCTTATCCATGAGGGCCTTAAACTGTCAGTTTCATATGTTAAAATACCAACAGTTTATCACAATTGAAAAGTAAAATGTCACAACCTGAACAATCAGACTTGAAGGAGTTGCAGGATTTGATGCATAGTGCAGAACAAGTGGGTAAGCATACGGTACAATGTGGTTTTGATGCTCTAGAGGCCTCATGTAGAGCTGCTGTTACAGGCTCAGTCATACGTAGGCATGCCTGGCTCAAGGAACAAGCCTTGCCTGATCATGTCAAAGCTAAATTACTAGACGCCCCTCTTCAAAAGGATGTACTATTTGGAGCTAATGCTGAGGAAGTATTATGGAAAATGGAGGAAAAGGCTAAATCAGTGCAAACTGAGAATTTCTGCAGGTTCAACCCCAACATTTCAGTAGAGATTGGCCTTCCAAAAACTGGTCCTTTCCTGCCACAGACAGACCCCAAAGAGGCAGATGCAGGCGCCCGAGGGGCAGAGGACAATCACAAGGATTGTATAGAGGCAGACAATGGCAAGCTCCTACACAAAGAGATGGTGAGGACAACTCGCAATCTTTCAGAAAGCAAACCCAATGACTTCCCCTTTGCATGCCAACCAGGTCTCAAATGGCAGCCCCCTTAGGAGGAAAGCTGGCACTATTTTCAAAAAATTGGCATGTTGTCACAAAGGACAAATGGATCCTGGACATTATAAACAGAGGCTACAAATTCCATTTTCATACCCTTCCAAAAATGAGGCATGCCAAACCTGCCACACAATCAAAGGGCAGAGCACAAAGGCAAATTTTAGATCTCATAAACATGAAAGCTATTCAAGAGGCACCTACACACGAACAAGGTCAAGGTTTTTATTCCAGGCTATTTCTGGTGCCAAGGAAGGGAAAAGATTGGAGACCTATTTTGGATCTTTCCATCATAAACACATTCCTACTCGTACCAAAATTCAAGATGCTCACTCTACAGCAACTTTTTCCCATGCTGGGCAAGGAGTCTTGGCTGGTAACATTGGACCTCAAGGAGGCATACCTGCATGTCCCAATCGGACAAAATTGCAGAAACCTCAGATTTCTTGCAGGTTCAACCCATTATCAATTCTCTGCATTGCCCTTTGGCTTATCTACTGCGCCCAGAGTATTCACAAAATGTCTGGCATCAGTAATTGCCTACTGCAGACTTCAAGGGATACAAATATACCCTTATTTGGACTGCCTGATCCAAGCCGACAGCAGGCACATTCTTCTGAAACATCTGGCTTGTGTAATAATGTTATTAAACTCTCTGGGATACACAGTCAACAAAGAGAAATCAAGGCTAATACCCTCTCGGAAGATAATTTTCCTGGGTGCCAATTTGGACACAAACACCCAGATGGCCTACCTCACGCCAGAGAAGCAGGGGCAACTAATTCAATACTTCAGAACACTGGCAAATTGCACCAGGCTGACTGCAAGGAAAATCCTGCAGGCTCTGGGATTCATGGCATCTTGCATCTTACTAATCCCATGTGCAAAGCTGCATATGAGAACTACAATGGTACCTAAAAAACATATGGTCTCAACACAGCCACAGTTTGGAAACAATAATACCACTAATTCCATGTCTGCAAAAGGAATTTCTGTGGTGGGCTCAAGCATGTCAAACAAACAGGTCTTCCATTCAGCAAGCCTCAAGCAAATCAAGTCATCACAACAGACGCCTCTGACTACGCCTGGGGGGTGCACATGACAGACCGGTGCATTCAGGGCAAATGGTCCCAAAAAGAAAAGCACCTTCACATCAATCAAAAAGAAATGCTAGCAGTAATAAATGCTATTACAGCTTTCAAGGACCTTCTACAACCAGGTCAACTATTGATAAGAACTGACAACACCACAGTTATGTGGTACATAAACAAGCAGGGAGGAACACATTCTTACCCCCTATGCAGACTGGCCATGTAACTTTGGAACATGGCCATGGACTTACAAATGGAACTACAAGCACAGTACTTGCCAGGCAAGGAAAACACGCTGGCAGACAACCTAAGCAGGAATATGACAGATCCACACTAATGGAAGTTGCATCCAAAAGTTTTTACAGAAATAATCCAAGAATGGGGAAGGCCAGACATAGATCTCTTTGCCTCCCACAAAAATCAATTGACAAAATTCTGCTCAAGGATCTTCCATCCAAAGGCCTGGGGAGTGGATGCTCTCTGTTGGACATAAATGACAGTTTATGCCTTCCCGCCTCTTCCTCTGCTGCCCAAAGTCCTATTGAAGACCAGAGCAGACGAACCAAAGATGATCCTCATTGCTCCGGACAGGCTAAGGCAACACTGGTACCCACTCTTGAGGAGCCTGACTCATTCCCCACCATGGACCCTGCCTCTAATGCCTCTTTTTTTCTGACTCAGCACAGCTTTAAAACTCTTCAGTCAGCTAAAAACACTCAATCTAGCCGCATGGAAGATTCCTTAGCATCACAGCAGGCCCTACTCTCCAAGGAGGTGCAGGATGTCATTTTGGAGGCCAAAAGGCCAACTAGAAAAGCTTACTCCGCAAAATGGAAATGTTTTTGCGTCTGGAATGAGAAAAAGGGCCAGGACCCTGGAAAACCGAATTTACCTCAAATACTACAATATTTGGCAGAACTGCTAAGCAGTGGACTTTCGTTCTCCATCAAAATCCATGCCTCAGCCATTTCTGCAGAATACAGCACTGATCCACCTTTATTCTCTCACCCTCTCTTAAGACAGTTCCTCAGAGGGGCTAATAATTTAAGACCTCCAAGGAAACAACCAATACCTGCTTGGGATCTTAATTTAATTCTGGAAAAACTGACCTTGCCTCCTTTTGAGCCAGCTGCCTCATCAGATTTGCAGTATTTGTCCTGGAAAACAGCTTTCCTTCTGGCTATCACTTCAGCTCGTAGAGTTTCAGAACTACAGGCTCTCATGGCTGTCCAGCCTTTTATCTTCCATCAGGACAGAGTTTCCTTACGAACAACCCATCCTTTATGCCTAAAGTGGTATCCAAGGTAGCTTTAAATCAGGCCATACATTTACCTACTTTTTACCCTTATCCTTAAAACAAGGGGGAGAGATTACTACATTCCTTGGACATCCACAGACAACTGCGTTATTTGGACAGAACAAAGCCTTTCAGAAAAGCAGAACAGCTCTTTGTGGCCTATGCGGTAGGAGTTCAAGGAAAGCCAATTTCCAAACAGACCATCTCAAAATGGATAGCACACTGCATACTCTTTTGCTATTCTTTTCATGGCAAAACTGTACCTACAGGCATTAGAACCCATTCCACCAGGGCCACAGCCACCTCTGCAGCCTTCCTCAGAGGAGTACCTACCAAGGATATTTTGGAAGCAGCCACTTGGAGTTCTGTGCATACCTTCTCCAAGCACTACAGCCTACCACTATACTCCAAATCTAGAGCAGGCTTTGCCACTGCAGTCTTGCAGGGCATTTTGGCTCCTAGTTCCACCTAGTGCCTACCACCCCTTTCTTAGCTTTGGGATTCTACCCATTTGTTATGACTGCAGCTGTATGCATGATGAACATAGTACAGTTTTGTACCTACCATAAATGTAGATGTTAGAGTGCTAATACAGCTGCAGTCCAGGTTTCCCTCCATCCTTCCCCTCTTGGGGTTTTCTTTTATGGTGTATTTGCTTGCATCTACTGTTTTTTGATTTATATTGCATTATTACATATTTTTATGTATTGCCTTCCTTCTGGGGGCACCTGACATCTGGGGCAAAAAGAAAATGGCATCTACTGGTTCTTTTATACCCCTGTCGCACTGACGTCAGGGAAGAAGTGACGACAACCGACGCCGGACCTAGACTTTGGAATTCGGCCAACTGAGGACCCGCCTGACGGCAGGAGAACCCCATCTGTTATGACTGCAGCTGTATTAGCACTCTAACATCTACATTTATGGTAGGTACAAAACTGTACTTTTGCCTCCCCCCCCAAGAACAGGCAACTGCAGAGCTTCTGCACAAAAACCCACTTCGCCTCCCAAGAGATGCTTAAAGCATCCACCCTCCATGTTAGAGGGAAGTTCCTTCATGCCTTCCCATTTCCACTGATTCGGAAAGTCTTCCTGAGAATCCAGAAGGACAAACCAAAACTCTTTAGTGACTCCCTACTGGCCAAGGCAGCACTGGTTCCCCTTACTTCACAAACTAGCCAAGGGAAATCACTTCAAGTTACCCTACAAGGTAAACCTATTGTCAGAAGACAAAGGAACTCTGCTACACCCACAGGTACAGATGTTGTCTTAGACTCTATTGGTGAACTTTTGATCCCTTTCAGACACCACTATTTAGAGGACATGCTTTCAGTCCTAAGGTAGGCAAGGAAACCTACCACCAGAAAATCTTACCTGGCTAAATGGGAAAGACTTGCAAAATGGTGTCTGCAAAAGGGAAGGGACCCCAGCTCTGCCGAGGTTCCCCTGGTTCTAAACTGTCAATTGATAAAAAAAAAAAAAAAAAAAAATTTTCAGTAAAAGTTACACTCTGCCATATCAGCCTGCTTGTCCCTGGAACCCCCCTTGCTGGCCAGGCTCTGCGTAAAGCTCTTCTTTAAAGGGGTCTTGCACATGAAAACACCTAGGAAACCTATCCCTCCGCCTTGGGACCTTTACATATTGGAGAAATTAACCCAACGTCCTTTTGAACCTGCCAGCCCTTCCTCCTTACAGATGTGTACATGGAAGATTGTCTTTCTGGTGGCTGTCAGTTCAGCCAGAAGAGTTTCAGAACTGCAGGCTCTAATGGCCTGTTCCCCCTACAGTCTTCCACAAAGACAGGGTGTCCTTGCGAACCAGCCCCTCATTTATGCCTAAAGTGGTCAATGATCTCTCAACCAATCCATTCATCTGCCCACCTTTTATCCCTCATCCACTAACGGAGAGGATACTGCATTCCCTGGATGTGCACAGACAACTTAGATTCTACCTGGACATGACAAAGGCCATCAGAAAAACTAACCAGCTCTGTCTCCTTCCACCCTAGAGCCCTGGGCAATGCAGTCTCCAAGCAAACCATTGCATGCTGGATCAGGAAAGCTATTTCCTTCTGCTACTCTCACCATGGAAAGGAACCCCCAAGTGGAATCAAGGCCCATTCCACTAGAGCTGTGGCCACCAAGGACCTTCATGAAAGGTCTAGACGCAGCATCTGTTTTGGAAGCAACCACCTGGGCCACTATTCACACCTTCACCAAGCATTACAAATTGGATCTAGTTTCCAGAGCTAGAACAGGATTCACCAGACCAATCCTGCAGGGTCTTGTAGAACCCTCTGCATCTACCACCACCCTCTTCTCTTAAGCTGTGGCACACTCCCATACCTAGAATACTGCAACATAGGAATAGGACATAGAATAGTTGTGTAAAGTCTTACCATAACCATAGATGTCATTCTCTTCCATGTTGCAGTATTCCTTCCCACCCACTAGTCTTGTACCTTCCTGTACTACCTACATTTCAGTAGGTCTCCAAGTTGCACACCTATAAACAACTGGCACACCATCTGCTGGGCCTTATTCTCTGCCTGCTGGCCTTCAAGTTCTGAGGATTGTACGTGTAGGTGTCCCATTTAAGGCCCCTTGGTTTATGGCCCTACATGTGACGTCCCACGCACACTACAGCAGCCAAGCTGAAGCTTTTGCATAGAAGCCGATGTAAGTGTCGCCTGAGGGCAGGGAATCCCACACCTAGAATACTGCAACATGGAAGAAGACTTCTATGGTTATGGTAAGATTTTACACAACTGTTGTATGTCTGTGGCAACTTTCAGAATGGTCATCCACTTATTGGTGGTGGTAGTAGCTCAATCCTCCTTTGGAGTGGCAGTCCAACACCAAAGGGTTTGTTTGACTGCCCACCCTGGAAACATTTAGGGAAGATGTTAGTGCTTCACTGTTGCAGTAATAACTAATGATTTCCTAACATGGAAGTCGTTGGCTGGCCCAACTACCAGAGAATTTTCTCCTCCTAAAGCCACCAGATGCCCTAAACGTAAAGATATCTGGGTATAAAGGGGTTAGCTGGCAGCATAACCTCCGATATTGTCCATCTCGCCTTCATTCTTGCTGTTTGAAATCTGAGTTGATCCTCCACTCAGACTCTGCCATCTTCAATAGCTCGAGAGCTGTTTACTGGCTCGAGGCTACCCATTATGCCTAGCGGCAGCTACCCAGATCTAGTTTGCCGCTTCAGCTGTGAGGTGTGTAAGTTTCTGGCTCAGGCTTGTGTATTTCAATTTTTTGTGTAAAAATATTCTGTTAGACCCTTTAAACTAATAGATATTTTACTGTTCTTAGTTTTATTCTGTACGTGTTGAAATACTTTGTTCCTCTTAGTTTCACTTTTATTTAGAACTCGAGAGTTCTCCCCCCTCCCCCCTAGGATAGCCGTTTAGAGGCTTTCCTTTCCTGTTTTGCTAGGTCTACAAAAAGACATTGTGTTTTCATAGGTGTATCTTGTTTAGAATAGTACTTATTTGTCTGTTTACCTTGTGGTACTTAGTTTTATTTTTGTAGTTTGGTCATGTCTAAGGAAGCTAAAGTATCTGGTTTTAAAAAGTGTGACTCGTGCGGTCAGAAAATATCTGACAGGTGGACACACTAGCTGCGTTTGTTAGAGTCCTGCAGGTGAACGGCGCCCAATTTGCCATGCCTTTAGTCCAGGGGTCCTGCAGGAGTGCAAGAACAAATTGATCCTTAGGGGTCTGTTAAAGCCTCAGGATTCGCTGGCAAAGAGTTTCCAGCCAGTGAAATCCCCAAAATCCACTAAACTGCCGGCCCCAATATCCACTGTCTGCTCCACCTTCGGAACAGACTCCTGTGCAGGATTTTCTGAGTATGTCTGTTCTGGCTGGCACTGACAAGACAACCCCCTCCGTCAACTCCATTGGATGTTTCGGAGCCATAAGAGGCTGAGGTCCCCTTCATTATTTCATTCGGCTCCTCTGTCTCCATTATTGCATAGTGAACGTAGCCACCATTTATCACACTCCTCCCGATCCTCTAGGCTGTCAGATCATGAAGTGGAGAGAGTAGTAAGTAGGTTGCTTAAATCACGGGCACTAACAAAATTGTCTAGCCCTCCTCGACAGGTATTGGCTCAGTCTACCTCCTTTTCTGTTCCTCCTCCAACTCCATTGAGTTTGGAGCTGGAGTTCATTGGGGTTAGAGTAGTGGAACAGTCGGCTCTGATCGCAATCTTTCGGTTCAGACTCCAGCTCCAATTACCATGATAGTCCCTTCCATCTAGGAATCCGCCAGGGCTCCCTCATCAGTTCCGAGGGGGGCGAGTGACATCGGACCCTTGTCTGACCCTGTTCTCCCTCTCGGAGCATCGGTGCAGGTGAGCTCTGCTCCAACATCTGTCTCTAGAGCCATCCCCCTCTGCGCGAAGAAAGATTCCTATTTCTTCGAAATCGGAGCTTTCTCTGCCTCAAGGCAGGGACGCCTGTGAGGTTATGCGGAGTGTGCTGTCCCCCGAGATAGCTCCACTACCAGCCCCACCGGCTCTGTCCCCTGTAGTCTGTGACAACCTCTGCTCCTCCTCCAGACCCTAGGCATAGGAAACAGATGCCCCAGGGTGCCCCATTGGGTGGTCTTCAGAGGCCTCCCCTAATCACTCAGAGGAGCCCTCTCGGAAGTAGTGCAAGAGGAAGCACATTGACTCCCCCGAGTCTCACTTCTGATACAGTCGTGGATGTATCGGAAGGGTCCCCAAAATCCCCCTCTGAAGAGGTTTCCTTTTCGGACATCCTGGAAATGCTTAGGCAGAGGGGGAACTGGAATCCCTAGCCTCTACCGAGGATGAGTCTGTATTCTTGGACGCTTTCGGTTCCTGACCTTCCACCTCCTGGGCTTCTCCTCCTTTCAACCCACTTGTGTCTGTAGTGGCTCGAAAGGCTTGGTCAGCTCCGGACACAGTGGAACCAACTCTGAGACCTGGTAAATTTATTGCAGCCCCCCAGGATAAGCAATTCCTTTCTAAAGGTGTGCCCGTTGATGCCACGGTGGTAGCAGCAGCCACCAAAAAAGAGTTAGAGGCCTCTTCATCTGTTCATCCCCCTAACAAGGAGTCTAGGATGATGGACCGGTATGGAAAGTGAATGTTTGCTTCAGCGATCTTCTCCATGAGGTCCCTGAATTATCTGTCATTTACTCTCCTTCAAAGTGATCTCCTTAAAGAGCTTGGAGATGCCCTTCAAGATCCTATAGCTGAGGGAGTACAAGCCCAAAGTAGCTTCCCAGCTAGCGACTCTTAATTCTGTAGTCAATTCCTCCATGAGGCTCATTTCCTATGCAGCCAATGGAGCGAGTAGAGACGTGGGCACGGGTGTGGCCCTCGGGAGGCATGCTTGGATGCGGCTGTGTCACTTTGCAGAACCCTTTCGAGTGTCCTTCACCAGTACCCCCTTTGGCTCGTTTCTCTTTGGGCCACAGGTGAAAGAAGTTTACTAGGTGTGAGCAAGAAGGCAAGACTCTCTGCCATGAGTCCATTTTTCCACTCCCTCTAGACCTTACCCCACGGGTCAGAAGAGTGGGAAGATGTGGTTCTGCAAATCTCGGAGCCTTGCCTGACACGTAGTGATTTTTCCTCCACAGGCAGAGGGAGAAACAACTATAATAGACGCTGCCCTTGTGGCAGAGGGGGTCCGCAGAACCAGGGCATCAGAGAATCCTTCTCTGACCAGCCCTTCCAGTATCCCTGAAGAGTTGCCCTGCTGCTCACCTCTGGAGGCAGTCGGGGGAAGACTTTCGCTGTACCCAAAAGCCTGGCAACATTTAACGAGACAGATGGGTACTGTCCATTATATCTGGAGGTTACAAAATTCCCTTCCATCAGTCCCCCTTAAAGTCAAAGAAGGCCCTTCCAGATGGTCCACCCAATCTGAAGGAGCAAGCAGTAATAGAAGTTTCAAAACTGCTAGAAAAAAAGAGCCTTTCAGGAAGTCCCCGCAGACCAGCATGGATCTGGAACTTACTCAAGGTTCTTTTTGGTACCAAAACAGACGGGACCGAGACGGATTCTGGATCTTGGCAGACGAAACAAATCTGTACAAAGAGCAAAGTTTTGGATGGTCACGCTACAGTCCATTCTACCCTTCCTGGGTCAGGACAATTGGATGTGCTCGATAGATCTTCAGGATGTGTACTACCATATCAAGATGGACAGACGCTCCTGGAGATTTCTTCACTTTTGGGTGGGGGCCAGTCATTAGCAGTTTCAGAGCTCTGCCCTTTGTTCTCACCAAAGCCCCCCCGGAGTGTTCAAATGTATGGCAGTGGTCACTGCTCACCTGAGACGTCAAGGATTAAAGGTGTTTCCATATCTAGACTACTGGCTTCTCACTGCTATCACCAGGCATCAGCTCTTACAAGCACGGGATTGTACAATCACATCTTGCACCCAGCTAGGTATTACAATAAATTTCGAAAAATCTGCCTTGTCAATCTATCGCTTACATAGGAGCAGAATTAAACACAAGGGAAATATTCGCAAGGTTACCACTGGAAAGTGTCCAATTCATTAAGTGCAAATCCTAATGCAGATCAAAAGGATCCAAGTCGGGTATGTCCTTCAAACTCTGGGCTCCATGGTAGCTGCCATTCTACTTCCATTAGCTCGTTTCCACATGAGAATTCTTCAGTGGCTTCTTTTCACACAGTGGTCTTTTTAGGAGCTACCCATGACTCTCATGATCCTGATTGCGGAGGCATGCAAAAGGCACCTTTCTTGGTGGATGGTCTCCCCACTAGTGACTCAGGGCAGACCTTTCATACAGCCCCCTCCGGTAGCCACAGTGACTACAGATGCCTCCCTGATAGGGTGGGGGGGGGGGCATTATCTGGACAGGACAGTCCAAGCCACTTGGCAACCTTACGAGTACCATATGCACATAAATGTCCTAGAAATGAGAGCTGTGCTCCTAGCGTTGCAAGCCCTTCAAGACTCCCTTCCTTCCAGGAGCATTGCAATTCAAACAGACATGTCAGTGGTGTGGTACATAAACAAGCAGGGCGGAACTAGATCCTACCCCCTGTGTCAAGAAGCACTCAGACTGTGGCAGTGGGCGATTTTCCTCCCAACGTTTTCTGATTGCTACGCACATCCTTGGGAGATCCAACGTCTTAACGGACGGGCTCAGAGCTATCCTCATGCCTCACGAGTAGTCTCTGAATCAGGAAGCTGCGGATCTTCTCTTCCGCAAATGGGGACAGCCTTGCTGCAATCTTTTTGCCAACCCTTTCAACAGCAAATGCAGAAACTACTTCTCCCTTCTGCTTCCAGGTCACATGCCTTTTCTCAGTTTCCACTGATACCGAAACTCTTACAGAAAGCAAAATCGTTGGGTTGCAAAATGATCCTCATTGCCCCTTACTGGCCTTGACAGATGGTTCCTGTTCCTGCACCATTACCTTCTCGATCAGCCCTGGACTCTGGACCAGATTCCAGATTTCCTGATTCATCATTTAGGCGTGTTGCATCAATCCCTCCAAACTCGCCAGCTCACAGCTTGGTTGCTCTACTTCCAACCTTAGCCAGGCTTCCTAGCATTTCCCCAGCAGTCCGCGAGATTATAGTTTCTCCAAGTCTACAATGAGAAAAACATATGCTAGCAAATGGAAACCTTTTTTCTTGGGCAGAGTCTAGGAATGTGGATCCCTTCTCAGCCCCAGTCCACGAAATTCCTAGTGCAACTTTTTCACTCCAGGGCCGCTTCCGCTACGATTAGGGTACAATTAGCAGCAGTTTCTAATTTTCATATCTATTTGACAAATTCTAACATCGTCTCATAAGCTCTCTAAAGCTTTTTTTGAGAGGAACATCTCTTCTTAGACCTCTGACCGTGCTGGCGGTGTTGCGGTAGCATTGTCGCCTCACAGTAAGACAATGTCCGGTTCTATTCTCAGCTAGCGCGTCTTTTGTGTGGAGACATGCGTGAATGGGCGTACCTTCGTTGTGTCAGGCCTGGCAAGCCGGTACGTAAAAATCAACTGTCAATCATTTGCGGACCACAGTTCCACTGTGGCGACCTCTAACCGGGAAAAGCTGAAAGAAACGCACCTCTTCTTAGACCTCCAGTGAGAGATCCCCCCCCCCCCCCTTGGGACCTTAATCCTTAATTCTGCCTCCTTTTGAACCAGCAGCATCCTGCTCAAGTTTCTGTCTTGGATGGCTCTTTCTGGTTGCTTTCACTTCAGCTAGGCATGTCTCAGAACTTCAAGCACTGTGTTCGGCCTCACTACCTGGTGTTTCACAAGGTCAGAGTTGCTCTGAGGACTAATCCTTCGTTTCTTCCTGAAGTCTGCTCAGAAAATAATTTTAAATCAATCTGTAGATCTCCCTGTGTTCTTCCCAAATCATAGCAACAAGGCAGAGTACAAGCTTCACCAACTGGATGTTCATAGACAATTAGCATTTTTACCTACATAGAACTAAAGAAATAAAAGTCAGACCAATTATTCCTTTCTTATGCCTTAAACAGGGTCTCCCAGTTTCCAAGGTGACCTTATCCAGATCGTTGTCCGTCACTATTACTTTTATTTACCAGTTACAGAATAAGGAGTTACCAACTAAACTGAAAGGTCATTCTACTAGGGCATTAGCCACCTCTGTAGCTTTTCAGTCTAGGTTGCCCATGGATTCCATCTGTGCAGCTGCCATGTGGGCAAACCCTCATACCTTTATTTCTCATTACAAGGTGGATATGGTTTCCTGGAGCAGAGTTGACTTTGGTTCCACTGTTCTGAAGTGTTCCACTGAGCCACCCAGGATGTTAGGTGCTAGGGACGCTGTCCCAAACAGCAAGAATGAAGGAGAGATAGACAACTTAACATTAAGAAGTTATGTACCTACCATAACGTTCCATGTTGTTGTCTTGCCTTCTTTCTTGTGTCCCTCCCTCTGTCCCCCGTCCTAGTGGATCGAGGAGAGTCCTTCACTGGCTGAGTATTTATTGTTACTCTTCTGCGTAGGTCTTCATAACCTATTCTAGTTTTTAGGATGTATAGAACAACCAGTTTTTTGTTAACTGGTTTCTCATATGTCTGGGATTAGCTATTTCAAACGTGATCTGGGTAGCTGTCGCTAGGCATCATGGGATAAGGGGTAGCCTCAAGCCCGTAAACAGCTCTCAAGCTATTGAAGATGGCGGAGTCCGATCCCAAACAGCAAGAAAGAAGGCGAGATGAAGACAACTAACATGGAACGTTATGGTAGGTACATAACTTATTCATTCTTGCCTTTGGAGCCCAAAGCTAAGTGTTGGTCAGTACGTCAGTCTGCACATGTTGGACATCTAAAGTGAAAAACCCCATTGGGGAGCTTACATATGTTTGATGTCCAAGAAAGTTAATGCCAGTCTCTGCTGTGGCAAGCAGATACCACACCGGGACTTTCATGCCTTTTGTGTTAACTTGTTTGGGCCTAGAACACAATGCAACTGTCAGTTCTGTGCTCACTTTAACAATAGAGCAAATAACTGTAGCTTCTGAGATTTTAGCCAAGTACTTTAGCAGGTCGCTAGGTTCTTCACATGCTAAGTGGTCTGCTGGTTGGGCCGAGGTTGATCTCCATAGGCATAAGGAGAAGTGCCAAAAACTCATGGTACCAAGTGCCACCGGTTCCCAGTCTTCGTCCACCTAGACATTTTTGCAGCCACCTCTGACCTGAGGCTGTGGCACAGGCCTTATATCAAGACCTATTCAGAGTGGTGTACGCTGCCTAGTCCTACTTCAAAAACTGAAGGATGTTGCTAGTCTGGTCCAGAGCTGCTTCACAGGTTCTGGCTTCCGACTGTTCTCAAACTATCAAAGGTTGTTTGGAATCTTTGTCAGGAGATTGCTGATCAGTCAGATGAACTGAGGCAGAGTCCCAGCTCTAGTGCAGATGTCTCCCTTGTGTTTGAGGATTTGATCATAGTCTCATACAGATGCCTGCCTCTCCCAGGTTCTGCTGGGTGGTCTTCTGGTAGAAGGAAAAGGGATACTACACCCCCCCCCCCCCCAGGAGTCTTTGGATTCTTTTGATGATGAAGCCACCTTTGAGGAAGCTTACTTTATTGCTTCATATAGGGATTCGGGTTCTGATGAGAACCTTTCCTTAGCACCCCCATTGAATGTTCCCTTGAGGGGTGGCATTTTGACTGGGAAGTACAGTGCTACCCACAATCGAAGAGGAGGGGTCAGGGAATTTTCTGATACTCTTGAGCATAAACCTCTTGCCTTTCCTCCAGTCTGAGGTAGTGGAGGATGTTTTGTTGGAATCTTCTTTGTAGCCAGATTTCTCTCCCCTGTGCCCCTTGGAAACAGGATAGATTTTTAAGTTCTGGATTCCCACACATGCCCTTAAAAACCCTGTAGCAGATCCTGAAATGGTAAGGATGCTAAAGCTAGCACTTGCAGAATTTCCTGCCAGCTGACAAAGCAAAGCCTTGGACAGGACCGGAAAGAGTCTACACCTGTTGCTCTGGTCATGATGGATTTGAATTCCCAGCTTCATATGGTGAAGCATTAGGAAACTGTTTTAGACCAGATGAAGGAAAAACTGGTTAATATAGAAAATAAGGTCCTCTCCAAGGACCTCTTAGACTTGTGCAGTTATTGCTCTCAAGTAGGTAAGCACTCCTTGCACTATGGCTGTGATGCTCGAAGTTTTAACAGGCAGTAGCTAAGGAATCAGACATTCTTGGCTGAGGGAATAGTCTCCCAGTGAATGTGAAATCAGTCTCTTGGATGATCCTTTGGAGAATTTCCTTTTTGGCCCCAAGGCTGAAGCTGTGCTCAAGACTGAGAACAGACAGTTAAGGACTTCAGCAGGTTCACCCTCCTTGCTTTGACTACAGTTATTCTACCAAACAGTTCTTTTCCAGCCTCCCAGTTTAAGCCTAGACAGATCCCTTCTCTAAGGGAAAAGTCAAAGGCAGTGCCAGCGACTGATACAATGGCAAGCAGATCACAATAGACCTGTGAGATCCTGCCATGGGGACCCAGCAGGTCGCCATGAGACTTACTACCCCCTCTCACACTGTCCTCCTTAACTGGAGACGTGTTAATAGGGATCAGTGAGTACTGAAAATCTGAGAGGTTACAGACCAGTTCAGGCAGCCTCTAATTTGATTAGGTTTCCCAGGTATTTCAACAGACCAACAATCGGAGGCCTTAAAGCAAATACAGCTCTTGTGCACCCAATACCAAACACATTACAAGGAAAGGAATTTTAGTCTAGGTTTTGCCTTGTCAGCAGAAGAGGGTATCTGGAGGCCTATTCTACAACTGTCAAAGTTAAACATTCTTGCAGGTACCAAAATTCAAATTAACACTTCAAAAATTGCTGCCCATATTACCAAATGCTTACATGGTAACCTTAAATCTAAAGGCTGCATACCTCCACATCCCTATAGAAAAATCCCACCGGGATTGTGCTTGAAAGCAGGTGTGAGGCAATATCTGTTCTGTGTTCTGCCCTTTGGCTGATCTGTTGCACCCAGGGTTTTGACTATGCTTAGCCCCAATGATTAACACCTGCAGGTCAAAGGGCATTTAGATTTATCACTACTTGCATGACTGCTTCACTCAAGCAATAAATTTGCTTTCCACCCAAGAGAATCCTGGCTTCACTGGGGTTAACCAATACCCAAAAGTCTTAATCCAATTTGCGGGGATGGTCTGTTTCTGGGGGCTTTGCTGGACTCTTCACTTCAGAAAGCCTTCCTACCTCCAGACAGTTACCTTTCTAACTCTACTTCCAAAAGCTTCTTCTCTGGAACTACCTCTGTCAATTCCTCAGATACTTGGGTTACATGGCCTCTTGCATCCTTAAGATCCCAATGGCCAGACTATGTATGAGAGAGCTGCAGTGGTGCCAGCATTCTCAGTCCCTCAACATCAGGGTGAAGGTTGTCCTGTCGAAGGAAAATGTTTTCCTGGTGTGCCCAAGCCTTCCTCAACCCAGGCCTTCCCTTCAAGTGTATCCTTCACGACCAAACTCTGACCACGGATGCCTCGGAAATAGCCTGGGGGGCCCACTTCAGCAAGTTACAGACTGGACTACAGTTGAACATGCCCATCAACCTAAAAAAAAGGGTGTCCAAAAAGTTATTCTCCTTAAACTGTGAAAACTTGAAGTACTAGTAATGATGAAATACTACTATTGTGGTACATGGGGGGGGGGGCTCACTCTTACCTTTACCTTCTGTCACCTAGCCACGGACTTTGGGAACGGCAAACTCCTTGGGTTTGCACCTCATGGCACAGTACCTGCCAGGAGAAACCAAAGAAATTGATGGCTCACCTATGTGGATCACTGTCAAGACCCTCACGAATGGCAACTTCATCAGGAAGTTTTTAGTATAGCCAAAAAAAAAAATGGGGTGTGCCAGAGATGGACCATTTTGCCACCAGAGAATATTCACATGAAAGTTTAGCTCAAAGACCAAAACTGGGTCAGTCTGGAAGACTGGTGCATTCTCCTTCCCTTGGACAAGCATTTTCCTATCTGCCCCCCAATACATTTGCTTCCCAGGGTACTGCCAAAAGATATGGGAAGAAGGGCCAATGGTCATCCTAGTAGTCCCAGGTTGGTCAAGGCAGCACTGGTATCACCTAATGCGAGGTCTAAAGTGCAAACCATGGTTGCTGCCCCAATGACTGGACCTGTTAGGCACCATTATACACCCCAACCTGAACGCACTCAAATTGACAGCTTGGCTGATACCTTGACCCCCTGGAGAAGGGGCATCTCTCGACAAAAGGGTCATGCTAGATGTAGCATAAGAAAAGCCTTACTCCGCCAAATTGAAGAGCTTCACTATACAGTGCAGACAAGAGACAGAACCCTCTTAAGCTCAGATGCCTCTGATTCTTTTTCATACATATCAGGACTTTTTGGCGAAGGACTTATTCCTTTTATTAAGCTGAGGTGTAAATTTTATCTACCTACTTGAGCTGAAATTGCTGGTGTGAATTTTAATTATCTGCTTACTCAAACCCCTCTTCTCCCATCCTCGCATGAAAATGTTACTGAGAAGGGTTATTGCCGTTAGACTCCTGAGAACCTTCTGCTCCCCTATGGGATCTGACCTTTATTATGGAGAAGTTCACCTTCCCACCTTTTGAGCCAGCTGCCTGCGTAGATCTCAAATTCCTGACATGAGACTGCCTTCCTGCAAGCCATTGTTTCGACTAGAAGTGTTAGAACTTTGGGTCATTGTGTGTGGAACCTTTCATCCCTTTCCACATTGAGTCTCTCTTGGGACCAACCCTTCTTTGATGTCCAAGTGTGGTTACAGAGATGTCTTTAAATCTGACCACCCACTTGCCTGCAGTCTTTCCTTACCCTCAAAACAAGGAGAAAAGAAACCTGTAATCGAACACAAGGATTCATGACAAATATAATCACACAAAACGCTGCTCCCAGTATCTATTAAAGGCTGGTCTTCCGTTCTGCTCCTATTTGAAAATGTAACTCAAGTCCATTCAACAAAATCCACACAGTAGCTTTTAGTATACTTGATTTATTGGCATATAAAGATAAAAATAAACAGATTTAGCACTTTCATCTCCGTAACGGAGACTTCATCAGAATCATTTGCAAATAGTACAATGCACATCATTGGCTGGCCAATTAATCCAGAGATTTTTCTGTTTTAACCCTTGTGTAACAATGGGTTACTACTACCATATTTATGCTATGTATACCCATTTCACATAATAAAATAAACTTATTCTTACTATTAAATGCAGACATTTAAAATAGTTTACTTTTTTATTATAAGAAAGTAAAATGTATATAGATATATACTGAGTATGGATGTCTAAAAATGTATATATAATGCTAAACCAGTAAAAATGACTAATGTTACAGGGGACAAAATACATAGGGAATCCGTACTATAATACAGGTCCAACACAGACCGAAAAGGTCATATGAGGGACAAAAATAAACCTCTATACCCTGGATGTGCATAGGAAACTACATTACTACTTGGGCAGAACAAAATGTCAGCAAGTCTGGCATTTGCTTGCATCTCCCTGGGGAGACCAGTTTCTTAGGAGATCCATTTGGAAATGGTTTATTATGTCTTGTTTTGCTGCAGCCATAGTGAAAGAAGCCACCAGACCCTGTGAGGTCTTACTCCAGTACAGCTAAATCTACAGCCCTTTTTTAAAGGGGTCCAAATAAAATGCTTTTTGAGGAAGTTCACTGCAAACTTTTACTACTGGACAATCCATTTTATTGGCAGTTAAGCTTTTTATTTATTTGGATTGTATTATCGTTTTTGGTCCACAGTTTGTTTACTTTTTTAAAGGGGTGGTCACAAAAAACATCTTGGAAGCTGCTACAGTCCTCTGTGCATACCTTCATAAATCAACACCATGTCCAAAGCAGGGTTTGTCCGTCACGTCTTGTAGGGCATCCTCTCCTTTCCACAAACTCTTTGCAACTGATCTATCATGACTGCAACAGTGAAACAAGAACATAATACAGTTGTTTACTTACCATAAATGTAGATGTTTGAGTGTATTCGCTGTTGTAGTATTTCCCCATGAGATTGGGTTGGCATTCTCTGTAGTTCAAGGTTGATTATCTTCGTGTTTCACTGTTGCAGTCATCACATTTGGGTTATCTGCCTGCAGGTAGCCCTCAGCTAGCCTGAATACCAGAGTCTTTGGATTTCTGCATCGGATGCTGTCACTTCCATGACGTCAGGTCGTCGGGGGGGGGGGGGTATAAAACATGCAGCCAACGCCATTACATCAGTCTTTCTTGCCGTGCGGTGCCTGAAGCAGTTTGCCGTGCGGTGCCTGAAGCAGTTTGCCGTGCGGTGCCTGAAGCAGTTTGCCGTGCGGTGCCTGAAGCAGTTTGCCGTGCGGTGCCTGAAGCAGTTTGCCGTGCGGTGCCGGTCAGCCGACTCCTGAAATTTTAGTTTCAGACCTGAAGTCTTCAAAAAGATAAATACCCCATTGGGGATCTTTTTTTCTTGCTCTAACCGATGTCAGAAAAAAGTAACAATTGTCTTGCCTGTGGAAACAAAATACCTTGGGAGATTTTCATTCTTACTGTTTCACCTGTTTAGGCCCAAACCACGACGTCCTTCGTCGGTTTTGTGCCTTGTTAAACGCTTGAACTATTCGTTGTTGGGCAATTTTTGTAGCTAAAAATTTTCGTTCTCTATCTCTGTATTCTGAAATGGTTTCGTTAAGCCATCCGACTAACGAAAAAAAGTAAGGATAAAGACAGGGCGGATCGCATGGGTCCAAAACTGCAGACTATGCTTCAGTTAAGCTAGTCGCTAGTCCACCAGTACTCAGTGAGGTGTTTCGCAGCCCCTTATACCAGCTACTACTGATTCGCAGGCTTCTACAGAGACCCATTTGGAGTCCAGTATGCCACAAGACTTCGAAGGATCCTGCGGATGTCTCTAAATTGGATGGGTCCGGAGCTGCTGAGCAGGCACCGGCTTCCGAGAAGGTTCTTCGCACTACTGATACTTGACTCACTTTTTTCCTTTCTCTTCAGTTCTTTCTATAACTAGAGAGCTTCTAAAGTCCAGGGTATGATCTACTCCTAAAAAAGACTACCCAAGCTCAGGCACCTGCTTCCATGCATGTTTCAAATGCTCAAAATGGCGGAAGACCTTATGCTTATTAGGGGAAGCCAGGCTTACCCCTTCCAAAAGAAAGAGCGACTTGTCCCAACTAGTTTTATCTGAACAGGAGTCCGATGACTGAGGTTTCTGAATATTAAGACATGCACTCCCTCTTATGAGGATTCTGATGTAGAGGAGTCCATTCCTTCTGCCTCCCCTCCAGAGGATTTTTCATTTGGTGAAACCCTACATACTTTAAGGGAGCATTTCCATTGTGAATGTCAGGACTATCCTCAGTCTGAAAAGAGACTTGGGGACGACTTAGATTTATGACAGCACAGAGCTTTAGCCATTCCTTCTGTCCTGGATGTTTTTATGGAATCCAGTTCGACTCCTGCCACCTTTCCTCCTGCTTTCAGGAAACTGGACAGGTACTACAAAGTCCCTGACTCTCTCAAATTCCTTTTCAAAAATCCTGCTGCTGATGCAGAGGTGTATATAGATATATATACACACCTCTGCAACTCTTGCTATTAGAGCATTAAATTCAGTTCCACATGCTGAAATGACAGCATACCATGGAACTCCTCAAACAAAAAATATCTTCCTTTCCTGCTTGTGCAGAAAATAAAGAATTACAAGAGCTTATGTATTCTACTAGCAGAGTTACTAAGCACACCTTGCAACGTGGCTTTGACACCCTAGAAGCATCTTGCAGGGCAGCAGTCACTGGTTCTGTCCTTAAAAGGCATGCTTGGCTTAAGTAACAGACAATGTCAAATCCAAATTTTTGGACGTACCATTGAACAAAGACAATTTGTTTGGCACCAAGGCAGAAGACATCTTAAAGATGGAAGAAAAAGATAAATCTATGCAGACAGACTTTTTACAGGTTCAGCCTCGGAGGTTCAGTAGGCATTGCCCCTCCAAGCACTGGTCCTTTCCAGCCTCCAGGCCAGCTCAGCCCAGACTCCAAGGAAGCAGACCCCCCCCCCCCAAGACAGCAGTCCAAGGGAATTCAGACATCTAAGCAATTGAGATCCTCCACTTCTAAACCAGGGAGTGCAAAGCCACCCTCTTATGGTAAGAACTTGCAATGACTTTCCTCCCTTACGTCTGCCCTCCTGCTTGTGTCCCTGGGAGGAAAACTCTCCTTCCATGCAAACAACTGGACCTGTATTACCAACGACCGATGGGTCTTCAACAGTGTCCCCAGGATACAAATTTTTATTTCCACACTCTGCCAACCCCAAAAGGGTTCCCAGATCTTCCACCAAACCAGTGGGCAGAGGCCAAAAAGCAAGTCCCTTTCCTTGGCTCTCCAAGAGGGCAGTCCAGCATATTCCTGCAGTCCTGCAGACCAGATAGGCCAAGGTTTCTATTCCACACACTTCCTGGTACCCAGAAGAGGGAACCTGGCGGGCAATCCTCTATCTATCCATTCTAAACACCTTTCTGGTTATAGCAAAATTCAAAATGCTGACCCTTCAGCAGCTTCTTCCTATGCTTTCCAAGGATGTTTGGTTAGCCACCCTAGACCTAAAAGAGACCTACCTACACATCCCAATCAGGGAATCTTGCAGGAAATTATCTACGTTTCAAGGCAGGATCTATGCATTTTCAGTTCTCTGCACTTCCCTTTGGCTTGGCTGCTATTCCTAGAGTTTTCACAAAATGCCTGGCTCCTGCCATTGCTTTTTGCAGACCAAGAAATATTTAAATGTATCCCTACTTGGACAATTACCTTATTCAGGTAGACAGGTAAAGATGTTAAAGCACCTGACCTTTGTAAAGAACCTACTGACCTTCCTAGGGTATACTGTCAACGAAAATAAATCAAAACTAGTCCCCCACACACAAATTGTATTCCTGGGCGCAAGCCTGGGCACAGCATCCAGATGTTTTTACTTCAGAAAAACAAGCCTACTTGACAGGCTACTTCTCTCAACTAGCCACCAGAACCCAGTTATCCACAAGGAAAATCCTGCAAGCTCTAGGGTTCATGGCCCCTTGCATTCTACTCATTCCATATGCCAGACTGCATATGAGGAAACTACATTGGTACATAAAAAGCCTTTGGTGTCAACACTCCACTATCATACCTATGATACCCTATCTAAGAAAAGATCATCTTTGGTGGGCAGCAGCATGCAACCACAAAAAGGGACTTCTCTTCTCACAACCCCATATTGCCCAGATCCTCACCACAGAATCATCAGACTGTGCCTGGGGTGCACACAGGGATGGCAGGTGCATTCAGGGCCATTGGAGCCAAAATCAAATACATCTGCACGACAACCGAAAGAGATGCTAGCTGTTGAGCACACCAGGACAGCTTTCTGACCCCTACTCTCCCCGGGGCCTCTCATAATCAAAACAGACCACACCCCCATGATGTGGTATATCATCAAGCAGGGAGGGACTCGCACTTATCCTCTCTGCAGGCTCACCATGACCCTTTGGCTCACTGCCTCAGCCATGCAAATCACCTGGTAGCACAATTCCTGCCAGGCTCCCTAAACTCTCTGGCAGACAACTTAAGCAGGAACTTGCTAGAACCACACGAGTGGCAGGTAAACCACAGAACCTTCAATCTTGTACCCCAGAAATGGGGCACCCCGAAGGTGGACCTCTTTGCTTCCCACTCAAATCAGCTCAGCAAATTCTGCACCAGGGAACCTCACATCAAGGCCTAGAAAGTGGATGCTCTATCCTTCCAATGGGTAAACCTCTCTATCTATGCATTTCCCCCTCTACCACTCATTTCAAGGGTACTGCTCAAAATAAAGGAGGAAAAACCAAGGGCAATCAATTGCCCCGGACTGACCACGCCAGCACTGGTACCCACTGCTGGGCAGCCAGTCACCCCTGCTACCATGGCACCTACCTCGAATCCCAACACTCCCGACCCAGAAGAATGGAGAATTCATACATCCACAGTTGCAGACCCTGAACCTGGCAGCCTGGCTTATTCCATGACCTTTCCTCAAGCTGTCAGGCCAAGCAAAGTCCTGGATGCTATACATGAGGCCGGATGCCCCAACACTAGAAAATCCTATGCTGACAAGTGGAAAAGGTTTTGCACTTGGATCCAGGCTAAGGGAGCTGAAACAGCACAGCCCCTCCCTTCCTCTCATCCTGGATTACCTAGCAGACCTACTACACCTGGGGCCTCTTTTTCTCTTCTATTAAAATTCATGCCTCTGCCATCTCTGCTCATTACAGCACAGAGCCACCACTCTTCTCACACCCTCTCATCAAACCGCTCCCAAGAGGGGTTAACTTAAGGCCACCAGGAAGAGCTCCTACCCAAGCTTGGGACCTTAACTTTGTGTTGGAAAAGCTCACCCTACCCACTTTTGAGCCTGCAGCTTCAGCAGAGTTAAGATTCCTTTCTTGGAAAACAGCCTTGCTTCTGGTCATCACTTCAGCTTTCATAGGGAGTTTTCATAGATTAGTACTAGGCTAACTGTCCTTTGGGGCCATTTTAAGCCTAGCCAATTACCCCATGTGAGACTCAAACCCTGCACCTTGTTTCTAAGATAAGCACCTTCACCATTATGCCAACATCCTAGAAGAGTTTGAGCTACAAGCACTCATGGCTGTAGAGCCATTCATCATTTTCCATGCTGACAGGGTCTCCCTCATGACCAACCCATCCTTCAGGCCTAAAGTGGTGTCCAGTGTGGCTGTCAACCAATCCATTCATTTGCCCACCTTTTCCCCTAACCCACAAAACAAGCGGGGGAAGGATTCTGCACTCTTAGACGTGCACAGACAGCTCAGATTCCATCTGGATAGGACTAAAGCTTTTAGAAAAACTGACCAATTGCTAGTCAGCTTCGCAGAAGGGGCAGAGGGCAAGGCCATATCCAAACAATCTCCAAATGGATAGCACATTGTATCCATTTCTGCTACTAACAGCACAGGAAACTGTCCCCAAAGGGGATCAGAATGCATTCCACCAGGGCAACCTCCACCTCTGCAGCTTTTCTCAGAGGGGTCCCCACCAGAGACATCCTGGAGGCTGCAACATGGACTTCTGTTAATACCTTCACCAAGCATTACCATCTGCGTAGCTTTAAATCCAGGGCAGCCTTTGTCACTGCAGTCTTGCCAGGGCATCCAAGCCAGCTCCCAGTCTCGACTGCCTCCACCCTTTTCAGCTTTGGGAATCAACACAAGTGTGATGACTGCAACAGTGAAGCACGAAAAACATAGTACAGTTGTGTACACTTACCATAAATGTAGATGTTAGTGTATTCACTGTTTGCAGTCCTGGTTTCCCCCCTCTCCTTACAGGGAATTTTTGGTATTTACTTTCTACTGGTGGTGGTCTTCCACCATAACCTAGCTCCAGACAGTTGGGGCAAGCAAAACTGGTGTAATGGCATCGGCTGCCTGATTTTATACCACTGACTACCAGACGTCAGTCCTGGAGCGACGGCAACTGATGGAGAAATACTAAGCCTCTGGTATTCGGGCTGACTTGAGGGCTACCCCTGGCAGGATAAAGTGTGATGACTGCAACAGTGAATACTCTTAACATCCACATTTATGGCAAGTGTACACAACTGTACTTTACAGAAGCTTTTGTATTCTCCAATAGGTGGCGAATACTGCAACACTGATATGGAAAGACTTGTTACAGTTGTGTAAAGTCCTACCATAACAGTAGATGGCCTTTTTAGCATTTTATTCAGACATTCCCTTTAGCTTTCTTCTGATGGAAACAGTTTGATGAACGAGGGGCATTTGCGACCTTGCCATATTTTCTTTCCTTCTGAGTGTGCATGACGTTTCTTAGTGTTTCATTGTTGCAGTCATTGCATTTGGGTAGTCTGCTGGCAGGTTGCCCTCAGTTGGCCTGAATAACAAAGTCTTGTGTCCTGTGTCAGTCGCGGTCTCCTCTTCCATGACGTCAGGTCTATAAAACATACAGCCGACACCATTTTAATCTGTCTTTTTTGCCGTGCGGTGCTCTAAGCAGAAGCAGTTTGCAAGTGCCGATCTGCCGACTCCTGAAATTTTCGTTTTCGGGTTTCAGAACTGAAGTCTTGAAGCTAAAGCCAAGTACCCCGTTAGGAAACTTTTTCTTGATCCTTACCGCTGTCAGTGAAAGTTAATAATTGCATTACTTGTGGAAAGCAAATACCTCAAGGATTTTCATTTGTACTGTATTCCTTGCCTAGGCCCTGATCACAATGTGCCTTGCTGTCAGTTTTGTGCTAAATTTAACCAACGCGCTAAGTGTCTGTATATTTTTGCTTCTGAATATTTTGGCTCAAGATTTAACTACCCTGAAATGTCTGTTAGCAATCCAACTACTGGAGTTAACAAAAAATGCAAGTAAAAAGACAGTCTAGGTCCAAAACAGACTAAGCTAAGCCAGTCGCCCGTTCGCCGGTACTCTGTGAGGTGCTTTCGTAGCCCCTGGTACCTGCTACTTTTGAGTTGCAGGCCTCTACCGAGCCCCATTCGGAGTCTGGTATGCGACGAGATTCGCAAAGTATTGAACCCGTGGAGGTCTCTCCCTTGGATGTGTCCAGAGCCACTGAGCAGGCACACCTGCTTCTGAGGGTGTTTTCAGGCCTCAACAGTTTTATATTAAACTGACGCAGTCAACAAAACCAAGGTCAAAAACTATGTCTAAAAAAAGTGACGCATGAGCCACGTGCCCTATGCCTAAAAAAACAAATGATCAAAATGGCTGAGGATTTAATTACCTTGAATCAGGGGTTCCCAACCCCCCTGTTAAGAGGCCTAGGCAAGGCACTGATTATGAAACTTCAGATCAGGTTTCCATTTCTTCTGATCAGGAATTTTCTGTTCCCCCTTTGAGGATTCTGATGCAGAGGAATCCATCCCATCTGCATCTCCTCCTGAGGATCTCTCTTTTGGAGAGACTTTGCATACTTTAAGGGAAGATTTTCACTGGGAGAGTCGGGACTTCTCTGAATCCAAAAAAGAGGCTTGGGATTTCTTCCTTCCTCAGTATAGGCCTTTGGCAGTACCTCCTGTTTTAGACATTGTTGATGTGTTCTCTGAATCTAGCATGGCTCCTGATTCCCTGCCTCCGGCTCCTAGTAAGCCAGACAGATATTACAGGGTTCCTGACTTCCACAAATTTCTTTTCAAAAATCCTGCTGCTGATCCTGAGACTTTCTCCGGGTCCCAAGGGTGTAAAGGCTTCTACAGCCAAAAATCCTACCCCTTCTGATAGAGATTCCAGGGCACTAGATAGATGGGGTAAGAAGGTTTTATAAGTCTGCAACTTTGGCAATCAGGGCTTTAAACTGCCAGTTTCATATGCTTAAATATCAACAGCATGTTATGGGCTTATTGAAACAGAAAATGTTGATTTCTGATTGTGTGGAAAATAGAATTACAGGATTTATTGCATTCCGCAGAACAGGTTGGAAAGCATACTTTGCAATGTGGTTTTGATTCCTTGGAGGTCTCTTGTAGGGCTGCCATTACTGGATCTGTGATGTCATGCCTAGCTCAAGGAGCAAAATCTGCCTGATCATGTTAAAGCTAATTTGTTGGATGCCCCTTTGCAGCATGATACTCTGTTTGGTAATAAGGCAGAAGAGGTTTTAAAGAAAATGGAAGACAAAGCTAAATCTATGCTGCAAACTGTAAGATTTCTTGCAAGTGCAGCCACCCAGGTTCAGTAGGCACTGGCCTACTAAAAATTGGTCCTTTCCTGTGTCCAACAGCCACTCAGGGCAAACCCAGGTGCTCAAAAGGCTGTAGATATCAAGCACAGGGATCTTACCGGTCAAAGCAATGGGGTGCCTCCACCTCCAAATCTGGAGGTAACAAGGCACAACCCTGCAGTAAGCAGTCTAACTTTCCTCTACAATCTCCAAGCACTTATCTTTTGGCAGCCCCCTTGGGGGAAAACTAGCACTTCATGCTCAAAATTGGCAGTTAATAACCCAGGACAAGTGGATATTAAACATAGTATCCCAGGGGTACAGATTTCATTTCCATACTTTGCCAGTTCCAAACGGATGGCCAAATCTGCCACAAAACCAGTGGGCAGAGGCTCAGAAACAAGTTAGGTCCCTCATGGATATGGGGGCTATTCAACTGGTACCAGAAAAGGAAAAAGGACAAGGATTTTATTCAAGACTGTTCTTGGTACCCAGAAAAGACTATTCATGGCATCCAGTACTGGACTTATCGATTCTGAACACGTTCCTGGACATTCCAAAATTCAAAATGGTGACTTTACAACAGCTACTGCCTATGCTAGGCAAGAATGCTTGGTTAGTAACTCTAGACTTAAGACATACCTGTATATCCCAATAAGGGAATCTTGCAGAAGATACCTCTGCTTCAAAGAAGGTTTTTTGCATTGCCAGTTCTCTGCACTGCCCTTTGGCTTATCTACTGCGCCCAGGGTCTTTACAAAGTGTCTGCCACCAGTAATCGCATTCTGCAGACAAAGAAGCATTCAAATTTATCCTTATTTGGACTGTCTCATTCAGGCAGAAGACAAGGACACTCTTCAATATCTGGCGTTTGTAAAAGGTTCTAGCATGTCTAGGGTACACCATAAATGAAAAGAAATCACAACTGGTACCCTCTCAAATAATTACATTCCTGGGTGCAAGCTTGAATACAACTGCCCAGATGGCTTACCTCACGCCAGACAAATACAATTGACAACATACTTCAATCAAATGGCAACAAAAACCCAGTTATCTGCAAGACTAACTCTGCAGGCTTTGGGTTTCATGACATCCTGCATTTTACTAATTCCATATAAGATACTGCATATGAGGAAACTTCAATGGTACCTAAAAAGTTTATGAAGTCAACATTCACAGCCTAGAAACACTGATTCCTCTCATTCCCTGCCTACAACAGGAGTTTCTTTGGTGGGCAGAGATGTCACCAAAACAAGGGACTGTCATTCACTCTACCCCCTGCCACCCAAACCCTAACTACAGATGCATCAGACTATGCTTGGGGGGCCCACCTGGCAGGGAGATGCATTCAGGGCAAATGGAGCCCAAACCAATTGCATCTGCATATCAACCAGAAAGAAATTCTAGTTCAGAATGCTCGGACAGTCTTCAACGACTTACTTCATCCAGGACAACTACTGATAAAGACTGACAACACCACAGTTGTGGTACATAAACAAGCGGGGGGTGGGGTTACCCATTCCTACTCCCTTTGCAGACTAGCCATGGCCTTGTGGAACACAGCCTTGAATTACCAAATGCATCTTCAAGCTCTGTTCCTGCCAGGAAAGCAAAATACTCTGGCAGACAACCTAAGGAGAAATCTTATGGACCTGCACAATTGGAAACTGGATCCACTAATCCTTCAGCATGTTGACACAGAAATGGGGAAGCGCAGACATGGATCTATCAGTTGGGCAAATTCTGCACAAGAACTCATCACACTACCTGGACGGCATTTTTATTTTACTTAATGTTGATGAGATCAGTAAAATGGTCTTGAATCAATTTAATGCATCTACTCAATTTTTGCGGTTTACTTCCACATACAACACGGAAGCAATAGCATATCTAGATATCTGGTTATCCAAGAATAGTGAATTAAATAGCTTTGTGGCAAGAATTCATAGGAAAAACACATGCAAATTCCTTCTTGCACTTTTCAAGCTGCCACCCATATCAGAAGCGGTCCGTTATTAAGGGCCAGTTAGTGAGGGCTGCACGTATTGAGCCAGGAGGTGGATTTTGGTGATAAATGCCAGTTAAGTATGTTTTTACATCGTGGGTACCCTGCAACTTTGATAGATGATTTGATAGATGAGGTCAAATATAAAAGGATGAATGGCATGTACAAACCTATTGTGAGTATTAAACATATGCAGATGCAACAGGTAATAAATTCTGAAGTAATGTCCAACAACACGGATTATACTTCTGTTACACCTAGTAATTCTAGACCAAGGTTTATCATTACATACAATATGCATAGTTGCACTTGTTTAGACATTATTCGGAAAAATTGGGGTTTGTTTAAAAGTAACCCTGGTATTTATACTAAAATGGGTGACAATCCTAGCGTCACTTTTAGAAAGGGAAAAAACTTGAAATCCCTTTTTGAACAACGTCATACTTATCCCAAAACAGGGATGTACAAATGCCAAGGGTGTAACTTTTGCAAGTATGGTAGTAGAGGTTAACCGGTTTACTGTGCAAGGCATTCAGTATAAATTAAAATGCAGGGCTAACTGTAATTCAAAAATAGTTGTTTAGCTGAGTGTCAAAGATGTCCTGCTTTTTATGTAGGTAAAACGGAGCAGAGGCTCTGTGATGGAATATATGAGCATCAATATGCCAGCAGTAGGAAAAAGCAGGACAATGCATATTCTTGGTCATATAGAACATAGTTTTAAATTTTTAGTTATTGACCACATTTTTCATGATATTAAGGGAGGTCCTTCACCTTTACAGCTGGAGGAATTTGTTAGATTTGCAGATTAGACTTGATGCCTATAATTTTCCAGGCCTGAACGAAAGCTGTTCTTTAAGCAGCATTTTGAAACTGAGAAGCTTAAAGAGGTGATGCTGTGTTGATAGATTATCAGCCCAGCTTGTACAAATGAATTTAAACTTATGTAAACACTGTAGGTTACACGCAAGTTTTATTATGTTTTCATTTTATCTTCTTTATATTGTTTTATGTTGGCCTTTATTTCATGATAGACTTAATATTTAGTGAATATATTTTTTGTGACAGTGAAATATTTAGTTACTCGTGTCTTTAAGAAGGTGGATAAGTAGGTTTGCCTTAATTGGATTGGCTAATTAATTCAACCTGAACTTAATTATGTGTTATTGAATGTTAACATTTTGTCTGAAGAAGTTTGCATATTGTGCAAACGAAAAGCGCTTCATTAAATTCTTTCACAGCTTCATTCGGTTCATTACTTTTGATTACTGTAGTTCCTGGTTTTTGAATTTGTTCGTGCTTTCCTGGTTCAGTTAATCAACTAATTATTCAAACCACATCTTGGTAAACCTGTGAATGTCATTTTGGAAGCCAGAAGGCCTAGTACTAGAAAATCTTATGCTGATAAATGGAAGAGATTCTGCTTGGAACCAAGCACAAGGAATAGACGCATCAAGGCCCAATATTCCTCAGATTTTACAATACTTAACTGAGGTGCTTGACAAGGGCCTATCCTTTTCTTCAATAAAAATCCATGCCTCTGCCATCTCTGCTTATTACAACACAGAGCCTCCCCTCTTTTCTCATCCACTGCTAAAACAGCATCTCAGAGGGGCCAAAAATTTAAGGCCTCCCAGGAGAGCACCAACTCCTGCATGGGACCTCAATTTTGTGCTGGAAAAACTCACCCTGCCTCCTTTTGAACCAGCTGCTACTGTGGATATAAAATTTCTGTCTTGGAAGACAGCTTTTCGCTTGGCAGTCACTTCAGCTAGAAGGGTTTCGGAACTACAGGCTGTCATGGCAGTAGAGCCTTTCATTAGATTTTACCCGGACAGGGTGTTCCTCAGGACCAACACTTCCTTTATGTGTAAGGTGGTATCCAGTGTGGCTCTTAACCAGACCATTCACCTGCCAACTTTTTTCCCAAGTCCGCAAAACGAGGGGTAGCTGATTCTGCATTCATTGTATGTGCACAGACCACTAAAGATTCTACTTAAACAGAACAAAATCTGTCTGAGAAACTACTGGTAACATTTGCTGCAAGATCAGTGGGGAAGGCTATATCAAAGCAGACTATTTCTAAATGGATAAGCCACTGCATCCGTTTCTGCTATTTTCACAATGGTAAACCTGTGCCCAAGGGGATCAAATCCCATTCCACCAGGGCTGCCTCTACTTCAGAAGCTTTTCTCAGAGGGGTCCCAACTAAAGACATTCTAGAAGCTGCTACTTGGAGCTTTGTTCATAAGTTCACAAAGTGTTATTTACCCCTCTCCTCTAAATCTAGGGCAGGCTTTGCCACTGCAGTCCTGCAGGGCCTTATAGCTGCTCCTAATGCTGTTATAGTTCCATCCTCCCATCCATAGCTTTGGGATTCTACCCAAATGTAATGACTGCAGCAGTAAAACACGAAGAACATAGTACATTCGTGACACTTGCCATAAATGTAGATGTAAGAGTGTATTCACTGTTGCAGTCCGGGTTACCCACCCGCCACCCCCCTTTCTATACCTTTTCTTTCCTTCACTATACTCAAAAGCCTTTGTGGTGTATTTGCTTTTAGTTGAAGGTAAATTTTATGTTTCTAAGGTGCATTTATATATTTACAGTTTATATATTTTTGCTCCCCATTTGGGGGGCACCTGACATTTGGAGTAAGAAAAACATTAAAATGGCATGGTGTTGGCTGCATGTTTTATACCCCTGATGTCATGGAAGAGGAGACTACAGCCGATGCAGGACCCAAGACTTGGTTATTCAGGCCGACTGAGGGCAACCTGCCAGCAGGATTACCCAAATGTAATGACTGCAACCGTGAATACACTCCAACATCTACATGTATGATAAGTGTACACAACTGTACTTTCTCCCTTCCACTGGGGTACAGCACTTCAGTTCTAAGTATTCAGAGTATGTATGTCACCTTTATGCCCTACGCATGGGGGCAGAATGTACAACTGACGTACAGTGCTGGGAGGATGTAAAGGCTTTGGTATGTTGTCCGGACATTGAGCTGTCCTTGGAGATCCTTTAGGTAAATTATGGTAAGATTTACACAACTTTTAATTTGCGCTTAAACCTTCAGTCTGTACCTCTTACAACAGTTGAAAATATGCAAAGCCTTTCTGAAGCTTATTGCAAGAACCCACTGGAATCTCAGTGGAAGTGGAATCCTTGTAGTGGAAATGCATATTTTTCAACCAGTTGTACTGACCTTTACAGAACAGTAATATTTGTCTTGAGAAACTTTCTGGTTGCAATTATGTCAACCAGAGGAATTAGTTTTTGTGCTTGCCTGCCCAATCCACTTATTTTATGAGATGGCTTTCATGTGCACAAGCCCTTTCAAGGCCAAAGGTATATACCACAATCTAGCTTTGAGTCAGTCAGTTCATCTTTCCCCAGTTATACAAAGAGCGGTAATGTATATTGCACTGTGTGGATATTCTTAGTTCAGAGTCTCTAGATGGAATCAAAATCCTTAGGAGGGACTCTTGCTGGTAATATTCTTATTGTGTGGTTGATTTTTCAATTTCTGTTAAAAGTATGATCCTTTGCAGTCTAATCAGATGACCAGTTTCAATTGTAGTGGCTACCTCCCAAGTTTATTTTCAAAATGCAGCCTTTTAATGTTTTGAAGCTTGCTATGTGTGTGTTTTTGTGTTACTGAGAGTAGAGTAACTTTTTTAGATCCAAGTCTGTCTTTGGTTGGTAGTAATCGGAGGCAGGATATCCACATGTTAGACCAGTGATGGTTTGGTTGTAACTTCAAGGGGTGGTATATTCGGAGTAGTGCTGCTCTTGTCCTTTTTATGTGAATAAGACTGAGCATTTGAGAGAATTTCAGCATTTGTATGCAGCAAAAAAGCCGATTTTTAACCAATGCCTTGTGCTAGCACAGTAAGGATTGTGTGCGATATAAAAAGCTTGCACCCCCCCCCCCAAAAAAAAAGTACCAGATTTCAGATTTTTTTTTGTGGGGGGTGGGGTGTTGGCCTGTCAGGCTTGAATCTGGGGAGCCTCATTGGCAGATTGAACTGAATGCCTCAAACCCCAGCCTTGCTGACCCTTAAACATTTGTAACAGCCTTTTATACAATTTTTTTAACAAAACATGGGGTAATTTCTGATGTACAGATAATTTGACATGTTTTACAGTAGTCTATTATCAGAATATCTGTTTTATCAAACTTCAGTCAGGAGCAGCCTTCCAAAGTTTTAGGGAAAAAAGTATGAATATGTAAACATTATACATATTTGCTGAGCATGTTTGAGTATGTAGCTAGCTGTGTGAAAAATGTTCTTGTTCACTGGAGTCTGAATGGTTCAGAAGTGTATTCCTGTGTGCAGAAAAAAAGATTTTAGAGTTTTTAAATCTGATTCAGTTATATGTTTGATTATGCGAACTACCCTAGGTCCCAATTAGTTCAGATAGTAAAGTCTCTACTGTAATTAGTTTTACTAAGAGTTTAATTTTTAGGCTGCATAGTGGCAGTGGAGGAGTTGAAAAGAGGAAATAGTGAATAATCTGAGGAAGTTTTTGTTTGGAATGAAAGTGCTGAGCGTGTTTTCTTGCGTCTTTTCCTTCCTTGGCACTTATGTGAGTGCTTGGTACCTTTTTGCCCATTTTAGCTATTTGTCAGTTGGAGGCAGATTACAATGAAGAGGACCACCTAGGAAGTTCAACTTGGGGCTTTTAGTTACCGGGAAACGCTCTTGAGTACTTTTATATATTTAATATAGATGTGCAGATCCATCTTCATTTACATAATACCCACCTTCCCTTTATGCTAACTTTTGTCTAGAGTTCTTTAGTTTGCCATGCAAAGTGGACAAAGCATGTAGATTTGGTGTGGAGGGTCTTAATGGAGAGTATTATGGGTAAATGTGAGATTTAGTATCCTAACTAAAGCTGCATATACCAAGTTGCCCAACAGCATTAGTCTTGTAGTTAAGTAAGATGGACCTGCTCCTCTCTTATGGTAAGCATATGACTCCTTTACTGTTGTCACGCTTCTGTCCCCCGAAGGTCAAAAAGCATGTAAATTAATAGTCTTGTGTACTGGAGGGAACTTCTGAATATGGGTTGTTGCCTTGGCTTGTGATAGTTAACAAATTGACTTGTCTGGAATTACCTGTGAACCTGTTTCTTTTCATTGCTTTTCAGATCGTGAAGACCAGTCCATTCTTTGCACGTAAGTCTGTTTTTGTGGGTTTTTTTTTTGTGTAGCTTTCCAGTGGACACCCTGAGAGATGGGCTCCATTTGTGTATGTACTGACAAATGTTTTGGAAGAAAAATGTCCTGGAAGTGTACAAACAATACAGCAAACATGATGAAATTGCAGTTGCATAATTGTAAAAGGTTTGTGTGCATTAGTTTAACATGCTAACATTTGTATTTGTAGTGTAAAGATTTGAGATCAGGATCTGTAGCTGTGAATATCAATCTTTATTTTCTTCCTGAGAAAACCAGTTGGGTAAGAGTACCAAACATAATGAGCGTGGATTTGGTTAAGTCAAAATTGAATACTTGATAGTATACAACTGAAATGGGGAAGTCCAGGGAAAGCAAAAGGACCAGAGAAGGCGAGATGAAAAAAAAAATAGAATTGGGCATTGCAGGTATTTGAAGTGTGGAGTTCAGTGAGTTAGTATGGCTTGGAATAACTTGACATGAAAGCGTCAGTATATGCCAAGTTTTTTGGAACAGGGTTATTTCATCTGGAATTATACTCCATTATATGTTCTTTGAGATGCATCTCAATCTAGTTTCAAACAGGGCATTTGGTTGATGCAGAATATTGTGCACTTCTGCGTGCAAGGCAAATCTAACTTTAGCTGTATAGAACAATGCAGTGGTTTGTTGGCAACATGCAGATGTTGCAGTTTTAAGATTGTTCAAGTTTTAGAAGTCTTGAATTTTGGTTAACATGACTTTACATTTTCACCTTGGCCACACCGTGGCTTTCCATTGTGTATCCTGTCATCCAAAGATTTTCCCCTTCAGTCAGTAGCTGTTTAGACTTACTGTGGACTTTGACAGCATAAGCTATTCTGCAACTGAATGGGAATGCACTGAAAACTAAAGGTGAACTTGGATTTCTTTTTTTTGGGGGGGGGGGGGGCGTGAAATGGGGATTTGCAAAATTATATAAAGCTACTGAAAATGTGTTTTTCCTCTAGTGTCTGCAGGCATGCATCTTTAAATGGCATTTTAGTTATGTTTACAGGTTTGCATTTTGAATACACATTTAGTTTAAGGTTTTATATTGGTATTGTAGAATATTGGGGGGGGGGTGCAGATTAGACAGTGATTGGATCTTTTTCAGGATGCCTGTTAAGATGTTTAATCTGCAACGGTGTGAACCTCACTGGAGGCTGATGTCCTTCAAGGATGCATCTGCAGTCCTTACAAATGGGTTGTCCTGTCGTCAGGCAGCCCTTCGGTCGGCCGGATTCCAAAGTCTGGGTCTGGCCTCGGCTGGTGTCACTTCACCAGACGTCATAGCTGCAGTTCTTCGGGTATAAAGGCATCAGCCGACACCATTTTCCTCAGTCTTTCTTGCCGCGTGGCGCCCGAAGCAGAAGCTGTTCGCAAGTGCCGGTCAGTCAGATCCAGAGATTACTACTACCGAATACTACTTCGAAGACTTCCGTTGGGGACTCTTTCTTGCCTCAGCCGATGTCAGAAAAAGTGAATAACTGTTTAACTTGTGGGAAACAAATACCTCATAAAGATTTCCACTCTTACTGCTTACCTTGTTTAGGCCCAGACCACGACGTAGCAGCTTGTTTAGCCTGTGCTTCTTTCAACCGACGAACGCTTAGACGTCGGTCGGAGTTTGCTGAACAGTTTTTCGGCTCAGATTTTGCATACATAATGCCGTCTGATCCTCCGACTACTCAAATTGTTAAACGCAAAGAAAAGGACCGAGACTCGCGGTCCGCGGTTTCGGCCGAAACCACGGTTAAGCAAACCGCGAGTGTCTCTGTTTCGGCCGAAACCGAGCAAACGGTTCAATCTTCAGCCGAATCCATGACTACTACTGAGGCCCCTTCTACTCTAGTTGAATCGGCCTCTGAAGTTTTACCTACTACTGTGGTTTCACAAGAATTTTCAGACACCATCCCTTTGGATGTTTCTACCCCAGCACGTGGTGCTGCTAGGCCTCCTGCAGCCATGTCTATAAAGGCCTTTGCCAGGGCTAAAGCAGCCAAAACTTCTAAGTCTGTGCCTGTTAAGCCCCCCTCTCACAGGCCCAGTTCCAGTTCCCAAATGCTTACTCTGGCAGAGGATCTCATCTCCTTAATAAGGGGATCCCAATCTCACCCAGACAGGGCCTCTCAACCTCCAGAAAAGAGACCTAGAGCAGAGCCCCCTGAGCCAGTGTCCTCAGATGACTCTTCTGATGATAGACAAATACAGACCATCCAGAGGCTCCTTTTTCTACTTACAGACCATCCAGAGGCTCCTTTTTCTACTTATGAAGATTCCGATGCTGAAGAATCGATTCCTTCTGCCTCTCCACCAGAGGAATTTTCATTTGGGGAAACTTTACATGCCATGAGAGAGCAATTCCAATGGCAGGGACAAGATTTCTCAGATTCAAGGAAAAGGCTTAGGACCTTTTTACACTTACCGCAACATAGCCCTTTAGCTATACCTCCAGTTCTTCCTGTTGTGGATGATGCATTGATGCTTGCACTGCTCCTGATACTGTACCTCCAGCCCCTGCTAAGCCCGATAGGTTCTACAGGGTCCCGGACACTCATCACCATTTATACAAGGCTCCTTTTGCAGATCCTGAGACTATCTCCCAGGGGCCTAAGGCAGTAGCTTCGACCACAGCTAAAAACCCTCTCCCTTCTGAAAGGGAATCCAGGTCCTTAGAGAGATGGGGTAAAAAAGTATACACCTCTGCTACTCTCTCAGCTAGAGCATTGAACTGTCGGTTTCATATGATCCAATACCAAGAGTTTATGCTTGATCAGTTAACTAAGAAACTGTCCTCTGATGATTCTTTAGATAAGAAATATGTTCTAGAAATGGTGAATAACATTCAGCAGGTTAGTAACCATTCCTTAAAATGTGGCTATGATGCACTGGAGGCTTCATTTAGATCAGCCATGACTGGCACAGTTATAAGAAGGCATGCATGGTTGAAAGAACAGGTCTTGCCGGATCATGTTAAAGCAAAGCTATTAGATGCTCCTATGGATAAGGTCAGTTTATTTGGTTCTCCTGCCCAACAGGTACTGAAGAAAATGGAAGAGAAGGCAAAATCTGTACAAACAGTGAAAGATTTCTTACAGGTTCAGCCTCCAAGGTTTAGCAGGAACTGGCCTTCCAAAAATTGGTCCTTTCCAGACTCCTCTAAAACTCAGAGAGGCAGGAATAGGCGTTCAAGAGGCAGAAATCAATCCAGAGGAGGTGCCTACAGGGGACGCCAGTGGCAAGGTAACAACCAACGAGGCACAGACACAACCACTACCACTACCACTGCAACAGGACAATCACAGTGACTTGGCTCTGACACCACCTACCAGGGAACAAATAGCAGCACCCTTAGGCGGAAAGTTAGCCTTATTTTCAAAAAACTGGCACTATATCACAAGAGACAAGTGGATTTTGCAAACTATAGACCAAGGCTACAGATTTCATTTCCACACTTTACCAGGAAAAAGAGGAATGCCAAACCTACCACCAAATCAAAAGACAGAAGCTCTAAAACAAATAGCTCAATTAGCAAGGATGAGAGCTGTGGAAAGGATACCACCTATGGAACAAGGCAAGGGATTTTACTCCAGACTCTTCCTGGTACCAAGAAAAGAGGAAAATTGGAGGCCTATTCTCGACCTGTCCGCTTTAAACACTTTCATCATTGTTCCAAAATTCAAAATGCTGACCCTACAGCAACTTCTTCCCATGATGGGCAAGGAATACTGGCTGGTAACTCTAGATCTCAAGGAGGCATACCTGCACGTCCCCATACGACCAAATTGCAGAAGATGCCTCAGATTTCTTGCAGGATCAGAGCATTATCAATTCTCAGCATTGCCCTTTGGCTTATCTACTGCGCCCAGAGTGTTCACGAAATGCCTGGCATCAGTAATCGCTCACTGCAGGCTTCAGGGAATCCAAATTTATCCATACCTGGACGACTGCCTGATACAAGCGGACAACAAAAACAAACTAACAGAAGACTTACAAAGAGTCATTTGCTTACTACAAGCCCTGGGATACACAGTCAATATAAAAAAGTCAAGACTGATACCATCCCAAACAATAACCTTCTTAGGTGCAGAATTGGACACAGTAAAACAGATGGCATTCCTAACTGCAGAAAAACAAGAACAACTTCCTCTCTACTTCTTGGCATTAACAAAGCAGAACAAACTAACAGCAAGGAAATTACTGCAGGCCTTGGGCTTCATGGCATCCTGCATAATCCTGGTCCCCCATGCCAGACTGCATATGAGAAAGCTACAGTGGTACCTAAAGAATTTATGGTCTCAACACAGGCACAGCTTAGAAACCAAAATACCACTAATTCCATGCCTGAAACAAGAGTTCCTATGGTGGGCTCAGGCATGCCAGTCAAACCCAGGTTTGCCCTTCCACAGCATTCAACCAAGCCAAACCATCACAACGGACGCCTCAGACCTCGGTTGGGGGGCCCACATGCTGGACAAGTGCATACAAGGCTTATGGACTCCAGATCAGCTGCACCTGCACATAAATCAAAAAGAAATGCTGGCAGTAAAACTAGCAATCCAGAATTTCAGACCATTCCTCCAAGAAGGCCAGTTGATAAGGACAGACAACACCACAGTCATGTGGTACATCAACAAACAGGGAGGCACTCATTCATACCCTCTATGCCGAATGGCTCTGGACCTATGGAATATGTCTCTGAGCTACAACATTCAGTTACAAGCAATTTTTGTACCGGGAGAAGAAAACATCCTAGCAGACATATTAAGCAGAACTACCTCTGATGCTGATGAATGGATGCTACACTCGGACATCTTCAAGGCCATCACAAAGAAATGGGGACTGCCACAAATAGACCTATTCGCATCCCCACTCAATCACCAGCTCAAGAAATTCTGCACAAGGACATACCACCCACTTGCTTGGAAGGTGGACTCTATCCTTCAGTTGGAAAGGCCTGACAGCATATGCATTCCCACCTCTTCCTTTGATGCACAAGGTGCTATTGAAAATCAAAGAGGAACGTCCAAGGATAATTCTGATAGCTCCAGATTGGCCAAGACAACATTGGTACCCATTACCGAGGAGCATGTCTCTGGGGAAAATGTGGACACTACCCCTGATTCCTTTGTTAACTCAGAGACTACAACATCCTGCATCCAAACCTGAAAACTCTGCAACTGACTGCCTGGAACATTACATAACAGCAACTAACCCAGATTTATCCCAAAGGGTTAAAGGCATTATCCTTGAGGCCCGCAGACCCTCAACCAGAAGGAACTATGCAGGAAAATGGAAAAGGTTTCTCATTTGGAGTACCGAGAGGGGCAAAGATGTGTCAAAGGTAGACATTGCCAACATCCTGGAGTATTTGGCAGAGCTTTTCCATACAGGCCTGTCCTATTCCTCCATCAAGATACATGCATCAGCTATTTCTGCAGAATACAGCTTCGATCCCCCTGTCTTTTCGCATCCTCTACTCAGGCAGTTTCTGAGAGGAATTAAGAATGTAAAACCTCCTAGGAAGCCACCATTGCCAGCATGGGACTTGAACTTTGTGCTAGAAAAAATGACACTTCCCCCCCTTTCGAACCAGCAGCAACAGCAGATCTTCAACACCTATCCTGGAAGACTGCTTTCCTGCTGGCAATTACCTCAGCAAGAAGAGTTTCGGAACTACAGGCTTTAATGGCAGTACAACCCTTCCTAATCTTTCATCAAGATAGTGTCCATGAGAACTAATCCTACATTTATGCCTAAGGTGGTATCCAGAGTGTCTCTAAACCAGGCAATCCACCTACCTACCTTCTTTCCCAATCCACAGAACAGGGGGGAAAGACTGCTGCATACCTTGGATGTACATAGACAGTTACGCTACTACCTGGACAGAACCAAGGGCAATAGAAAAACTGACCAGCTTCTGGTAGCATATGCAACAGGAAGGGAAGGAAAAGCAATTTCCAAACAGACAATCTCCAAGTGGATAGGAAATTGCATTAGATTCTGTTACTCCTATCATGGAAAGCAAATTCCACAGAACATAAGGCCTCATTCTACAAGGGCTACAGCCACTACCACAGCTTTCTTATGAGGAGTGGCTACCAAGGACATTATAGAGGCTGCTACTTGGACCTCCGTGCATACATTTGCCAAGCATTATAACTTACCTTTATACTCTAGATCCCGAGCAGGGTTTGCCACTACTGTTTTGCAAGGGATCCTAATAACACCATAATTCTTCCTCCTCCCCTAGTTTTGGCTATGGTATTCTACCCATTTGTAAGGACTGCAGATGCATCCTTGAAGGACATAGTACAGTTTTTTACCTACCATAAATGTAGATGTCCGAACAGGATTGCATCTGCAGTCAGGATTACCCACCCTCCTTCCCCTCTGTGGTATTCCTAGGGTATTTGCCCACCTAATAGCTAGCTGGGGGGGGGATCTCTTGTGTATTTGTTTGTATATATGTACATACATGATTATTTTTTGTTTGCCTTCTACTATTTGGAAACATTGGCATTTATCCAAAAGGGCAACTGGCATCTGGGGCAAGAAACACTGAGGAAAATGGCGTCGGCTGATGCCTTTATACCCGAAGAACTGCAGCTATGACGTCGGGTGAAGTGCGACACCAGCCGAGGCCAGACCCAGACTTTGGAATCCGGCCGACCGAAGGGCTGCCTGACTACAGGACAACCCATTTGTAAGGACTGCAGATGCAATCCTGTTCGGACATCTACATTTATGGTAGGTACAAAACTGTACTTTTTAGCAGTGTAGCAAATACCGATGGACAGTTATGCCTTCTGATGTACAAAATACAGCTAGAAATTTTACTGCAGAGATTATAGTGACCTGAGCTTTGACACAGGACTGTTTTGCCCACTAAGACTACTATTGACCCTGTCAATCTTTATGTTCTTCGTATTTCACTTTTGCAGTCGCACCTGTGGGTTATCCCTGCTGTGGTAGCCCTCAGCTGGCCCAAATACCAGAGTCGGTGTTTTTCTGTGTCTGCTGCTGTTGCTTGCTCTGTGACGTCAGCTCGTCAGTGCTATAAAGGAAGGCAGCAGACGCCATTACATCAGTCTTTCTTGCCATGGAGCCCGTAGCAGAAGCAGTTAGCAAGTGTACTTGGTTGCTACCAGTGGTTGAATTACTTGTAAACATCTAAAGCCAAGTATCCCGTTGGGGGATCCTTTTTTCTTGCACTAACCAATGTCCGAAAAAGTTAACAGTTCTTACCTGTGGAAAGCAAATACCACACTGACTTCCATTCATACTGCATCACTATACCACACTGACTTCCATTCATACTGCATCACTTGTTTAGGCCCAGACCATGACGTCCCCCATTGCTGGTTCTGTGCCCTTTCACACGAGAACCATTCATCTTAGAGCTCTTCTTGTAGCCAGGTATTTTCATTCCGAAATGGCGTCCGTCAACGTTCTGAAAAAATGTAAGGATAAAGATACAGACCACACAAGCCTAAGCCTTCCAATGACTCTACTGCTAAGCAGGTTGTCAGTGTTCTGAAATTCAGCGAGGTATCTTTGCAGCCCCTGATGCCAGATTCAGTACCTTCACAGGCCTCTACTGAGACCCTTTCAGAGTCCGGTATGCTGCAGAAGTCTTAGTCTTTCAAGCCTTTGGTTGCCTCTGCCTTGGTTGGGTCTGGAGATGAGAGGCAGGCACCGGCTTCAGAGGATGTTTGTCGCACTACCGAATCTAGACAAAAACTGACTACTTTTGTCTCGACTGCTGTTCCTCTGACCCCTGGATACTCTTGGGTCTAGAGGCACAGCCACTCGTAGAAAACTGGGTCTATATCAGAAGCACAGAAAGGCTTCTGAGCGAATATGGAATCGGTGACTAATATTCATCGAATAGCAGTTAAGCAATTTGATGAATGTCATAGGGCCAAGGAGATGGCCAACTTCACGGAGTTGCCCTTTCCTTCACTATAGTGCGATCTCTGAGTTGGTTTATTTAGTTGGGGGGGGGGGCAAAGCCCCCGACCTATTTATGGTGTTAAATTATTTTTTTAGCGAATGGCCTCAAGTTTTTTTCCCTAGGGAAAAATTCTATTACGTGGCTATTCGCTATTTTCAGGTTTTGTGCATTATGGGTGTACTCTTATGTAGTCATACATGCACTTTCGGAGTTTTAATATAGACCCCGGAAAACTAACTAGCCACCATTTTACCCCTGCTCCACACACGCCCCCCAGGTCAAATGCTTAAAATGGCAGAAGATCTCCTCATCCTTAAATGGGGTAGTCAGGCCACTCCTAAAAGAAAGATCTTTCTCCTGAAGTACTAACAGAACAGGATTCTGAGGAGACTTCCTATTCAGAGTTTGAAGAGGAACAACCTCTGCTTGTGAGGATTCAAATAAAGAGGAATCCATTCCTTCTGCCTCCTCACCAGAAGATATTTCCTTTAGGGAAAACCTTTCAGACCCTCAGGGAACATTTCCACTGGGAATGCCAGGTCTTCCCTCAGTCTAAGAAAAGACTGAGTTTCTAGACTTGCCCCAGCACAGACCCTTGGCCATCCCTCGAATCTTAGAGGTGGTTGATGTCTACCATGAATCCAGCTGAACTCCTGATGCCCTCCCACCTGCTCCCGGAAAACCTGACTGGTATTACTGAAAACAGGATTTTTACATACCTGTACAGAAATCCTGCTGGAGACCCGGAGGTAATTACACTGGGAGCAAAATGAGCTAAGGCTAGTTCTGAAAAAAAAAATTCTATTCCTTCTGACAGGGACTCCAGAGCTCTGGACAGATGGGGTAAAAAAAAAAAAAAAAAAGTATACACCTCTGCGACCTTTGCTATGAGGACTCCACTGTCAGTTCCACATGTTAAAATGTCAACAACACACTTTGGAACTATTAAAACAAAAGATTTCAACCTTTCCTGACTGTGCCAGTTCGAAAGAGTTAGCAGATTTACTGTGCTCTACTTGTTAAGTGGCTAAACACTCATTACAGTGTGGATATGATGCCCTAGAAACCTCAAGCAGGGCAGCAGTGTCAGGATCTGTCATTAGGAGACGTGCATGGTTGAAGGAGCAACCTCTCCCTGATCATGTCAAATCTAAATTACTTTATGCACCTTTGAATAAGGACCCCTTGTTTGGAGAAAAAGCAGAAGGGGTGCTTTAAAAAAGATGGAAGACGAAGCAAAATCTAAATCTATGCAAACAGTAAGACTTCCTTAAGGTACAACCTCCTAGGTTCAGCAGGATTTTCCCCTCAAAACACTTGTCTTTTCCTGCACCTAACAGACAGGGGCATGGTAAGCCCCGCAGGGACAGACCACCCAGACTCCTATTCCAGAGACAGCAGAGAACCAAACAGTGGACCACTTCTGCTCCAAAGGCAGGAAGTTCTAAGCCATTCCTTTGTGGCAAAAACTCTGTGACCATCTCCGCTCCCTCTGCCCTATTTCCACTCGCCAAAAACTAGAAGGCTCTCCCTCTGCAAAGAAAATTGGCCGTCTGTAACCAAGGTCCAATGGGTCTTAAAGATAATTTTTCAAGGATACAAATTCTCCAAGGAACTCCCAATTCCAAGAGTATCAAGATTTACCTCCAAATCAGTGAGCAGAGGCATTGAAACAAGTCCAAACTCTAATATCCCAAGGGGCGGTAGAGCCTGTCCCCTCAGATCAAACCGGCAAAGGCTTTCATTCCAGACTATTCCTGGTTCCCAGAAAAGAGGGCACTTGGTCCCCCAGCCTGGATCTATCCATTCTGAACACCTTCCTGGTGGTCCCCAAATTCAAAATGCTAACTTTGCAGCAGCTGCTGCCTAGGCTGACAAAAAAATGCCTGGTTAGTTACCCTGGATCTAAACGATGCCTACCTCCACATCCCCATAAGGGAATCCTGCAGGAAATTCCTTCACTTTAGAGCAGGCTCATAACACACGCCATTTTCTTCGGACTTTCTTGCCGCGCGGTGCCCGAAGCAAAAGCAGTTTGCAAGTGCCGGTCGGCCGACACCTGAGATTTTCGAATCGAATTTCAGTCCGAAGTCTTCAATAAAGCTAAGTACCCCATTGGGGAACCTTTTCTTGCCTCAGTCTGATGTCAGAAAAAGTTAATTGCATTTCTTGTGGGAAGCAAATACCTCATAAGGCCTTCCATTCTTATTGTATTCCTTGCCTAGGCCCAGACCACGACGTCAGTTTGCCGGTTTTGTGCTAGGTTTAATAAACGAACTATCAAAACGCCGTTTTGACTTCGCACGACATTACTTTGGTAGGAAATTTAATTATATCATGCCGTCTGAGCAGCCGACGACCGGCATGCAAAAGAAACGCAAGGATAAGGACAGGCAGGCTAGGAACAAGCCAGACTCCGAGGCCTCTGCTGGGCCTGTCGCCGGTTCTCCGGTTTTCAGTGAGGCGCCTACTCAGGCCCCGATGACCGCAGAATTGGAACCCCAGACAGCTTCGGATTCTCAAGCGGAGTGTACTAGGCCGTCGCAGCTATCTTCATTAGGCCCTTCCAACACCGGAGCAGAAGGAGATCCTGGTGCAGTAGAAACACCTTCGGTTGCATGAAGGTGTCTTCAGACCGGCTACATTCACCATTAAATCTTATGCTAAGCTTAAAACTACATTAAAACCAAAAATGACTGTACATCAGTCTCCAGTTCCAGGCCCCATGCCTAAGAAACAGATGCTTAAGATGGCTGAAGATTTGATTACCCTAATCAGGGGTTTCCATCCCCCTCCAGATAAAAGATCAAGACTAGGATTATGCTTCCTTTGAACAGGTTTCTATTTCCTCAGATTCTTCTGAGGAACATGATTACGCTTTTCCCCCATATGAAGACTCTGATGCTGAAGACTCTATTCCCTCAGCATCTCCCCCTGAAGACTACTCCTTTGGGGAAACTTTACATACCTTGAGGGAACATTTCCACTGGGAAGGCCAGGACTACTCTGATTCTAATAAAAGGCTCCGAGAGTTCCCTTTACTACCCCAGCACAGACCACTGGCTATCCCTCCAGTTTTAGACCAAGTGGATGATGTTTACTTGGAGTCCAGTCTAAATCCAGACTCTCTACCTCCTGCTCCAGCCAAACAAGACGGATACTACAGAGTACCCGACTCTCTCAAATTCCTTTATAAAAGCCCTGTGGCTGACCCAGAAACAATTTCCCAGGGTCCCAAAGGGGCTAAAGCTTCTATGGCTAAAAATCCTGTGCCCTCTGAAAGTGATTCCAGAGCCCTAGATAGATGGGGAAAAGATATACACCTCGGCTACCCTGACTATGAGAGCATTAAATTGACAGCTTTTCACAGGCTGAAATATCAGAAATTCCTAATGTCTCAATTAAAACAAACAATGAGCACACATTCTGAACAGGCTGAATTCAAGGAAATGCAGGATCTGTTGCATGCAGCTGAACAGGTGGGCAAACATACTTTACAATGTGGATTTGATTCATTGAAAGCTTCCTGTAGAGCAGCTGTTACTGGGTCTGTCATACGTAGACATGCTTCGTTTAAAGAACAAACCCTACCTGATCATGTTGAAGCAAAATTATTGGATGCACCTTTACAGCAGGATGCATTTGGTGTCAAAGCAGAAGAGGTTTTAAAGAAAATGGGGGATAAGGCAAAGTCTATGCAGACGGTAAAGGATATTTTTACAGGTACAACCCCCTCGTTTCAGTAGAACTTGGCCAACAAAAAACTGGTCCTTTCAAGCTTCTGACAGATCACAGTGGGGCAAATACAGACGCCCAAGGGGCAGAGGTCAGTCACAAGGCCTTTACAAACCTCGCCAATGGGGTACTGCTACCCAGAAAGCAGGAGAAGACAGGCCCCAAACTAGCAGAAGACAAACACAATGACTCGACCCTCAAGCTACCAAGCAAATCTCTCTTGGCAGCTCCCTTGGGATAAAAATTAGCTCTTTTTGCAGACAACTGGCACATCATCACAAAAGACAAATGGGTCCTAAACATGGTCTCACAAGGATACAGATTCCACTTTCATACCTTGCCAAGGATAAAAGGAATGCCAAACCTGCCGCCAAATCAATGGACAGAGGCACAAAAACAAATTACAGCTCTCATGGACATGAGAGCCATTCAACAGGTACCTACACAGGAGCAAGGACAAGGATTTTACTCAAGACTCTTTCTAGTCCCAAGAAAGGACAAAGCATGGAGACCCCTTCTGGATCTTTCAATTCTGAACACCTATCTGCAAGTACCAAAATTCAAGATGCTAACACTATAGAAGCTTCTTCCCATGCTGGGCAAGAATGCTTGACTAGTAACGTTGGACCTCAAGGAGGCATACCTACATGTCCCTATCAGACAAAATTGCAGAAGATACCTCCGCTTCAGGGCAGGTTCAACCCACTATTGATTCTCTGCACTGCCCTTTGGCTTATCTACTGCGCCCAGGGTCTTCTCAAAATGCCTGGCACCAGTAATTGCATACTGCAGACAGAGGAATTCAGATATACCCATACCTGGACGACTGCCTTATTCAAGCAGAAAGCAAGGACATTCTTTTAAAGCATCTGGCATTTGTCAAACACAAGTTGCCTAGAGTACACAGTAAACAAAAAGAAATCAAGACTAGTGCTCTCACAAAACATAATATTCCTGGGTGCCAGCTTGAATACAACGGCCCAGATGGCTCATCTTACGCCAGACGAGCAACAGCTGACTCGATACTTCAAAATAATGGCAGCAAAGACCCAACTCCCTGCAAGAAAAATTCTGCAGGCCTTGGGATTCATGGTATCTTGCATACTACTAATACCATTTGCAAAACTGCATATGAGGAAATTACAATGGTACCTGAAAAGCGTATGGACTCAGCACAGCCACAGCTTGGAAACAATGATGCCACTCATTCCCTGCCTTCAGCAGGAGTTTCTATGGTGGGCACAGGCATGTCACCTCAAGGGTCAGCCTTTCACCTTACCCACAGCCAGGCAAACTATGACAACAGATGCATCGGACTATGCCTGGGGAGCACACATGGCAGGACAGTGCATTCAGGGCAAATGGACTACAGATCCGAGACACCTGCATATCAATCAAAAAGAAATGCTAGCAGTAGTACAGAATGCCTTAACAGCTTTCAAGGACCTCTTACACCCAGGACAACTAATAAAGACTGACAGTGCCACAGTAATGTGGTACATAAACAAGCAAGGGGGCGCACATTCCTACCCTCTATGCAGGCAAGCAATGACCTTGTGGAACACTGCACTGTCTTACCAGGTTCAATTACAAGCACAATTCCTGCCAGGAAAGAAACACATTGGCAGACTATCTAAGCAGAAAAATCATGGATCCACATGAGTGGAAACTAGATCCACAAGTATTTGCAATGATAGCTCAAAATGGGGACGCCCAGACATAGATCTGTTTGCAAGCCCCCAAAACTACCAACTTCAAAAATTTTGCACAAGGACATTCCATCCACAAGCTTGGAGAGTGGACGCCCTCTCATTCAGTTGGAAAACATTAACAGTGTGTGCGTTTCCTCCACTGCCTCTTCTAGCAAAGGTATTGCTGAAAGTCAGGTTAGAGAGGCCACAAATGATGCTCATTGCACCAGACTGGCCACGCCAGCATTGGTATCCAATTCTAAGGAACATGGCCCATGGCCCACCATGGAGTTTACCAGATTCCTCACCTGCTCACCCAGCGAGACAATCTGATTCTACACAGCCAGCTCAAGACTTTAAACCTGGCTGCATGGCAAATTACCTAAACAACCAGCCAACACCTCTAGCCAAAGCTGTTATGGATGTCATTCTGGAGGCCAGGAGGTCCAGCACCAGGAAAACCTATTCAGACAAATGGAAAAGATTGTCCGCCTGGAACCAGGCTAAAGGCCAAAATCCACTGGATCCAAACATTCCTCAGATTCTACAATATTTAACTGAGATGTTGCACAAAGGACTTTCCTTTTCATCTAAGATCCACGCCTCAGCAATTTCAGCTCATTACAACACGGATCCTCCTTTATTCTCACATCCACTCCTAAGACAGTACCTCAGAGGGGCTAAGAACATAAGACCACCAAGGAGAGCACCAACACCTACTTGGGATCTCAACTTTGTTCTGGAAAAGCTTACACTGCCGCCCTTTGAACCAGCTTTTTCAGCTGATTTAAAATTTCTTTCATGGAAAACTGCCCTGCTACTAGCAATAACCTCAGGTAGAAGTGTCAGAGCTACAGGCACTAATGGCAGTGGAGCCTTTCCTCATTTTTCATCAAGACAGTCTCTCTACGAACTAACCCTTCCTTTATGCCAAAGGTGGTATCCAGTGTAGCCCTTAACCAAACCATTCATTTGCCCACCTTTTTCCCAAATCCCCAGAACAAAGGAGAAAGACTCCTGCACTCTTTGGACATTCACAGCCAATTACGTTGCTACTTGGATAAAACTAAGGCTTTCAGAAAAACTGACAGCTCTTTGTAGCCTATGCTACAGGATCGCAAGGAAAGGCCATCTCAAAACAGACCATTTCTAAATGGATAGGGCATTGTATATGTTTCTGCTACACGCATAATGGGAAACCAGTACCTGCTAACATTAGGTCCCACTCCACCAGGGCTACAGCTACATCAGCAGCCTTTTTCAGGGGAGTGCCAACCAAAGATTTTCTGGAAGCTGCAACTTGGAGTTCCGTGCACACCTTCACCAAACACTCACTTACCTCTATATTCTAAGACTAGAGCTGGTTTTGCCACTGCAGTTTTGCAGGGGCTACTAGCTTCTAACCCTGTTTAACTCCACCTCCCATCCTTAGCTTTGGGATTCAACCTAAGTGTGATGACTTCAGCAGGGTAACACGATGAACATAGTACAGTTTTGTACCTACCATAAATGTAGATGTTCGGGTGTTCACCCTGCTGCAGTCCAGGTTACCCTCCCTCCATCCCCTCTGTATTAGCTGAACTTATATATACCACTCTATCCTATACAACCTCTGTGGTAATTCAGGCCGACTGCGGGACCGCCTGACGGCAGGGTAACCCAAGTGTGATGACTGCAGCAGGGTGAACACTCTAACATCTACATTTATGGTAGGTACAAAACTGTACTTTGTCTACTGACACTCCAGTATTTGAGGTTTCTAAACTTTTTTCTTTTATAAGTAGGAGTGATGCTATCATTCACAGTAGGGAGTTGGTGGATTTTGCTTAGTGTCTTATCTGGCCCTACTGTGCATGTCTGCAACATCCTGCAGAGCTGGCAATGCAGTAGATTCATGTAATGGGCCTTCTGCTTTGAGAAGGTGCCCCATTGACGCCCTGTTTCCTGACTCTGCTGTTTATGGTCTCTTGACTGCAGCACCCATTCTGTGGTAGTGCAGGTGCTTCCCTGACATTACCAGTCCCTGTCGAGTTTTTTCATTTTTTTCTTACCAGACTGCTCCTCCTGATCCCAAACTCCTAATCAGTGTCATGTTTGTGACTAATGTCTACAGTGAGGCTAGGTCATATTCTTACACTTTTTTCCTTTTCAGAAATCTTTTCTGCATTGTTCATGTTTTCAGAGGACTAGTGCAGTTCCCAAATGCCCCACCTGTAGGGAATAAGGAATGTCTAGAGCCTATTTGCAGGATAAATTTCATATTTTACTTAAATGCGCTTTGTTTATGCCCTCTTCAAAGCATACACATTCTCTTCCCAGTAAACAAGTTTCTTCCATGATTCTGCTGTCTTAAACTTCAGCCAAACATTAAGTTGTGGAGGAAGCCTGTACGTATATGATTAAACTGTTCAATTTTCAGATGTTTAAAGGGATTTAACTGAATCCCTCCTTTTGGTTGAACATGTCATGAAACTTCCATTATATGCCGAGTATAGTTAGCTCCTTTAAACCAGGAAAAGCCAAAAGACGCAACAAGAGTTAGCTCCCTTACCACATTCAAGTTAAGCCTTGGTAATTGGATGAGTAGGTAGGTTGATGAGAAAGACCAGAAAAATATATTTGTGTGCACCTAATCTAGCTGGGTTTCAAAGCAGTCCAGAACTGCAGGTGTGATGTACTTAATGTATAATGCAGGGCAGCAGATGCAGGGTCTCAGATTAGATCTAGAAGTTGGTGCTAGTCAGACCACATGAAGTCCTAAAGTACTTTTTTTATTGCCCCATTAAATAAGGACTTTGAGGACCACAGGAAGATGCCATGCTACAGAACACCTTCGCAAGCACAGCAGTCACCAGTGGGCCTTTAAGGCTGAGAGCAGCTATGTCTTGGTCAGCCATGATTTCCTCTGCAACAATCCCATCCAACTCACTCAGGTTTTAAATCTCCTGTTAAACAGTCGTAAAAAGTGGGGGGCACTGCACAAGTTTATGGAGGACTCTGATCAAATAACACAGAAACCAGTGGGCCCTCAACAGACTGATATTCAGCCCCCCTCCCCCAGTTCTCAAGGAATAATTTCTCCTGGTTAGGTCTCAAACTTTTAGACTTCCTAGACTAGGAACCTTCATTCAAGACTGTAGCAGGGAAGGGCTTATTCTGGATGTTTCATGTCTAAACGAGTTGCTATGATCAAAAATCAGAATGCCTGCTCTTAACCTATTGTCTTTTCTCTTTCTGCTAGCTTGGACCAACTCCTTGGAGCCAAAGTATGTTTACTTCATTGTTTCTGTTTATATGGTTGCACAGAAAGTATGAGATGCAAAGGAGGTGAGTTTGCTTTCAGTTCATTTTGACCTTTAAATGGTCTGATTCCAGGCTTCAGTGTTAGCCTTTTGCAGGACCAAAGCAGTGCCCATTTACCCTTGCTTGGGCACTTGAGTCAGGCAAACTTGAAAGGAATAGGAAGGTTTTGCACTTTACCCTGACAGGCTGAGACCTAGTCTCTGGAGACTTTTCGATCACATCTGACTTTAAGAAGTGCTCTTCCTAGGGCATTACTGGACATGCCAGAAAGCCTTTCTTCCTGAAAACAAGGTACTCTGCCCTTTTTCCTAACAGCCTTCAAAAAAGGGAATAGTCACAGCAAGTGAATTTCTCCCGATTCTAGGGTATATTGCCTGTTGCATACTAATCAACCTTCAAATGCAGTCTTCATGCAGAGACAGAGTGGTACCTCAAACAGCTAGTGTCACCCTACTCTGGAGAGACTAGCCCCATTTTCTGTCATTTAGAGGAACTGTGGTGGAGGGAACTGGTTTATCTCAACCTGGAGGGGGTATCTTTAAACCCTCAAGACTGGACTGATCAGAACGTGCATGGGGAGCCTGTGTGGGAAGTGTCCATAGTACAGCTGGCAGTTTCATTGCCCAGAAATCCATGATGCAGCCTGAACTGAGGGACAAAGGCCAACATCAGGGACTATACATTTTTAGCTTTTCATTTAAATTTAATGGAAAACCTGTGCATTGGGGCGTATTTTCTAAGTATGAAAGTCTCTGGCATTGATAACTCTGATATCCTAGAAAGATTTTACAGGGGACCAAGCAAAACTTTTGCAATAATTAAGCAAAGTCTGACCTGAACTGTGCCCCCACCCCCCTTGGTTGAACAGAAGGTGGTTTGGAAATGACCAGCCTTGCTGTGGCTTGTGTAATCCTGACCAGCACCAAATAGTTTTCATCCTAGTGGAGGAAGGGGATGATCTGCCCCATAATCTCATCCTTCATTTTCTGCCATTTCTGTTCCATCATTTCATGCACAGTCTTTCAGTCCCTTTATGGCCTCAGCAGGTCTGGTTTCTTCTGTTTAACTTCTGGAGAATGGCACTGTCCTCAAATGACTCTACTTAAGTCATCACCTGAGTGAGCATGGCTGGATGAGTTAACTGCATGGTTGGCAGCCAGTGATTGAGTGCATTTTCTCCTTCCAGAAGTACGCTCATCGAATCTGCTTGTTTGGGTTGTAATAAGGTGGTAAACCTCTTCACTTCCTTTTGCCTTTAGTTCTTGATCCAGATTTTTGACTGTCCTCCAAGACTGACATTCATTCAGGATACACTTTACCATATCGAATTGCAGTTGGGACACTTCATCATCTTTGGCTTTACAAAATTTTGCTTAGCCTTCATTAAAGGTGCTTTCTTGATAAAATCTCTTGGGACCTGTTGTATTCTTGCAACCTCTACTTAATGCTAGTAAACATTGAAGTCTCCAGCTTATTCACATTTGAAATGCTCCTCTTTGAAGCTGTGTCTTGGTAAGTTGAGGTCTCTCCTTTGGCTTCTAAAGGTACTTCCAGGAATGTTAGCTGTTGGATCTATGGAAAAATGTTCAGTTGTGAGATTGTGTTCACACTGAAACCTTGATTGGATTTTAATATCCCATACAAATATCCCATGGAATTCTGCCAGACAGGTCAAGTGATCCCTTACCAATCTACACCATAAGGTATCAAAGCACCAACCCCAAAATACATAGTTACAAACTTAATACTTTTTTATGAAGAGTTTTTATTAAGAGACTTTTTTTTAATTTGGTCACTAAAAAGCCTCACCACAGGTAATGCTGTCTGAGTTCAATAAAATATCCCTAGGTGTTTTAGCAACTTTGTTTGGTACTTAACACCATTAGTTTTGCAAATGATTTGGCTGTTTTTGTTGCAACAGTATATTCCATTAATGGAGGAGTGTACCTTACTGCTCTAGTTCTGAAGTGTTTACTGTACAGCTTGGATTTTAGAGTAAATTCGGTCTTAAACTGCTTGATTGTTCTGTCTTGAATAACAAGCTTCAACTTGTGTGTGTAATTTATGTTTGGGAAGGTACAGATTTCTTCGGCATGGTATTTTGTTAAGATATTCCAGAGAGCTGTTTTGGGGTAATTGAGGAATGAAAAGGTTCTGTAAACTGTGTGAGGGTAGAGACTGAAGCAATGAAGAGTTGCTTAACATCATAATTTCAAGCTAAACAAGTGTTTTTCAAATGGGTGACCAGTTAGAGATTCGTGGGCTATTAACATGAAATGTTATGACATGTAATGGAGTAAAAATCAGAACAGTTCAATATGCTAAGGCCAAATAGTGTGTTCTGGAAAGTTCGTACTTTGAACCATAAATGTCTATTCCTGTGTTGCAGTATTCTTACTGTGGGATTTCCCACCTCAGGCGACCTGACGTTTGCTCCTATACAAAAGCATAAGCCTGGTTGCTGTAGGTGAGTGAGATGTCACACTTAGGGCCGTAAACCAGGGACCTTAAATGTGCCATCTACACGCACAGACCTCAGAACTTTTCAGCTGCAGACGACGTCACATTTGCTTCACTTGTACTCTAGAAGACTTCTAAAAAGCTAAGTACTCCGTTGAGGAAACCTTGTGTTCTTTTTTGCTTGAGCTTGGTTAGCTGTATTTTAAATTAGCCAATGTTGGCTAAAAAGGACAAATGCCATTGTGGGCATCAGATATCGCATAGGAATACCCACGACCTTTGTGTCTTTTGTCTTGGGAAGGAACGCCATCATTCTGCATGTTCCATTTGCCAATCTTTGGTACCCTATAAAACTACAGCAGTCTGGCCATACTAAATTTATATTTAGAGAACCAACGTCTCAAAAAGCTTGCACTTAGAATGGATACCGAATCGGCCACTCCAACTGAACCACCGTGGAATGAGTTTCCAAGCCTACTTCTGTTGCCTTTCCACCATCTGACGTCCCACCAGCTTCCAATTTTAGGAGTTGAGGGACATCTGACAAAACTGACTACTTTGGCTCCCACCGAGGAAGCTGCTTCAGAAGTTGCGGCCTGCACATCCACGGAGATGGTCCAGATGTCGGTTCCTACCGATGTTGAGGGGGAACCAGATGTAGTCTGTCAACCTTTGGATACTGCTATTCTTGAGACTCAAGCTTCTGACCTAGGCCTTCTCCTAAACAAACGCCTGCTAAACATAAACAGAAAACTAAACATCTGACTCCTACCCCTGAAGGAGTCCCTGACTGGCAATCTTTCATCAATTCTCTGATGCAGGCCTTTATGGCCCACAGGCTGTACTCCATCCAGTATACTTGTGCTCAGCCCTAGGCCTTCTGCCATTTCTCTCCCCTTGCAGACTGCCAATGAAGGAGAGGTGTGACTAGAACCTTACTACTCTTCTGAAGAGTGCATTTCTTATGCATCCCAGATTGCATCCCCTTTGGAGTATTATTCACCAGATGAGGAATCTATTTAGGAGGACTCGCCACCAGAGGACATTATCTTTGGTGAAACAATAACCAAGATGAAAGAGTACTTTAAATGGGACACCACCCAAATGACTGACACCCAGAGAAAGTATTTTGAGCTCCTTCAGGTGTAGTCTCCCTCCAATAGCCATCCCACCAATCTTACTTGCCTGTCTGGATGCTTTTACTTCTGCATCCAAAAACCCCGACTCTCAACCACCTGCACCTAAAGGACCAGACAGATTTTATAAAGTTCCTGATCAGAAATTTAGTCAAACCCCCCTTGGCAGACCCTGCAGTTATTGCTGTCTCTCCAGACAAGCAGTCCAGTCTTACTCCCTCTGCATCTCTCTTGCATACTGATAGACAGCAAAACCATGGACAGGATTGGTAAAGGTGTACACCTCTTCTACCCTGGCCTTCGTGCTATAAATTACCAGACACACATGGTCAAATATATACTGGGCCTTGTCTCAAGCAACTAATCTAGCTGCCACACCTGCCCTACCAAAGCAGAGAACTTCTAATTTGTCTCTGGCTTCACAGGTAGCCAGACATCCAATTAGGTGCAGTTGTGATGCTGCAGAGGCTTCTGCCAGATCAGCAGCTTTTGCTTCTGTCCTCCACAGATGCTCTTGATTGCGCCAACAACCTCTCTTAGAAGACTTTAAAAACTAAGGTTATGGACACCCCCTTAGTCCATAACCTTTTGTTTGGAAAACTGCAGAGCTTTTTAAAAATCTGCAGGAGAAAAGCAAGGAACTACAGGACATAAAGCACTTGCGTATGTCCCCTATTCCAAAATATTACAGGAAACTACCCTGCCAAAACTTCATTTGTCAGGAGAACCCCTTCCTCTGTCACCCCTTCATCCTCCAGGCACAGGAGGGGAACCAAAAGGTAGACCTTCAGACCTGCCAAGTCCTAGACTGTCTTTCAGGATAGAAATGGACACAATGCGTGACTGCCTTGCCCATCTGCCTTTGTCAGCCCGCCTATCCCACTGTTTACCCATCTGGAAAACCATCACTTCAGACCAATGGGTACAGAGTATCATCCAGAACGGATTCCTCCTTTCCTGGAGGGAAAAGCCCATCCCCCACCACCACAAATTCAAGATCTCCAAAAACTAGGAACAGTAGAGCCTGTCCCTCCCGGGCAAGAAGGACAAGGATTTTACTCTACTCTTTCTGGCCCCCGAAAGGATGGTCCTTGGAGTCCTATACTGGATTTCTTTCCTGAACCTCTTTCTAGAAGTGCCGCCTTTCAAAATGCTCTCCCTCCCAACTCTACTCCCTCTTATCCCAGACCAGGCCTTTATGGCCACAATGGATCTAAAGGAGGCTTACCTTCATATCCCCATAAAACCCTCCAACAGAAAATGTTTAAGTTTTTCTGGACCCTGCTCTCACTTTCAGTTTATAGCCTTGCCCTTTGGTTTGTCTACTGCACCCAGAGTATTCACAAATTGCCTAGCCCCAACCATTGCTTACTGCGGGACCCAAGTTATACAACTCTACCCCTACCTAGACAGCGTTCACCTAGCAGAGACAGAAACCCATCTCTGAGACCACTGCAGGTTCACAAATACCCTTCAAAACCTGGGCTTCGCCATCAATTTAAACAAATACTCCTTGCTCCCCCAGCAAGACAACATTTTTCTGGGCTGCAGGATCAGGACAGATCTTATGCAGATGTTCTTAGTGTTTCACTTTTGCAGTCATTACATTTGTATAATCTGCGGGCAGGTTGCCCTCAGTCGGCCTGATTGTAGTCTTGGCTCCTGCGTCGGTTGCTGTCTCTCCTTCCATGATGTCAGGCCGTCAGGGGTGTAAAACATGTAGCCGATGCCATTACATCAGTCTTTTTTGCTGTGCCCGAAGCAGTTGGCAAGTGCCGGTCGGCCGACTCCTGAAATTTTCATTTTCGTGTTTCAGAACCGAAGTCTTCAACTTAAAGCTAAGTACCCCATTGGTGAAACTTTTTCTTGCTCCTTACCGATGTCAGTAAAAGTTAATTGCATTACTTGTGGAAAGCAAATGCCTCAGATTTTCATTCATACTGTGTTCTTTGCCTAGGCCCTGACCACGACGTACCTTGCTGTCTGTTTTGGGCTTTATTTAATCGGCGCACTATCCGTCGGTACGTTTTTGCGCCTCAATATTTCAGTTCTCCGTTTAATTACCCAGAAATATCCTCTGTTAGCCATCCAACTACCAGGATTCCGTAAAAAACTCAGGCCGCCGAGGTCCAGAACTGCCGATGATGCTTCTCCTAAGCCAGTTGCCAGTTCGCTGGTACTCAGTGAGGTGCTTTCTCAGCCGCTAATTCTGTTTCGCAGGCCTCTACTGAGACCCATTCAGAGTCCATTATGCTGCAAGATGCTTCATCTATGGAACCTGCAGATGTCTACCTTGGATGGGTCCGGAGCTGCTGTGCAGGCACCGGCTTCTGAGGGTGCATTCAGGCCTACAGACTTGCATATTAAATCGACACCGCCTTCATTACTAAGTTTTTTTGACATGGATCGAGATTTAGGCCTGTCACCCAGGCCACATGTTCAGGCCCCTATGCCTAAAAACAATGAAAAAAAAATGGCTGAAGATCTAATTACTCTAATCAGGGGTACTTAACCCCCCCCCCCCCCCAAGAGGCCTAGGGCTGAGCTTGATTATGAATCTTCTGATCAGGATTCTGTTTTTTCTGACTTCTAATGACCTGGATTTTCCATACCTACTTATGAGAATTCTGATGCAGAGTATTCCATTCCCTCGGCTTCCCCTCCTGAGGATTTTTGTTTTGGGAAAACTTTACATATTTTAAGGGAGCGTTTCCACTGGGAAAGCCAGGAATTTTCTGATACAAAGAGAAGCTTAGGGATTTCCTTCTACCTCAGCATAGGCCTTTGGCTATACCTCCTGTACTAGACATTGTTGATGTGTTCTCTGAATCCAGTTTGGCCCCTGATTCCCTGCCTCCGGCTCCTAGTAAACCTGACCAATACTACAGGGTTCCTGAGTCCCACAGGTTCCTTTCCAAAAATCCAGTTGCAGATCCAGAAACCATTTCTCAGGGACCCAAGGGCATTAAGGCTTCTACTGCTAAAAATCCTACCCCTTCTGATAGACTCCAGGGCGCTGGAAAGATGGGGTAAAAAGGTTTATACTTCTGCAACCTTGGCAATCAGAGCTTTAAACTGCCAATTTCATATGTTAAAATATCAACAGCATATTTATTGGACTGCTTAAACAGAAAATGATGATTCCTGACTGTGTGGAAAATAGATTTACAGGATTTAATGTATTCTGCTGAACAAGTTGGAAAACGTACTTTTGCAATGTGGTTTTGATTCTTTAGAGGCCTCCTGCAGGGCTGCTGTTACTGGGTCTGTGCTTAAAAGGCATGCTTGGCTTAAGGAGCAATCTTTGCCTGATCATGTTAAAGCTAAATTGTTGGATGCTCCTTTAAATCAGGACCGCCTGTTTGGCAATAAGGCTGAAGAAGTTTTAAAAAAATGGAAGGTAAAGCTAAATCTATGCAAACTGTCAAGATTTTTTACAAGTGCAGCCTCCAAGATTTAGTAGGCACTGGCCTACTAAAAATTGGTCCTTTCCAGCCCCTTCCAGATCCTCTCAAGCCAAACCCAGACACAGCAAAAACCCCAGGTTTCAGTCCCAGGGGACTCTCAGTACTAAGCAGTGGGGGGCCTCCACTTCCAAATCTGGAAATAAGACACTCCCTATAGTAGTCAGTCTCAATGACTTCCTTTTAAAATTACCAAGCACTTGTCTTTTAACCGCCCCTTTGGGGGGAAAGATTGCTCTTCATGCAAAGAACTGGGAACTCATAACCCAGGACAAATGGGCTTTAAATAGTGTTCCAGGGATACAGATTTCATTTTGACACGTTGCCAACACCAAACGGGTGGCCAGACCTGCCCCCAAATCAGTAGGTGGAGGCTCAAAAACAGGTACTTTCCCTGTTAAGTATGGGGGCTAGTCAGCTGGTACCAGAAGAGGAAAAGGGACAAAGTTTCTATTCTAGGCTTTTTCTGCTACCCAAAAAACACAAGTCATGGCATCCAAACCTGGACCTGTCTACTCTAAACACCTTTCTGGAGATTCCAAAATTCAAAATGCTGACTCTTCACCAGTTACTTCCTATGCTAGGCAAAGACACCTGGGTTGACAACTCTGGATTTAAAAGAAGCATACCTGCACATCCCAATCAGGGAATATTGCAGAAGATGCCTACGCTTCAAAGCAGGCTACTTGCATTATCGGTTCTCTGCACTGCCCTTTGGCTTGTCTACTGCACCCAGGGTATTCGCAAAGTGCCTGGCTCCAGTTATTGCATTTTGCAGGCAAAGAAATCAAATATACCCATACCTGGACGATTGTCTAATTCTGGCAGAAACCCAGGGCATACTTCTAAATCTGGCATTTGTAAAAAGGGTTCTAACTTGTCTGGGGTACACCATAAATGAAAATAAATCACAACTGGTACCATGTCAACAGGTTACATTCCTGGGTTCAAGCTTGAATACAATTGCCCAGATGCCTTTCCTCACGCCAGAGAAGCAAGTTCATTTGATAACTTACTTCAAACAAGCGGTCACAAAAGCCCTGCTTATCTGCAAGACAAACTGTAAGCCTTGTGGTTCATGGCCTCCTGCATTCTTTTAATTCCATATGCAAGACTGCATATGAGGAAACTACAGTGGTATCTAAAAAGTCTATGGAGTCAACATTGTCACAGCCTGGAAACAATGATTTCTATCATACAGTGCTTATGCCTAGAGTTCCTATGGTGGGCAGAAGCCTGCCACCAAAACAAGAGACTACCATTCACACTACCCCCCCCCCCCCCCTGCCGCCCAAACCCTAACTACAGACGCATCAGACTATGCATGGGGGCTCACCTGGCAGGGAAGTGCATTCGGGGCAAATGGAACCCAAATCAAATGCACCTATATATCAATCAAAAAGAAATGTTAGCAGTACAGAATGCTCTGACAGCCTTAAAGGACTACATTCTTCTATTACAACTAATGGTAAAGACTGACAACACCATGGTTATGTGGTACATAAACAAGCAGGAGGGTACACTTTCCTACCCCCTCTGCAGACTAGCCATGGCATTGTGGAACAGCCTTGAGCTACCAAGTGCATCTACAAGCTCAATTCCTGCCAGGAAAATTGAATACAGTGGCAGACTTACTAAGCAGAGTGGACCCACACGAGTGGAAACTAACCACGGATTTTCAACATGTTGACCAGCAAATGGGGGAGCCCAGACATAGGTCTATTTGCCTCCCCTCCAGAACTACCAGTTGGACAAGTTTTGCACAAGGACTCCCCACAAACAAGCCTGGGAAGTGGATGCTCTGTTCAGCTGTAAAAACCAATCTGTCTATGCCTTTCCCCCTTTGCCTCTGCTCTCCAAAGTTCTACTAAAAGTCAAACAGGACAAACCAAGAATGATTCTGATTGCTCCAGACTGGCCGTGCCAACACTGGTACCCCCCTCCTGCGCAGTGTCACAAATGTCCATGGCACCTGCCTTAGACCCCTTCCTTGCTGTCTCAGCAGGAGAACCAAATTCTGCACCCTCTGCTTCCAACATTGAACCTTGCAGCCTGGCTAATCACTTAAATTCACCCTTATCCCTCAGCAAACCTGTGATGGATGTCATCTTGGAGGCGAGACCACCTAGTACTAGAAAATCTTATGCTGACAAATGAAAAGATTCTGTGCCTGGAACCAATCTTTAGGGATGAGCACAGCAGCACCCAATTTATCTCAGATTTTGCAATACTCAACTAAGATGCTTCGCAAGGGCCTGTTTTTTTCCTCCATTAAAATCCACGCCTCAGCTATTTCAGCTCACTATAACAGAACCACCCCTCTTCTCTCATCCTCTGCTCAAGTAGTATCTCAGAGGGGCAAAAAACTTGAGACCACCCAGGAGAGCTCCTACCCCCTGCCTTGGGACCTTAACTTTGTTTTGGAGAAACTCACTCTACCTCTTATAGAGTCAGCTGCTACTGCAGACTTGAAATTTCTTTCTTGGAAAACAGCCTTCCTTTTAGCAATCACTTCAGCTAGAAGGATATCTGAATTGCAGGCCCTTATGGCAGTGGAGCCTTTCATCATCTTTCATGCGTACAGGGTATCTTTCTGGACCAATCCATCCTTCTTGCCCAAAGTAGTTTCCAGTGTGGCTCTTAATCAGTCCATTCATTTGCCAACCTTCCCCAATCCACAGAACAAGGGGGAACGGATCTGCGCATTCCTTGGATGTACACAGACAACTAAGATTCTACTTGGACAGGACTAAATCTCGAAGAAAATCTGAACAATTGTTGGTAGCATTTGCTGCAGGGGCAGAGGGTAAGTCTATTTCAAAACAAACCATTTCTAAATGGATAAGCCATTGCATTCATTTCTGCTATAAGCACCATGGAAAGCCTATCTCCCAGGGGATCGGATCTCACTCCACCAGGGCTGCATCTACTTCTGCAGCCTTTCTTGGAGGTGTCCCTACCAGGGAAATCCTAGAAGCTGCTACCTTGAGTTCTGTACATACTTTCACCAAGCACTATCCTTTACCAATTTTCTCTAAATCCAGAGCTGGCTTTGCCACTGCCGTCTTGCAGGGCTTTACAGCTAGCCCTAATGCTGTATAAACTCCTCCTCCTAACCATAGCTTTGGGAGTCTACTCAAATGTAATGACTACAACAGTGAAACGGTGAAACACGAAGAACATAGTACAGTTGTGTAAAATTACTATAAATGTAGATGTTTGTGTATTCACTGTTGCAGTCCTGGTTACCCCCCCTGCATCCCCCTAGTTTGTTCTGACTATACCTCTCCTTTCCTTTACTATGCTTAAAAGCCTTTTTGGTACATGTATACCTTTGTGTTTTTGTTCATTTGCTCCCCATTAGGGGGACACCTGACATCAGGGGCAAGAGAAACTGATTTAATGGTGTCGGCTGCATGTTTTATACCCCTGATGACCTGACGTCATGGAAGAAGGGACAGCAACCGATGCAGGACTCCTGACTGTTAATCAGGCCGACTGAGGGCAACCTGCCAGCAGATTAGCCGAATGTAATTTCTGCAACAGTGAATACACAATCTACATTTATGGTAAGTATACAAAACTGTACTGTCTTTCTCCCACAAAACTGTACTGTCTTTCTCCCACAGTAAGTCCACTCCCTCTCCACCCACTTTCAAAACCTTTTAGCAGAATGCCACATTTCTGCAAAGCAATTCCTGCAACTCCTGGGGCTTATGGCAGCCACCGTTCCCATGCTTCCCTTGGCAAGAATGCATATGCTGAAGTTCCAGTGGTACCTAAAGAACGTGTGGTCACAACACCTACACCTTTTAGAGAAGAAAATCCCCTTTCTGCCCTGTCTCAAATCAGACCTAAGGTGATGGATTCAGCTAACCTGTCAAAACCCAGGAATGCCTCTCCAAGTGCCCTCCCCAAACCAGTTAATCTACACAGATACTTCAGACCTAGGGTGGGGAGCCAACTGCAAGGACTTCAGAGTTTAGGCAGTTGGGAGTCCTGCCCTTCAAAAGAAACTTATCAGCGTCAGAGAGATGACTGCAGATGTTCTTCTTGTTTCATTGTTGCAGTAATCACATTTAGGTTATCCCTTCCAGGGTAGCCCTCAGTCGGCCCGAATACCAGAGACTTGGTATTTCTGCGTCAGTTGCCATTGCTGCAGGGCTGATGTCAGGTAGTCCGTGTTGTAATGGCGTCGGCTGCCTTAATTTGTCACTTGCTTGCCGAGGAGCCTGAAGCAGTTCGCACGAGTGCCAGTCTGCTGCTACCAGAGTTTTTTGTTTCCGAATTGAAGTCTTCTAAAGCTAAGTATCCAGATGGGGATGCGATTTTTCTTGCTCTAACAGATATCGAAAAGTTAAGTTGTCTCCTATGGAAAGCAAATACCACACCGAGATTTTCATTCCTACAGTGCGATTTGCTTGGGCCGAGACCACGACATCCCCCGCTGTCGCTTTTGTGCTTTGTTCAATGCCAGAACTATGTCATCGGGCCCTTATTGTAGTTAGATATTTTTGCTCTCAGTCCTCTAATTCCAGTATGGCTTTGATATGCCATCTGACAAGCAGATTTACCAAAAAACTTGGAGACCGCACTGGTCCAAAACTGCCGACGACACTTCCGTTAAGCCAGTCAGATGTTCATCGTGCATACAGCTCCAGTCATAACAGATGGGTTCTCCTGCCGTCAGGCGGGTCCTCGGTCGGCCGAATTCCAAAGTCTAGGTCTGGCGTCGGTTGTCGTCGCTTCTTCCCTGACGTCAGTGCGACAGGGGTATAAAGGAACCAGCCGACGCCATTTTCTTCACTCTTTCTTGCCGTGCGTTGCCTGAAGCAGTTCGAAAGTGCCGGTCGGTCAGCCCCTGGGATTACGAAAATTTGGAAACCAAAGTCTTAAAAGCTAGGTACCCCATTGGGGAAACTTTTCTTGCCTCAGACCGATGTCAGACAAAGTTAATAATTGTATTTCTTGTGGGAAGCAAATACCACATAAGGATTTCCATTCCCGCTGTATACCTTGTTTAGGCCCAGACCACGACGTCTCGGTCTGTCGCTTTTGTGCTACATTCAACAAACGCACTATTAAGCGTCGGGTGGAGTTCGCCCAGCATTATTTTGGGAAAGCATTTAACTATACTATGTCGTCGGATACTTCGACTCTGGTTTTGTCTAAAAAACCGCAAAGACAAGGACTGACACACGAGGTCCGCGGCCTCTACCGACACCACGCCAAAGCCGACTACATGTGGTCTGGTTCTCAGCGAGGCACCTACACAGCCCCTGACTACCGATGACCTGTCTTTGACGGTGTCTCCTGTGCCCGAGGTCGCAGGCTCCTCGGCCCACACCTCGACTACAGATACCGAAGCCACTCTTGGCGTTGAAGCTCAGAATGTGGACAGGTCCACCTCTACTCAAGGTGTCTTCAGACCTTCCTCCTTTCTCCAAGGCTTTCACTAAGTCCAAAGCAACCATGCACTCTGAGACCCGCTACCCAGGGTCCATCTCCAGGCCCCATGCCTAAGAAACAGATGCTTAAAATGGCTGAAGATTTAATTACTCTTATCAGAGGTTCTCAGCCCCCTCCAGACAAAAGGCCTAGAGTGGAGGAAGATTCCCCTTTCTCTGATCAGGGCTCCATTATTTCAGAGCACTCTGATCAGGAACATTCTTACTCCCCTTTTGAATCCTCTGATGCGGAGGAGTCCATCCCTTCTGTATCCCCCCCTGAGGATTACTCATTTGGGGAAACTTTGCATACCTTAAGGGAACGCTTCCACTGGGAAGGCCAGGATTATTCAGATTCCAAGAAAAGGCTCAGGGAATTTCTCTTGCTTCCTCAGCACAGGCCTCTGGCTATACCTCCTGTCTTGGACATCCTAGATGATGTTTACTTGGAGGCCTGCCTTAACCCGGACTCTCTACCTCCAGCTCCAGTTAAGCCTGACGGGTACTACAGGGTCCCTGACTCACCAATTTCTATACAAAAGCCATGCTGCTGACCCAGAAACCATCTCATAGGGCCCCAAGGGAGTTAAGGCCTCCATTGCTAAAAATCCATTGCTTTCAGAGAGATTCCAGATACTTAGAAAGGTGGGGAGAAAAGGTATATACCTCGGCTACCTTATCCATGAGGGCCTTAAACTGTTAGTTTCATATGCTAAAATACCAAGTTTTTGTTATCACAATTGAAAAGTAAAATGTCACAACCTGAACAACCAGACTTGAAGGAGTTGCAGGATTTGATGCATAGTGCAGAACAAGTGGGTAAGCACATCTTACAATATGGTTTTGATGCTCTAGAGGCCTCATGTAGAGCTGCTGTTACAGGTTCAGTCATACGTAGGCATGCCTGGCTCAAGGAACAACCCTTGCCTGATCATGTCAAAGCTAAATTACTAGATGCCCCTCTTCAAAAGGATGTACTATTTGGTGCTAATGCTGAGGAGGTATTAAGGAAAATGGAGGAAAAGGCTAAATCAATGCAAACTGAAAGAATGTCTACAGGTTCAACTCCCACGTTTTAGTAGAAATTGGCCTTCCAAAAACTGGTCCTTTCCTGCCACAGACAGACCCCAAAGAGGCAGATACAGGCACCCGAGGGGCAGAGGACAATCCCAAGGATCGTATAGAGGCAGACTATGGCAAGCTCCTGCACAAAGAGGTGGTGAGGACAACTCGCAATCTTTCAGAAAGCAAACCCAATGACTTTCCCCTTTGCATGCCAACCAGGTCTCAAATGGCAGCCCCCTTCGGAGGAAAGCTGGCATTATTTCCAAAAAATTGGCATATTGTCACAAAGGACAAATGGATCCTGGACATTATAAACAGAGGCTACAAATTCCATTTTCACACCCTTTCAAAAATGAGAGGCATGCCAAACCTGCCACACAATCAAAGGGCAGAGGCACAAAGGCAAATTACAGATCTCATAAACATGAAAGCTATTCAAGAGGTACCTACGCACAACCAAGGTCAATGTTTTTATTCCAGGCTATTTCTGGTGCCAAGGAAGGGAAAAGATTGGGGACCTATTTTGGATCTATCCATCCTAAACACATTTCTACTCGTACCAAAATTCAAGATGCTCACACTACAGCAACTTCTTCCCATGCTGGGCAAGGAGTCTTGGCTGGTAACATTGGACCTCAAGGAGGCATACCTGCATGTCCCAATCAGACAAAATTGCAGAAGGTACCTCAGATTTCTTGCAGGTTCAACCCATTATCAATTCTCTGCATTGCCCTTTGGCTTGTCTACTGCGCCCAGAGTATTCACGAAATGCCTGGCATCAGTAATTGCCTACTGCAGACTTCAAGGGATACAAATATATCCCTATTTGGACGACTGCCTGATCCAAGCGGACAGCAAGCACATTCTTCTGAAACATCTGGCATATGTAATAATGTTGTTGAACTCTCTGGGATACACAGTCAACAAAAAGAAATCAAGGCTAATACCCTCTCGGAAGATAATTTTCCTGGGTGCCAATTTGGACACAAACACCCAGATGGCCTACCTCACGCCAGAGAAGCAGGGGCAACTAATTCAGTACTTCAGAACACTAGCAAATTGCACCAGACTGACTGCAAAGAAAATCCTGCAGGCTCTGGGATTCATGGCATCTTGCATCTTACTAATCCCATGTGCAAAGCTGCATATGAGAAAACTACAATGGTACTTAAAAAACATATGGTCTCAACACAGCCACAGTTTGGAAACAATAATACCACTAATTCCATGTCTGCAAAAGGAATTTCTGTGGTGGGCTCAAGCATGCCAAACAAACACAGGCCTTCCATTCAGTAAGCCTCAAGCAAATCAAGTCATCACAACAGACGCCTCGGACTAGGCCTGGGGGGCGCACATGACAGATCGGTGCATTCAGGGCAAAACTCCCAAAAAGAAAAGCACCTTCACATCAATCAAAAAGAAATGCTAGCAGTAATAAATGCTATTATAGCTTTCAAGGACCTTCTACAACCAGGTCAACTAATGATAAGAACGGACAACACCACAGCTATGTGATACATAAACAAGCAGGGAGGAACACATTCTTACTCCCTATGCAGACTAGCCATGTCACTTGGGAACATGGCCATGGACTTACAAATGGAACTACAAGCACAGTACTTGCCAGGCAAGGAAAACACGCTGGCAGACAACCTAAGCAGGAATATGACAGATCCACACGAATGGAAGTTGCATCCAAAAGTTTTTACAGAAATAATCCAAGAATGGGGAAGGCCAGACATAGATCTCTTTGCCTCCCACAAAAATCATCAATTGACAAAATTCTGCTCAAGGATCTTCCATCCAAAGGCCTGTAGAGTGGACGCTCTATCTTTCAGTTGGACATCAATGACAGTTTGCCTTCCCACCTCTTCCTCTGCTGCCCAAAGTTCTATTGAAGACCAGAGCAGACAGACCCAAGATGATCCTCATTGCTCCGGACTGGCCAAGGCAACACTGGTACCCACTCCTGAGGAGCCGGACGCATTCCCCACCATGGACCCTGCCTCTGCCTCTTCTGACGCAGCACAGCTTCAAAACTCTTCACAGTCGGCTAAAAACACTCAATCTAGCCGCATGGAAGATTCCTTAGCATCACAGCAGGCCCTACTCTCCAAGGAGGTGCAGGATGTCATTTTGGAGGCCAGAAGGCCAACTAGAAAGGCTTACTCCGCAAAATGGAAACATTTTTGTGTCTGGAATGAGAAAAAGGGCCAGGACCCTGAAACTGAAGTTACCTCAAATACTAAAATATTTGGCTGAACTGCTAAGCAGTGGACTTTTTCTCCTCCATCAAAATCCATGCCTCAGCCATTTCTGCAGAGTACAACACTGATCCACCTTTGTTCTCTCATCCTCTCTTAAGACAGTTCCTCAGAGGGGCTAAGAATTTAAGACCTCCAAGGAAACAACCAATACCTGCTTGGGATCTTAATTTCATTCTGGAAAAACTGACCTTGCCTCCCTTGAGCCAGCTGCCTCAGCTTTCCTTCTGGCTATCACCTCAGCTCGTAGAGTTTCAGAACTACAGGCTCTCATGGCTGTCCAGCCTTTTATCATCCATCAGGACAGAGTTTCCTTACGAACCAACCCATCCTTTATGCCTAAAGTGGTATCCAGGGTAGCTTTAAATCAGGCCATACATTTACCTACTTTTCATCCTAATCCTCAAAACAAAGGGGAGAGATTACTACATTCCTTGGACATCCACAGACAACTGCGTTATTTGGACAGAACAAAGCCTTTCAGAAAATCAGAACAGCTCTTTGTGGCCTATGCGGTAGGGGCTCAAGGAAAGCCAATTTCCAAACAGACAATCTCAAAATGGATAGCCCACTGCATACGCTTTTGCTATTCCTTTCATGGCAAAACTGTACCTACAGGCATTAGAACTCATTCCATCAGGGCCACAGCCACCTCTGCAGCCTTCCTCAGAGGAGTTCCTACCAAGGATATTTTGGAAGCAGCCACTTGGAGTTCTGTGCATACCTTCTCCAAGCATTACAACCTACCATTATACTCCAAATCTAGAGCAGGCTTTGCCACTGCAGTCTTGCAGGGCATTTTGGCTCCTCCTAGTTCCACCTAGTGCCTACCACCCCTTTCTTAGCTTTGGGATTCTACCCATCTGTTATGACTGCAGCTGTATGCACGATGAACATAGTACAGTTTTGTACCTACCATAAATGTAGATGTTGGAGTGCTAATACAGCTGCAGTCAAGGTTTCCCTCCCTCCTTCCCCTCTTGGGACAGGCCTATAGGCTAGCACATCCTCATACAACCTAATTGGGGTATTCATTTATGATGTATTTGCTTGTAGCTACTGTATTTTGATTATATTACACTGCATTATTACACAAATTTATGTATTGCCTTCCTTCTGGGGGCACCTGACATCTGGGGCAAGAAAAACTGAAGAAAATGGCGTCTGCTGGATGTCTTTCATGGATGCATCTGCAGTCATAACAACTGGGTTGTCCTGTCGTCAGGCAGCCCTTCAGTCGGCCGGATTCCAAAGTCCGGGTCCGGCTTCGGCTGATGTCGCACTTCACCCGACGTCATCTCTGTTGGTCTTCGGGTATAAAAGCATCAGCCGACGCCATTTTCCTCAGTCTTTCTTGCCGCGTGGCGCCCGAAGCAGAAGCTGTTCGCAAGTGCCGGTCGGTCGGATCCAGAGATTACTTCTACCGAATACTACTTCGAAGACTTCTAAAGCTAAGTACCCCGATGTCAGAAAAAGTTAATAATTGTTTAACCTGTTGGGAAACAAATACCTCATAAAGATTTCCACTCTTATTGTCTGCCTTGTTTAGGCCCAGCCCACGACGTAGCAGCCTGTTCGGCCTGTGCTTCTTTCAACCGACGAACGCTTAGGCGTCGGTCGGAGTTTGCAGAACAGTTTTTCGGTTCTGATTTTGCGTACATTATGCCGTCGGATCCTCCGACTACCCAATCTGTCAAAAAACGCAAAGATAAAGACCGACACTCGCGGTCCGCGGTTTCGGCCGAAACCATGGTTAAGCAAACCGCGAGTGTCTCTGTTTCGGCCGAAACCGAGAAAACTGATCAAAGTACAGCTGAACCTATCTCTACAACTGAGGCCCCTGCTACCACTCTTGAATCGGCCTCAGAAATTTTATCCACTACGGTGGTTGCCACTGACTTATCAGACACCATTCCCTTGGATGTCTCTACTCCAGCACGTGGTGCTGCTAGGCCTCCAGCAGCCATGTCCATTAAGGCCTTCGCCAGGGCTAAAGCAGCCAAGACTACTAAAACAGTGCCTGTTAAACCCCCCACAACCAGGCCCTCTTCTAGTTCTCGAATGCTTACTTTGGCAGAAGATTTAATTTCATTAATTAGAGGATCTCAATCTCACCCAGACAGGGCCTCTCAGCCCCCAGAGAAGAGACCTAGGGCAGAGCCCCCTGAGCCAGTGTCCTCTGATGATTCTGCTGACGAATCAGACATAACTGACCAGCCAGAGGCTCCTTTCTCCAATTTTGAAGATTCTGATGCTGAAGAATCCATTCCAGCTGCTTCCCACCAGAAGAATTCTCCTTTGGGGAAACCTTACATGCCATGCGAGAGCAGTTCCAATGGCAGCAACAGGATTTTTCAGACTCCAGAAAAAGACTTAGGACCTTTCTGCACCTCCCACAGCACAGGCCCTTAGCTATACCTCCTGTTCTCTCTGTGGTGGATGATGCTTTCAATGATGTCTGCTCGCCCAGATTCTTTACCCCAGCCCCTGCCAAACCAGACAGATTTTACAGGGTGCCAGATACTCATCACCACCTTTACAAGGCCCCACTTGCAGACCAGAAACTATATCCCAGGGTCCCAAGGCAGTAGCCGACCATAGCTAAAACCCTATTCCTTCAGAAAGGGAAGCAAGGTCATTAGACAGATGGGGTAAAAAGGTCTACACTTCAGCTACTCTCTCAGCTAGAGCTTTAAACTGTCAGTTTCACATGATACAATACCAAGAGTTTATGCTTGATCAGTTGACTAAAAAACTAACCACTGATGAATCTCTTGATAAGAAATATGTATTAGAAATGGTAAATAACATACAACAGGTTAGCAACCATTCCTTAAAATGTGGCTATGATGCACTGGAGGCTTCATTTAGATCAGCCATGACTGGCACAGTGATAAGAAGGCATGCATGGCTAAAGGAGCAAGCTTTACCGGATCATGTTAAAGCTAAGTTGCTAGATGCTCCTATGGATAAGACAAGTTTGTTTGGTACACCTGCCCAGCAGGTTATGAAGAAAATGGAAGAAAAGGCAAAATCTGTTCAAACGGTTAAAGATTTCTTGCAGGTTCAACCCCAAGGTTTAGCAGGAACTGGCCTGCCAAAATTGGTCCTTTCCTGACTCCACAAAATTTCAAAGGGGCAGGAATAGACGTTCCAGAGGCAGAAACCAATCCAGAGGAGGTGCCTACAGAGGACGACAGTGGCAAGGTAACAACAGAGGCACAGACACAACCACTGCCACTACATCAGCACAACCACAGTGACTTAACCCTAAATCCGCCTACCAGGGAACAAATAGCAGCTCCTCTAGGCGGAAAGTTAACCTTATTTTCAAAGAACTGGCACTACATAACAAAAGACAAGTGGATTTTACAAACCATAGATCAAGGCTACCGGTTTCACTTCCACACTTTACCAGTCAAAAGAGGAATGCCAAATCTACCTCCAAATCAAAAAACAGAGGCACTACAACAGATAATGGAGTTAGCAAACATGAGAGCTGTGGAAAGAGTGCCAACAGCAGAGCAAGGAAAGGGGTTCTACTCCAGACTATTCCTAGTTCCAAGAAAGGAAAAAAGTTGGAGACCAATTCTCGACCTGTCCACCTTAAATACATACATCATTGTCCCAAAATTCAAAATGCTGACCCTACAGCAACTTCTTCCCATGCTGGGCAAGGAGTCTTGGCTGGTAACTCTAGATCTCAAGGAGGCATACCTGCACGTCCCCATTCGACCAATCTGCAGAAGATACCTCAGATTTCTTGCAGGATCATTGCACTATCAATTCTCAGCATTGCCCTTTGGCTTATCTACTGCGCCCAGAGTATTCACAAAATGCCTGGCATCAGTAATCGCCCATTGCAGACTACAGGGAATTCAAATTTACCCGTTCCTGGACGACTGCCTGCTACAAGGGGACAACAAAAGCAAGCTGACAACAGATTTACAAAGGGTCATTTACTTGCTACAAGCACTGGGATACACAGTCAATTTACAAAAGTCAAGGCTGATACCATCCCAAACAAGGACATTCTTGGGCTGAATTGGACACAGTAAAACAAATGGCATTCCTGACTACAGAAAACAAAAGAACTCCCTCTTTACTTCTTGGCACTAACAAAACTGAACAAGTTAACAGCAAGAAAAGTACTGCAGGCCTTGGGCTTCATGGCATCATGCATAATCTTGGTCCCATTTGCCAGACTACATATGAGAAAACTACAGTGGTACCTAAAGAATTTATGGTCCCAACACAGACACAGCCTAGAAACAGAAATCCCACTAATTCCATGCTTAAAGCAGGAGTTCCTATGGTGGGCTCAGGCATGTCAGTCAAACCCAGGCCTACCCTTCCGCAGATGTCAAGCAAGCCAGACCATCACAACAGACGCTTCAGACCTAGGATGCCCACATGCTGGACAAATGCGTGCAAGGATTGTGGACACAGGATCAACTTCACCTGCACATCAACCTAAAAGAAATGCTGGCAGTAAAACTGGCAATCCAAAAGTTCAAACCATTTCTCCAAGAGGGCCAGTTGATGATAAGGACAGACAACACCACAGTCATGTGGTACATCAACAAACAGGGAGGCACTCATTCATACCCCCTATGCAGAATGACTTTGGAGCTGTGGACCCTGGCACTCAGCTACAACATCCAGTTACAGGCAATATTTGTACCGGAAAAGAAAATACTCTAGCAGACATATTAAGCAGAACCACATCGGATGCCCACGAATGGAAGCTGCACCGGACATCTTCAAGACCATCTCAAAGAAATGGGGAATGCCTCAGATCTATTCGCATCACCTCTCAATCACCAGCTCAAAAAGTTCTGCACAAGGACATTCCACCCACTAGCATGGAAAGTGGATTCGCTCTCCTTCAGCTGGAAAGGCTTAACAGCATATGCATTCCCACCTCTTCCCTTGATACACAAAGTACTACTAAAAATCAAGGAAGAACGTCCAAGGATAATCCTGATGGCTCCAAACTGGCCAAGACAACACTGGTACCCACTGCTGAGGAGCATGTCTCGGAACAATATGTGGCCAATACACCTGATGCCTTTGATGTTAACTCAGAACAACTACAGCATCATACATCCAAACCTAAAACGTTGCAACTGACTGCATGGAACATCACATAGCAGCAGCTAATCCAGAACTTTCCCAAAGAGTTAAAGACATTATTCTTGAAGCACGCAGACCTTCAACAAGAAGGAACTATGCTGGAAAATGGAAAAGGTTTGTCATTTGGAGTACGGAAAGAGGAAAAGATGTCAAACATAGATATGCCTAACATTCTGGAGTATCTGGCCGAACTTCTTCATTCAGGCCTGTCCTACTCCTCCATCAAGATACATGCATCAGCTATTTCAGCAGAATACAGCTTTGATCCACCTGTTTTTTTGCACCCTTTGCTCAGGCAGTTCCTCAGAGGAATCAAGAATGTAAAACCTCCAAGGAAACCACCATTACCAGCTTGGGACTTAAACTTTGTGCTAGAAAAGTTGACACTATCACCCTTTGAACCAGCAGCAACAGCAGACCTACAACACCTGTCATGGAAAACTGCTTTCCTAATGGCAATTACCTCAGCAAGGAGGGTTTCAGAACTACAGGCCTTAATGGCAGTGCAACCCTTCCTAATCTTCCACCAAGATAGTGTCCATGAGGACTAATCCTACATTTATGCCTAAGGTGGTATCCAGAGTGTCTTTAAACCAGGCAATCCACCTACCTACCTTCTTTCCCAACCCACAAAACAGAGGGGAAAGAATACTGCGTACCTTGGATGTACATAGACAGCTACGCTACTACTTGGACAGAACAAAAAATAGCAGAAAGACTGACCAACTTTTTGTAGCCTATGCAACAGGAAGGGAAGGAAAAGCTATTTCCAAACAGACAATCTCCAAATGGATAGGAAATTGCATACGATTCTGTTACTCCTTCCATGGAAAACCAATTCCACAGAACATAAGACCTCATTCTACAAGGGCAACAGCCACTACCACAGCCTTCTTACGAGGAGTGGCAACCCAAGACATTATTGAGGCGGCTACTTGGACCTCCGTGCATACATTTGCCAAGCATTATAATTTGCCTCTATATTCCAGATCCCGAGCAGGGTTTGCCACTGCTGTACTGCAAGGGATCCTAAACACACCATAATCTACTTTTATCCTCCTCCCCTAGTTGGCTATGGTATTCTACCCAGTTGTTATGACTGCAGATGCATCCATGAAGGACATAGTACAGTTTTGTACCTACCATAAATGTAGATGTCCGAACTGGATAGCATCTGCAGTCAGGATTACCCTCCCTCCTTCCCTCTGTGGTACTCCTAGGGTGTTTACCCTCCTAATAGCTAGCTGGTGGGGGGGGAGTCTTTTATGGTGTATTTGTTTGTATATATGTACATACATGCTTATTTTGTGTTTACCTCTATCTTTTGGAAACATTGGCATCTATCCAAATTTTAGCCTTCAAGAGGGCTACTGGCATCTGGGGCAAGAAACACTGAGGAAAATGGCGTCGGCTGATGCTTTTATACCCGAAGACCAACAGAGATGACGTCGGGTGAAGTGCGACATCAGCCGAAGCCGGACCCGGACTTTGGAATCCGGCCGACTGAAGGGCTGCCTGACGACAGGACAACCCAGTTGTTATGACTGCAGATGCTATCCAGTTCGGACATCTACATTTATGGTAGGTACAAAACTGTACTTTCCTTTATACCCCTGTCGCACTGACGTCAGGGAAGAAGCGACGACAACCGACGCCAGACCTAGACTTTGGAATTCGGCCGACTGAGGACCCACCTGACGGCAGGAGAACCCATCTGTTATGACTGCAGCTGTATCTACATTTATGGTAGGTACAAAACTGTACTTTCAGCATGATAACAAGGAAATGGGGACACCCAGACATGGATCTTTTTGCCTCCCCTCACAACTGCCAACTACAGAAATTCTGCACAAGAACTTATCACACACAAGCATGGAAAGTGGATGCTCTATCATTCAGCTGGAAAACCCTGACAGTTTATGCCTTCCCTCCACTGCCCCTTCTTCTCAAGGTGCTCCTAAAAGTCAGAGGCGAAACATGATCCTGATTGCCCCAGACTGGCCACGCCAGCACTGGTACCCAATCATAAAGAGCTTGTCTCAAGGCCCAGCCTGGCCTTACCTCAAATTCTTCATCTTCTGACTCAACAATCTGATTCTGCACAGTCAACTCAGAACCTTAATTCTATCAGCATGGTAGATAATGTAGCCACTCAGACCGCACCTCTCTAAAGCTGTTATGGATGTAATTTTAGAAGCCAGTAGGCCCAGCACTAGGAAATCTTATGCAGTAAAATTGAAGAGATTCTGTGCTTGGAACCAGGCACAAGGACTCGAACCACTTGTACCAAGTATACCTCAGATTTTACAATACCTAACTGAGATGCTGGACAAAGGCCTATCCTCATTTAAGATCCATGCCTCTGCCATTTCAGCCCATTACAATACGGAACCTCCTATTTTTTCACATCCACTACTAAGGCAGTACATCAGAGGGGCAAAAAACATAAGACCCCCAAGGAGAGCACCAATACCTACTTGGGATCTCAATTTTGTTTTAGAAAAGCTCACACTGCCTCCTTTTGAACCAGCCAGCACAGCTGATATAAAATTCTTATGGAAAACTGCTCTGCACCTAGCAATAACTTCAGCAAGAAGAGTCCGAGTTGCAGGCATTAATGGCAGTGGAACCTTTCATCATTTTTCACCAGGACAGGGTATCTCTTAGGACAAACCCAACATTCATGCCAAAGGTGGTTTCCAATGTGGCCCTTAACCAAACTATTTACCAACTTTCTATCCAAATCCCCAGAATAAAGGGGAGAGACGTCTGCATGCTTTGGACATACAAAGCTATTATTCTACTTGGACAAAACAAAAGCTTTCAGAAAAACTGAGCAACTGTTTGTAGCCTATGCTGCAGGATCACAAGGAAAGTCCATCTCAAAGCAGACAATTTCAAAATGGATAGGACTCTACATTCGCTTCTGTTATGCACAACATGGCAAATCAGTGCCTAAGGGCATTAGGCCAAATTCTGTCACACAACAGCCACTTTAGCAGCCTTTCTCAGAGGAGTACCAACCAGACATTTTAGAAGCTGCAGCCTAGAGTTCAGTGCACACTTTCACCAAGCACTACCACTTACCTCTCTACTCTAAATCCAGAGCAGGCTTTGCCACTGCAGTTTTGCAGGGCCTGGTAGCCTCTCCTAATCCTATTTAGGCCCAGCCACCCAACCTCAGCTTTGGGATTCAACCCAAGTGTAATGACCAACAGTGAAACACGATTAACATAGTACAGTTGTGTACCTACCTTAAATGTAGATGTTAGTGTATTCACTGTTGCAGTCCAGGTTACCCACCCACCCACCATCCCCATTTTCTTTGCTGGGACTTTTCTGTACTTCTCAACTCTCTACAACCTATGTGGTGTATTTGCTTGTAGATGGAAGGAAATGTTTATATTAGTACATGCATGCTTTTTGGCATACTTAATTTTCAGCCTTCCTATATGGGGGCACCGGCATCTGTTGCATCTTTTATACCCCTGGCGCACTGACGTCAGGGAAGAGGCGACAGCAACTGACGCCGGACCTAGACTTTGGAACTCTGGCCAACTGCGGGTAGCCTGCCAGCAGGATAACCCTAGTGTAATGACTGCAACAGTGAATACACTCTAACATCTACATTTATGGTTGGTACACAACTGTACTTTTCCATTTTAGAAACTGCTACCTGGTCCACTATCCACACCTTCAAGCACTACAAATCTGTCTCCAGAGCCAGGACAGGCTTTGCTAGGACAATCCTGCATGGGTTTCTGGAGCCTTCCATCTCTACCACCACCCTTGCCTCTAGCTGTGGTACTCTTCCCATAGTAAGAATACTGCAACATAGGAATAGGACATAGAATAGTTGTGTAAAATCTTACCATAACCATAGATGTCCTTCTCTTCCATGTTGCAGTATTCCATCCCTCCCACCTTCCCCCTGCATAACCTAGCTCCTAGCTTTTAGGAAGCTCTACCCTTAACCAGGAGCAACAAGCCAGCATGCGACACTTGACTTTTCTAGCTGACAATCACTTATTCCTCTCTCAAATTTCTGAGGTCTGTGCGTGCAAACGTCACAATTAAGGTTCCTGGTTTAAGGCCCTACGTGTGACGTCCCACGCACCTACAGCTTACAGGCTTAAGCTTTTGTATAAGAGCTGATGTCTGGTCGCCTGAGGTGGGAAATCCCACAGTAAGAATACTGCAACATGGAAGAGAAGAACATCTATGGTTATGGTAAGATTTTACACAACTATTTATCAGATGCTCCGAGGAAGCTACAGCTTTGGAGTAATGCTGTAAACATGTTCATGAAGTTGGGCTTTAAATGAAAACATGGGTTTTGTCTAGGGTTTTATTGTTCTAAACTACAAGTTTTTCAGTTGTTGAGAAATAGAGAATACACAATCCACACTTTGGAAGTGAAGTGCAAGAGTATTAGATGGGCAAACTCGTTACTGTTTTTGGTGTGCTGGTGGGGAAACTGTTCATTGCACTGTTGAAGATGACTTGGTAGAGTAGCTGAACCATGATACTTTATAGTTTTAAGGGAAAGATAGAAACCTGTGTAGAAGTGGAAGATGTACAAGACAAATGCATTTAAGTTGGGTAAGGAAAAGAGCTGCTAGAAGTCACTGTCCTGTTGATCTGATGGTAAAGCTACTTGTGTCTTTTGGCTTTTCCTGGTTAGGGGTCGCCACAGTGGAACTCTGGTCCGCTAATGATTGGCAATAGATTTTTACGTGCCAAGTTGCCAGCCCTGATGCACAACCTTCAACGAAGGTACGCCCATTCACGCATGTCTCCACACAGAAGACGCTGTAGCTGAGAATCGAACAGGACAATGTCTTACTGTGAGGCGACAACGCTACCGCAGCACCACCACCGCAGATGGTCAAGAGCTACTGAGTCTTAAGTCGTGTCTTCAAATGAAGCTGCAGTGCAGTAAGAATTTTCCACAGTAGGCTGGATGCCCAGTGGTGATGAAGCAAGATCCATAGCATGCATATAGTTTTTAATTTATTAGTTTTAAAATCACCCTACTTGGACTGTTTTGCAGCTTGTAGTGTATTTGAGGTAGATGAGGTAGCATGTCACATGACTGGGTTCCCTTTACTTTTGTAGTTCGGCAGCTGTTCACTGAAGACAGGTGGGGAAGGCTTGCTGTCCTTAACATTTGAAACTGTTGGCCACATGCAAGCTTTGTAGTAACTTGCTGGTGAACACCCTCTCCTCCAAGAAATTGGCAGTCTTTAGAGGAGACATTTATTTTCTGCCTAGAGCTTACCAGGTGTGATTGGAGTGAAAGAATGTTTTCTGAACTGTAGCCCCTTGAACGGTAGGTATTTTTGATAGTGGACAGTGTTAATATAGCATCTGAAGGTCAGTTTTATGCATTTCTGATAACTGCTGCTGTTGTAGAAAATAGCATTTGAGAGCTCCTTGCTAAAGATTAGAAGTTTTTAGCAATGGGTGTGGTAAAGAAGTATCATGCACAGGAAAGGTGTTGCATTAATGCATATTCTGTTTGAATTATAAAGCATTGTATGCACCTGGAAAGCATATCTGTCTGTAGCAATCCTAAATGAGCCTTCGCCAGGTTTGCTTTACACGGGGGTACTGCACAGAATGTGGAAGCAGCTTGCTGAGTTTCCTGGAAACAGCAATCGATGTATAGCATGTTTGTGCACATGAGTAATTGTATATCTGTCCAAAGTTAAACTAGTATTTGAACTTTTTACTTCTACTGCAGAGTGTAAGAAATGTCCAGTGACTTACCAGGTAGCACACTCGTTTGGAGCTGGAAGATCAGAAAGCTGAAGGGTGTTCTTCATGTTTCGCTATTGCAGTCATCACACTTGGGTTGGCTGCCTGCAGGTAGCCCTCAGTCTGCCCGAATACCAGAGTCTTGGTATTTCTTTATCGGGTGCTGTCTCTTCCTCCATGATGTCAGGTCATCAGGGGCATAAAACAGGCAGCCGATGGTATTACAGCAGTTTTTCTTGCCCCAAATGTCAGGAGCCCCCAAATAGGGAGCTAGTATATGGTGGGGAACACCACCAGTAAAAAGTAAATACCAATTCCATTGGGAGTAGCCATAGAGAGGAAAGGTAGAAAGCCAGAGGGCTGGAGGGTGGGAAACCAGGACTGCAACAGTGAATACACTAACATCTACAATTATGGTAAGTGTACACAACTGTACTATGTTCTTAGTGTTTCACTGTTGCACTCATCACACTTGGGTTGATTCCCAAAGCTGAGTAATGGTGGAGGCAGTCAAGAAATGATGGGGCTGGCTAGTAGGCCTTGCAAGACTGCTGTAGCAAATCCCGCCCTGGATTTGGAAAAGATAGGCAAGTGGGTAGTGCTTGGTGAAGGTGTGTACAGAACTCCAGGTTGCAGCTTCCAGAATGTCCCTGGTAGGGGCTCCCAAGAAATGCTGTAGAGGTAGAAGTAAGCCCTAGTGGAATGTGTTCTGACACCCTGAGGGGTTGGTTTTCCATGGTGCTTGTAGCAGAAATTGATGCGGTGTGTTATCCATTTGGAAATGGTTTTGAAATGAAGCAAAGCTGACTAGCAGTTGGTCAGACTTTCTGAAAGGCTTAGTCCGATTGAGGTAGAACCTGAGCTGTCTTGTGCACATCCAAAGAGTGCAGGCAGTAAATATGGCAGCAGTACTTTAAACTTCTTGTTGGGAAGCTTTTTAAAATATTTTTCTGAAACTGCTTGAAACCAGCTTTTATTTACAACAGTGTTTGCATGCACGTGAATACTTTGTAATGTAAAAATATAAGATGAGGTTCGCCGCTGTAAAATCTTTAAATTTTTCTTTTTAGTGGCACAGATCATAACATTAATCTATTTTCCCTCTGAGCTAATGGAGCTGTATGTAGATGTCTGAAAGCTCCTTGGCTCACTTAACTGAGACAAAAACTTAAAAGAGAAATGATTTTTTAAAGGAGTCCTTATTTAATAGGAAGTGGTCTAACTTTAATTACTGATAACTGATATGCACCAAATTAGTCAAATAATACAATGGAAGTTGTAAACCTGTCACTCCTGTTGTGCACTAGCCTTTCTTGGCTTTTGGTTTCAGAATAACTCAACAGTTTCATAAGTTTAGGGGTGGAGGTTAAGGGCAAAATACGTTGAGGATTTTTTTTGAGATGGTTAAACTTCCCCTAAGGCAAGACAGTGTACCCAACACTTTAGTCATAGGTGACTATAGTCAGGCACACTGATGTTCCACTCACCAGGCTGAACAAGGAGAAAATTAGTCAGCTGCCTGTTTGGTGCCAGGATCTGCCACATAACACATGCACTCAAGTCACTCCACAACAAGTACAAATACGACTGTCATTGTCCATGCTGGAGTAAATGACTTGAGACGTACCTCCCTGGACTACATGAAAAGAGACATGGAAGAGCTCTTAGATCATGTGACCCAGGCAGGTATGACCCTAGCCCTGAGTAGCATCCTGCCTTCGGCCCAGAATGATACCTTTGTTTGTGTCTTTCGGCTTTTCCTGGTTAGGGGTCGCCACAGCGGAAGTCTGGTCCGCTAATGATTGGCAGTTGACTTTTACGTACCGACTTGCCAGGCCTGACACAACCTTCAACGAAGGTACGCTCATTCACGCATGTCTCCACGCAGAAGACTCTAGCTGAGAATCGAACCGGACAGCGTCTTACAGTGAGGCGACAACGCTACCGCAGCACCACCACTGCGGGTCCCAGAATGATACCACAGTATAAGGACAAAATGATTGACTTCAACAATTGGCTAAGCTTCTGGTGTCGTTCAAAGGAGAATCCAGTATTTGTCTGCCTGGGAAGACATGATCGACAAACCACTATGCTTTGCCAGAGATGGTCTGCACCTGTCACCCCTGGGATTCAGGTTGCTGGCTAAAGCTCTTGCCTCCCCTATAGTGCCTTTTTTAGGCAAGGTTCAAAGGATAAAACCACCACCGTAACAGATACAAGCATGCAAAATCTGAAGGTAATGCTATTAAATGCTAGAAGTCTAAACTTCAAAATGCACTCTCTCGAGGCACTCCTAAAAATGGAGAACATCGATATCTGTGCAGTGACTGAGACCTGGTTCAAGGCTCCAGAGAATAGACCGAAACACTAAAGGTGGAGGAGTGTCCATATTCACCAAGGATATTCAAACCTCCAGGCTAAGTTGCCCAACACAATGCATCTGCAATTCTCCAAATACAAGGTTATTTCAACTACCCTGCCATTAATTGGGAAAACTACTCTGGACTACATGAAAAGAGACATTGAGGAGCTCTCTGATTATGTAGCCCAGGCAGGTATGACCCTGACCTTGAGCAGTATCCTACCTTCACCAAGAATGATGCCACAATACAGAGATAAGATGATCAGCTTTAACAATTGGCTTAAACTCTGGTGTCATTCAAAGGGGATCCAATGTCTGTCTGCCTGGGATGACATGCTGGACAAGCCACGCTGCTTCGCAAGGGACGGCTTGCACCTGTCACTCCTGGGATTCCGGATATTGGCAAAGGCTCTTGCCACCCCCATAGTGCCTTTTTTAGGCAAGGCTCAAATTCTAAACCTACCACCCTAGAACACAAAAAGGAAAAAACTAAGGGTAATGCTGCTCAATGCCAGAAGTCTAAATCTCAAAATGCACGCACTCGAGGCCCTTCTCAGTATGGAGAACATCGATGTCTGTGCAGTGACAGAAACCTGGTTCAAGGCTCCTGAGAGCACCCCAGCACTATCAGGTTTTACCTCTTATCATGCGTTCCGGCCCCAAAATCCGGACAATATCAAGAAAGGAGGGGGGGTATCCATATTCATCAAGGACACCCACACCTCAAGACTGGTGGCAACGCACGATGCATCGGAGACCATCCAGGTGCAATTAACCATAGGCAAGACTGCTCTGCAAATTGTAGCATGTTACAGGCCACCCTCAAACTCAGGAACCTCACATGGCCTTCCTGAAAACACTAGAGGGGATAAATGTATCACCAAACACCATCATACTAGGTGACTTCAATTACCCTAATATAGACTGGGAACACTACTCAAGCCAAACACCCTAGCCCAAAAGTTCCTGGAATTCATAAACTCAGATGCCATGGAACAACTAGTCACCATCCCCACAAGAGGAGAAAACATACTTGATCTCATCATCACGAACATGGGAGCACAATGTTCAACACCGGAAGTATACCCCTCACTGGTGAGATCAGATCACAAACTAATCTTGCTGGAGGTCCTCATCCCACCCCCACCTGAAATAAAAAAGACCACAGTAAAGAACTTCTCGCAAGCCGACTTCACACTTCTAAAGACTAGTGTGGTCTCCTTTAAGGCCCCGAGCAGGAAAACAGTACTCAAGCCGCTGAATCACTTACAAATGCCTTCTACCAGCACCTGCAGGACTGCATGGATAAGGCAATCCCAAGCAAAACAAAGACTCTTTGTACCAAAGGCAAGCGTCCAGTCTGGTGGACCCCAGCCATAAACAAACTCTACAACAAAAGGAGGAAGCTACTACAAGATAGAGCAAAATCCTTAAAAGGTAAGACCCCCTTGATCACTAAGTAAAAAACTAAGAGCTCTCATAAAATCATCCAAAGCAACTTTTGAGAGAAAAATAGCTAAAGACTCAAAAGACAATCATAAGGCCTTCTTTAGCCATGTTAGAAACCTGGGAGGAAACTCCCAGATATGCTCAGAACTAGTTCAAAATGATGTGAAGATTACTGATCCTACAGACATTGCCAACATACTGGCTGACAGGTTCAGTGCAAACTTCTCCCCCCCAAAAGGAGAGATATCTATACCAAGCGATTGCAGCCCCCCAAACATCTCCAACGCCCAAGTGAGAACTGCTCTCTCCAAAGCAAAAAACACAGCATCCATGGGACCTGATGGTGTCCCCGGCTGTGTGCTCCACGAACTCAATGAGGAATTAAACCCACAGCTAGGACAGCTGTTTAATCATAGTCTTACCTCTGGATACGTACCCAGGGAGTGGCGCACTGCAACTGTGGTCCCACTTCAAAGGCGGTGCCTCCACCGACCCTGGAAATTACCGGCCCATTAGCTTGACAAGCCTTATCTGCAAAGCCATGGAGAGGATCATAATGGACCTCATAAATAAAGACATAGGGAATTTGCAGACTTTGGATCCATCCCAGTTTGGCTTTGTCAAAGGCAGATCATGTCTTCTAAACTTGGTTGACTTTTTCGAAACAAGTCACCAAAGCCATTGATGAGGGAAAGGCAGTCCATACAGCCTACCTCGATCTGGCGAAGGCCTTCGATACAATACCCCACTCGGGTATCATTGAAAAACTCATCAGCTTAAATGTTAACCCATACATCACAAGATGGGTTGCAAACTGGCTGAGTGACAGAACCCACAGGGTCAGAGTTGCTGGCGCCATGTCAGACTCAAAGCCTGTCACAAGTGGTGTACCACAGGGCTCAGTCCTGGGCCCACTCTTGTTTGGCATCTACTTTTCCGAAGTACAAGCAAACACAGGAGGGTTATGGCTGACAAAGTTTGCAGATGACTGCAAACTGGGCGCCATAGTAGAAAACACATCTGACACAGATATCCTTCAGAAGGATCTCACAGAAACGGATAACTGGTGCCAGAGCCATGGCCTAAAGTTAAATGCCAAAAAATGCATAGTCATACCCTTCGGGAAAAACAAGGTTACCCCTAGCTACCAAATAGGTGGCAATCCACTGAGCACAGAAGAAGTTATCAGGGACCTGGGGACCCAGGTTGATAGTTGTCATTCGACACCCATGTAGCTAAAGTAGTTAGGAAGACCTTCTACATTGCCCACCTTATCATGAAGGGATTCTCATCTAGATCAAGGGAGGTCATAGTCTCCCTGTACTCATCACTCATCAGACCAATGATTGAGTACAATGCCCCATTCGGAATGTATCTGACCTGACACTTGCAGCAGCTGGAGAGGCCACAAAAGTTCCTCACCAAAAGGATAAAGGGTCTCAAACATCTGTCCTATGCTGCCCGACTGAAAGAACTCCAGCTCTATTCAGTCGCACCGCTTGCTCAGAGGTGACCTTTGCCTAACATACAAGGCCATGTCAAACCCAGATTTGATGAATATGCTTCACCTCAAAAAATCTAGATCCGTCAGAGCCACAAGGGCGGGACACTTAAACCTCGACACGGCTATTAATAGGACGTACTGGAGGGATAGATTCATCACCCAAAGACTCCCTATGCTGTGGAATAAAATCCCGGTATATGTGAGGCAGAGCACCTCGCTGGCCTTGTTCAAGAGAAATCTTGACCAATGGATGGGAGATCGCAGATATACCCCAGGGATTACCTCAGTGTCACTGCTCGACAGAGGCACAGCAAAATAATGGGTATAGTTCCCCATACTAAAGGGGTGGCGTAAGCCACAAAACTATGGGCTAGGCTTGTAAATGCCCTCTGGCAGATAGCCTAGTGTGAACCTATGGTACCAACTCCTTTTCCCAACGGTTCTTGGAATTCATAAATTCCAATGCCCTGGATCAACTAATCCATTGTCCCACCAGGGGCTCCAATATCCTAGACCAGGTCGTCTCCAACATGGGAGATGCTCCACACCAGTGATCACCCCCTCATTGGTCAGGTCTGACCATAAGCATATCACCCTTGACATCCACATCCCACCCCCACCCCCCAGTAAGGAAACCTCCTTAAAAAACTTCTCCAAAGCCAACTTCATGCTACTGAAGTCAGAAGTGACAAACCTTACAACACCCACGCAGACGGGATCTGGAAGTTCGACTGCAGAATCCTACACTAAGGCACTGTATGAGCACATCCACTCGTTCATGAATCGTGCCATCCCAAATAGAACCAAGATGCTCTTCTCCAAAAAAAAAAAAAAGGAAGCCAATCTGGTGGTCCCCTGCTGTAAACAAACTATGCAACAGAAGAAAGAAACTGTTGCAGAAAAGAGTAAAATCCCCAGGATGCAAAAAAAAACTCCCTCACCAGCCTCAGTAAGAAGCCGAGATCCCTCATAAAATCTTCAAAAGCTAGTTATGAAAATAAAATTGCCAAAGATTCCAAAGACAACCACAAGGCATTCTATAGTTATGTCAAGAATCTAAATGGCAATGCTCAGATCAGCTCTGAGCTGCAACAGAATGGCATTAAATATACTGATCCCAAGAATATTGCCAATATCTTGGCAGATCGATTTTGTGCCAACTTCACTCCCCTCGCACCCCCTAAAGGGCCAGTCTCATTACCAAAAGATTGCCAAATTCTGATAATCACAGCCACACAAGTAGAAACAGCACTCTCCAAAGCTAAGAATACAGCATCAATGGGACCAGATGACATCCCAGGCTGTGTACTACATGAACTACAAAATGAACTGGCACCCCACCCATGTGTCATGTTTAATCATAGCCTCACCTCAGGCTTCGTGCCCACTGAGTGGCGCACAGCTGCAGTTATCCCGCTCCACAAGGGAGGATCCACCTTGGATCCCGGGAACTACCGTCCCATTAGTCTGACAAGCCTGATCTGCAAGGGCATGGAACGCATGATCATGAAACTTATAAACAAAGACATTGGCCACCTCCAGACACTGGACCCCACCCAGTTTGGGTTTGTGAAGGGCCGATCTTGTCTCCTGAATCTGATTGACTGCTTTGAATCTGTCTCCAGAGCTGTGGACGAGGATAAGGAGGTCCACACAGCCTATCTGGACCTCGCCAAGGCCTTCGACACCATCCCCCACTCTGGAATAGATAAACTTACTAAGCTGGGCATAAATCCCTACATCACTCGGGTTGTCAACTGGCTTCCTGACAGAACCCAGACTGTAAAAGTAGCAGACTCCAAATCCAGCTCCAGACAAGTGGAGTACCTTGGGGTTCAGTCCTGGGACCACTCTTGTTTGGTATCTACTTCTCTGAAGTACAGGCCAACACTAAGGGACTCTGGCTAACAAAGTTTGCAGATGACTGCAAACTGGGAGCCATTATTAAATCCCCAAATGATGTGGATATTCTACAAAAGGGCCTTACAGAAACAGATGCCTGGTGCCAGAGCCATGGGCTCAAGCTTAATGCCAAGAAATGTATGGCCATCCCCTTTGGAAAAAAACATGTACCCATGAACTACCACATAGGTGGCAGGACACTAAACATCGAAAGTGTGATGAGAGACTTGGGGACACAGGTGGACAGTGGTCTCACTTTCGATAACCACATCACCACAACAGTCAGGAAATCCTTCTACGTGGCACACCTTATCACTAGGGGCTTTTCATCCAGAAAAAAGGAGGTCATTGTCCCACTGTACTCATCCCTCATTAGACCCATTATAGAGTATAATGCCACATTTGGTATGTAGCTCACAAGACATCTGCAACAGCTGGAAAGGCCACAAATACCTCACTAAAAGAATCACAGGCCTAAAGCAGATGCCATATGCTGACCATCTAAAAAAAAAACTCCAGCTACACTCTGTGGCATATTGTCTACTCAGAGGCAATCTCTGCTTAACATACAAGGCCATGTCCAACCCTGAGCTGTTGGACATGCTCCACTTAAAGAAATCCCAATTCCTCAGAGCCACACGCTCCAGGGAACTAAACCTTATCACAATGAACAAAACATGCTGGAGGGATAGGTTCCCAACCCAGACACTCCCCATACTCTGGAATAGACTGCCCATACATGTTAAGCAGAGCACCTCATTGACCCTCTTCAAAAGGAACCTTGATGATTGGATGGGAGATGGGAAATTCACCCCGGGGATCATGTCAGTCGCCCTGCTAGACAGGGGCCCAGAGAAGTAAATATTGTGGGAAAAATGTTCCAGGGAATTGTTATGGCTAGGCTTGCATAGGCCTTAGGGACGATAAGTTCAGCTATGTGTTTCAGTAGTCCATTGGCTGTAGAAAATAAATATTTTTAAATGTTTGAAATATTTCAATCGGCAGTAAGGCAAGTTATCTAACTTTGACTTTGTTTTCCTTAGAGGTGAATCTGGAGCTGGTAAAACTGAGAACACAAAAAAGGTCATTCAGTTTTTGGCACATGTCGCATCTTCACATAAGAGCAAAAAAGACCAGGTAAGCTGTTGGCTTTCTATCTAAGCTAATCTGCTGCTGTCCATTTTGGCCAGTGAAGTGTACTTTTTCTTTGGTTTAGTATGGTTCACATCGCCAGAAATACAATATTCTTAGCCATACATTCTTGGCACTCTTTCTGAGCTCTTAATACTGTTTACCTCCCAAATCGGGCACTACATAACCTTGCTATAAATTTGTGACTGCATGTCCAATTGTCAAAACTAGCCTTAATGGCAGATAAAGGAGTGATATGCTTGACCTGTTAGACTTTGCTGGAAATGCACTGAATTGGGATGCTTTTCCTCCAGTGAATGCGGGTATAAATTTAGGTTAATCAATGCTTGTAGTTCCTGGTTTTGTTAAGAAATGGGTTGAATTAAGATTGACCTTTCCTGCTCAAATTTGACAAAGGTTGCCTCTGAGTGGGCAGGAGGATAATTTGTGTAAGGGAGAGCTGAGCTAATCTCATCTGATGAAGTTGAAAGGCTTTAAGGCCTTTAATTTTCTTTGTTAAAAATCATTGGGACCTTGCCAGTTAAGCGGTCCATTTATTTGTATGCATCTGAGAGGGCATTGTATTCCTTGATGGGTCTGTTTACAGGAAGAGTGCAGTAGTAAGATGACTTGAATATGAAGATATTCTCCTTTAAAATTAACTGGGTTAGATGAAATTTCCTGACACTGGTGGAAACTCAAGTGAGCTAGAGTGAAAGATGTCCACATAAGTACCAGGTCTATTATCTGCGTATGTGAAAAGAGCCATTTGTAATATATCAGGTGGGACCAGCTTACTTACTGAATGCTGTTATGATGCACTTCCTTGTTTGCGTGTAGCTTGAGACCATTTTTAGTACACCAGGTATGTGCATATCTTGGAGCAGTTAGTATTTGTGGATGAGTGCATAACTGTGCCCAGCTTGCAGTCGTATCCAATTGGTCAACAGTCCTCATTCTCTGTCCCCCTTTTCCCATTTTCTACATGGGGTTGTCAACTGTTGCCATTTCTCCTTATTCCGTGCCACTGCCTTACCTTCTGACAGTCATGCCTGACTATACCAGGTCTTTTCATACCAGGTCTTTTCATACACAATCCATCCATCTTTGCTGGGTGCCCTTCTTTCCTCTTGCCTTCTTCCTGTCTCTATCTCGAATCTTAAGATTCTTTTCTGAATGTGCCCAAACCACTGTAATCTGTCCTCTGACTTTGTCAGCTTTTTGAGCTGCTCTGACTTCTGCTCTGATGTCCTCATTTCTTTATCGGTTTCATAATGTGCATCCTACTACCCATTTGTGGCACTTAATCACCATCACCTCTGGCTTTCACAACTGCTCTGCCTTTACTGTCCAGGTTTCTGTACCATATTGTAGTACTAGTTGCACCACTAGTTTGTACACCTTACTTTCAGTTTCTTTGGCTTTGTCATACACTGCCCAACACACTTTGCCAGTTGGCTGCAGATACTCTAATTCTAGCTTTGAACCTCCTCAGTCAGGATGTTCTCAATGTTTCACTGTTGCAGTCATTACATTTGGGTAATCTGCTGGCAGGTTGCCCTCAGTCGGCCTGAATTCTAAAGTCTTGGGTCCTGCGTCGGTTGCGGTCTTCTCTTCCATGTCGTCAGGGGTATAAAACATGCAGCAGACACCATTTTCTTTAGTCTTTCTTGCTGCGCGGTGCCCGAAGCAGAAGCATTTGTAAGTGCCGGTCGGCCAACTACTGAAATATTCGAGTTTCAGTTTCAGAACCGAAGTCTTCACTAAAGCGAAGTACCCTGTTGGGGAAACTTTTTTCTTGCTTTTAACTGATGTCAGTAAAAGTTAATAATTTTATTACTTGTGGGAAGCAAATACCTCCAGGATTTCCATTTATACTGTATTCCTTGCCTAGGCCCTGATCACAACGTGCCTGGCTGTCGGTTTTGTGCTAGATTTAACCAACGCACTATTAAGCTTCGGTATATTTTTGCATCAGTGTTTTGGAAACTGATTTAACTACCCAGAAATGTCGTCTGATAGCAATCAAACTACCGGAGTGCATAAACGCAAAGAAAAGGACAGAGAAAGGCTGTCGAGATCCAAAACAGACTACTAAGCTTCTAAGCCAGTCCCTGGTTCGCCAGTACTCAGTGAGGCACCTTCGCAGGCCTCTACCGACATCCATGTGGAGTCTGGCTTGCCGCAAGATACTCAAGGTATTGGACCGGATGCATTTCCCTTGGATGGGTCTGGAGCCGCTGAGCAGGCACCGGCTTCCGAGGGTGTATTCAGACCGCAACATTTGTACATCAAACTGACTACAGCTACAAAAGCAACTTCTAAACCTAAAAAAATGAAGCATGAGCCACGTGCACAGGCCTCTATGCCTAAAAAACAGATCAAAATGGCTGAAGACCTTATTACCTTGATCAGGGGTACCCATCCCCCTCCAGATAAGATTGGCCTAGGCAAGACACAGATTATGAATCTTCAGATCAGGTTTCTATTTATTCTGATTCCTCTACTGATCAGGAATCATCTACAACTCCCTATGAGGATTCTGATGCTGAGGAGTCTATTCCATCTGCATCTCCTCCTGAGGATTATTCATTTGGAGAAACCTTGCATACTTTGTGGGAGCATTTTCACTGGGAGAGTCTACCTCTCAGAATCAAAAAAGAGGCTCAGGGATTTCCTTCTCCCTCAGCACAAGCCTTTAGCCTTTCTGCCTGTTTTAGACATTGTGGATGATGTGTTTTCGGAGTCAAGCTTGACCCCTGACTCCTTACCTCCGGCTCCCGGTAAGCCTGACAGATATTAGAGAGTCCCAGACTCACGCAGTTTTATTTAGAAACCCTGTTGCTGATCCTGAAACTTTCACAGGGTCCGAAGGGAGTTAAGGCCTCAACAGCAAAAAACCCTACCCCCTCTGACAGATTCCAGGGCACTGGACAGATGGGGAAAAAAGGTTTATACATCTGCAACCTTGGCAATCTGGGCCTTAAGTTCTCAATTTCATATGCTTAAGTACCAACAGCATGTTATGGGATTGCTGAAACAGAAAATGATTTCAGAATGTGCAGAAAATAAAGAATTGCAGGAATTATTGCATGCAGCTGAACAAGTTGGAAAGCATACTTTGCAATGTGGTTTTGATTCTTTAGAGGCCTCCTGCAGGGCCACAGTTACTGGATCTGTGATTAGGAGGCATGCCTGGTTCAAGGAACAAAATTTGCCTGATCATGTTAAAGCTAAATTGCTAGATGCACCTTTACAGCATGTTTGTTTGGTATTAAGGCAGAAGAGGTTTTAAAGAAAATGGAAGACAAAGCTAAGTCTATGCAAACTGTTAAAGATTTCTTACAAGTGCAGCCACCAAGATTCAGTAGACACTGGCCTACAAAAAATTGGTCCTTTCCTGTGTCAGAGCTCAAAGGGGCAAATCCAGGCGCCCTAAGGGTTCCAGTTACCAGGCTCAAGACTCGTACAGGTCAAAGCAATGGGGCACATCCACCTCCAAATCTGGAGGGGATTGAAGTGCAAACCTGCAGAAAGAAATCCCAATGACTTCCCTCTGCCTACACCAAGCACTTATCTTTTGGCAGCACCCATAGGGGAAAATTAGCACTTTTGGCTCAAAATTGGCAGTTAATAACCCAGGACAAGTGGGTACTAGACATCGTATCACAGGGATACAGATTCCATTTCCACACTCTGCCAATGACAAATGGTTGGTCAGATCTGCCAAAAAATCTGTGGGCAGAGGCACAGAAACAGGTTATGTCCCTCATGGATATGGGGGCCATTCAGACAGTACCAGAACAAGAAAAAGGACACAGTTTTTTACTCAAGACTGTTCTTGGTACCCAGAAAGCAAAAGGCCTGGTGGCCAATACTGGATTTATCGATTTTTGAACACATACCTGGACATTCCAAAATTCAAAATGCGCACTTTGAAGCAGCTTCTGCCCATGCTGGGCAAGAATGCTTGGCTAGTGACTTTAGATCTGAGACATACCTGCATGTCCCAATAAGACAGTCGTGCAGAAGATGCCTCAGATTCAATGCTGGCTTAATGCATTACCGATCCTCTGCACTGCCCTTTGGCTTATCTACTGCGCCCAGGGTCTTTACAAAGTGCCTGGCACCAGTCATTGCATTTTGCAGACACATATTCAAATATATCCTTATTTGGACGACTGTCTCATTCAAGCTGAGACCAAGGACACTCTTCTACAACACCTGGCGTTTGTGAAAAGGCTTCTAACATGCCTAGGGTACACAAGAAAAGAAATCACAACTGGTACCCTCTCAAAAGATAACATTCCAGGGTGCAAGCTTGAATACAACTGCCCAGATGGGCTTACCTCATGCCAAAGGCAACTGACTACTTACTTCAAACAGGCAACAAAAACCCAGTCTTCTGCAAAACAAATTCTGCAGGCTCTGGGGTTCATGGCATCCTGCATCCTACTAATTCCATATGCAAGACTGCATATGAGGAAACTTCAGTGGAACCTAAAAAGTTTGAGTCAACTTTCACAGAGTCTGGAAACAATGATTCCTCTTATTCCCTGCCTGCAACAGGAGTTTCTGTGGTGGGCAAGGCCTGTCACCAAAACATGGGACGGCCCTTCACTCTACCTCCTGCCAGCCAAACCTTAACAGACTCATCAGATTATGCCAGGGGGGCCCACATGGCAGGAAGATGCATTCAGGGCATATGGGCACCAAATCAAATGCATCTACATATCAACCAGAAAGAGATGCTAGCTGTTCATAATGCCCTAACAGCCTTCAAGGACTTGCTTCATCCAGGACAAGTACTGATAAAGACGGACAACACCACAGTCATGTGGTATGTAAGCAAGCAAGGGAGCACACTCATACCCCCTTTGCAGATTAGCTATGGCTCTGTGGGACACAGCTTTGACCTACCAAATACATCTTCAAGCTCAGTTCCTGCCAGGAAAACAAAACACTGGCAGACAATTTAAGCAGAAACCTTATGGATCCTACGAGTGGAAACTAAATCCACAAGTCTTCAGCATGATCACAGAGAAATGGGGAGCCCAGACAGATCTATTTGCCTCTCCTCAAAATTATCAACTGAAAAGATTCTGCACAAGGACTTATCACAGACAAGCATGGGAAGTGGACGCCCTATCCTTCAGTTGGATAAACCTTTCAGTTTATGCCTTTCCTCATCTGCCTCTTCTACCCAAGGTCCTCCTAAAAGTCAGGCAAGAGAAGCCAAAGATATTAATTGCCCCGGACTGGCCCTGCCAATACTGGTACCCAATCCTAAGGAACTTGTCTCAATACCCAGCTTGGGCCTTGCCTCAAAAACCACAACTACTGTCCCAGCAAAACAATCAGATCCTGCACAATCAATTAGACTCTGAACCTAGCAGCATGGCTAATCCTGTAGTCATACAAATGACACCTCAGTAAAGCTGTGATGGATTCATTTTGGAAGCCAGAAGGCCTAGTACTAGAAAATCTTAAAATGACAAATGGAAGAGATTCTGTGCTTGGAATCGAGCACAAGGAACTGATACAGCAGAACCACATATATTCCTCAGATATTACAGTACTTAACTGAGATGCCTGACAAAGGCCTTTCTTTCTCATCAATCAAAATCCATGCCTCTGCCATTTCGGCTCATTACAATAGAGCCACCAATCTTTTCTCATCCTTTAATAAAGCAGTATCTCAGAGGAGCGAAAAATTTAAGGCCTCCTAGAAGATCATCATTACCTGCATGGGACCTCAATTGTGTTCGGAAAGCTCACCCTGCCTCCATTTGAACCAGCTGCTACTGCTGATATAAAGGTCTTATGGAAGACCGCTCTGCTACCAGCAATTACTTCAGCAAGAAGAGTTTCAGAGCTACAGGCCCTCATGGCTGTAGAGCCTTTTATCATTTTACCCAGACAGGGTGTCTCTGAGGACAAATCCTACTTTTATGCCTAAGGTGGTTTCCAGTGTGGCTCTTAACCAAACAATTCATCTACTAACTTTTTATCCAAATCCACAGAGCAGGGGAGATAATTCTGCATTCCTTTGGACGTACACCAACAAGATTCTACTTGAGTAGGACTAAAGCTCTAAGAAAAACTGAGCAATTACTAGTGTCATATGCTGCAGGATCAGAAGGAAAGGCTATTTCAAAGCAGACAATTTCAAAGTGGATAAGCCATTGCATCTGTTTCTGCTACTTACACCACGGCAAACCTGTGCCCAAGGGCATTAGGTCACACTCCACCAGAGCTGCAGCTACTACAGCCTTTCTCAGAGGAGTACCAACCAAGGACATTGTAGAGGCTGCTACTTGAGTTCTGTTCACACCTTTACAAAGCATTACCATTTGCCTCTCTACTCTTAAGTCTAGGGCAGGCTTTGCCACTGTAGTGCTGCAGGGCCTTATAGCCTCACCTAATGCTGTTTAGCTCCAGCCTCCCAACCATAGCTTTTGGATTCTACCCAAATGTAATGACTGCAACAGTGAAACACTAAGAGCATAGTACAGTTGTGTACACTTACCATAAATGTAGATGTTAGTGTGTTCACTGTTGCAGTCCAGGTTACCCTCCCGCCATCCCAGTCATTGGTAAAGTTTATATTGATGCATGTGTGTGTGTGTGTGTGTGTGTATATATTGTTACCTTTTTGGGGGCACCTGACATCGGGGGGGGGGCAAGAAAAACTAAAGAAAATGGTGTCTGCTGCATGTTTTATACCCCTGACGATCTGATGTCATGGAAGAGAAGACTGCAACCGATGCAGGACTCAAGACATTGGAATTCAGGCCAACCTGCCAGCAGATTACCCAAATGTAATGACTGAAATTGTGAATACACTCTAACATGTACATTTATGGTAAGTGTACACAACTGTAATTTTCCTTTCTCAACCAGCCTCCCAGATAATTGATGTTAACCTGTTCCACTGTTTTCCTTCTATCTCAATTCTCACCGTCTGATTTCCCCCATTTGCTGCCATTGCAACAGAAGCATGCAACCACAACATGGGACTGCTTTTCACTCAACCCCTCGCTGCCCAAACACTGACAACAGACTCAAGCTATGCATGGTGGGCTGACATGACAGGCAAATGCATTCAAGGCCACTGGAGCCCAGGCCAGATTCTTCTGCACATCATTCGGAAAGAAATGCTAGCTGTACAGAATGCTCTGACAGCCTTCAAATACGTAATCCTTCCAGGACAACACCACAGTTGTGGTACATAAACAAGGGGAATCCATTCTTAACCACTCTGCAAGTTAGCCATGGCCCTGTGGAACACTGCCTTGAGCAACCAAGTGCATCTACAAGCTCAGTTCCTGCCAGGCAAACAAAATTCACTGGCAGACGACTTGAGCAGAAATCTCCTAGACCCACACAAATGGAAATTGGAGCCAAACACCTTCAATTTTCTGACCCAGAGGTGGGGGGCGCCAGAGGTGGATCTCTTTGCCTCCTCCAAGAACCACCATTTGAGCAAATACTGCACCAGGAACCCTCGCAGCAGGGCCTGGAAGGTGGATGCCCTATCCTTTCAATGAGAAAACACCTCAATTTATGCCCTCCTCGCCCCTTCTCTCGAGTACTACTTAAGATAACAGGGCAGCCCAAGTGCAATTCTTACTGCCCCAGACTGGCCATGCCAGCACTGGTACCCACTCTTATGCAGCCTCAGTGCCACCCTGGCACCTTCACCAGATTCCTACCCTGCTGTCTCAGCAGAAGGGACAGATTTTACATCCAGAATTGCAAACCCTAAACCTTGCAATCTGGCTTATCCCTTGAATACCCCACCAGCAACCCTCAGCGAACAGGAGCTGGGCGTCATTCTTGAAGCCGGAAGGCCTAGTACTAGGAAATCCTATGCTGAAAAGTGGAAAAGATATTGTTCTTTGAATCCATCTCAAGAGAAGGACACAGCAGTGCCCTCCTTGCCTCTAATCCTGGATTCCCTAGCAGAGCTACTCCACAGAGGCCTATCCTTATCTATAAAGATTCATGCCTCTGCCATCTCAGCTCATTTTAATACCGAGCCACCTCTTTTATTTCTCACCCTCATCAGTTTCTGAGGGGGCTGACAACTTAAGGCCCCCTAGGAGAGCACCCTCCCCTGCCTGGGACCTTAACTTTGTACTGGAATAGCTCACGCTGCCTTGAGCAGAGTTAAAATTCCTCTCTTGGAAAACAGCCCTGCTTTTAGCCATAACTTCAACAAGAAGAGTGTGAGTTACAGGCTGGCTGTGGAACCCTTCATTATTTCCATGCTGACAGGTTTCCCTCAGGACTAACCTGTCCTTTATGCCTAAGGTGGTGTCCAGTGTGGCTCTAAACCATCCATTTGCCAGTCTTCTTCCCTAATCCTTAGAATAAAGGGGAAAGAATCCTGCACTCCTTGGGCATGCACAGACAGCTCATGTTCTGCCGTGACAGGACTAAGCCTTTCATAAAATCTAGTCAGCTGTTAGCTTTGCTACAGGGGCAGAAGGTTAGGCCGTTCCAAAACAAACCATTTCCAAATGGATAGCACACTGCATCCACTTCTGCTACAAGCACCGTGGAAAACCTACCCCACAGGGGATCAGAACACATTCCACTAGGGCTACTTCCACCTCTACAGCATTTCTCAGGGGAGTCCCTACCAGGGACGTTCTGGAAGCTGCAACCTGAGGTTCTGTACACACCTTCACCAAGCAGTACCACTTGCCTAACTTTTCTAAATCCAGGGCTTGATTTGCTACAGCAGTCTTGCAAGGCCTACTAGCCAGCCCTAACACTTCCCGACTGTCTCCACCCTTCCTCAACTTTGGGAATCAACCCAAGTGTGATGACTGCAACAGTGAAACACGAAGAACCATAGTACAGTTGTGTACAATTACCATAGATGTAGATGTTCAAGTGTATTCACTGTTGCAGTCCTGGTTTCCCTCCCTCCAGCCCCTTGGCTTTCTCTGTCTTTCTACCTCTCCTCTCTATGGCCATTCCTAATGGCATTGGTATTTACTTTTTACTGGTGGTGTTCCCCACCATATACCAGCTCCCTGTTTGGGGGCTCTTGACATTTGGGGCAAGAAAAACTGATGTAACGGCGTCTGCTGCCTGTTTCATACCCCTGACGACCGGACGTCATGAAAGTGACAGCATCTGATGCAGAAATACTAAGACTCTGGTATTAGGGCTGACTGAGAGCTACCTGCAGGCAGATAACCCAAGTGTGATGACTGCAACGGTGAATACACTCTAACATCTACATTTATGGCAAGTGTACACAACTGTACTTTTCTCACGCATCTGTCTTACTGCAAAGATTCAGTTCTGTTGCATCCTGATTGGAATCCATACTGCTAATCTCCCATCTTACTTTCTAGTACTCTGTGTGACAAGAGTTTGATACCTTTGTACTGCACACATTTGTGGATGTCTCCTTTGTTCTTGTACACTGGCAGTTAGTATGCTTCTCTAGTCACCTGGGATATGTCTCTCCATACTGCTAAGAGTACCTGCAGGAGCCATTTATACCCTATGTCACCCAACATCTTTATCATATCTTTTGTGCCCTGATCTGAACCTACTTCTTTCCCTGACTTTTTCCTTATTGCTGTTCTAGTGTGGGCTTCTTTCATTGTAGGCTGTCTGAGGTGTTACAGCTTGGTGAGCAGGTTGTTGGCATCCCTTCTAAAGGATGGCCTGACTGTTTGTCTTGCATCTTGAGTAGTTTTTTGTCACCTGCAGTCACTTTCCAGAGGCTGGTAGTGTCTCTGACGCCTTGTTCTTTGCTATTGTAACTTGGCTCCAGTATCCCTTCTTGGCCTGTTCTTTTCCAACTCACTTTTTCTTGCACTCCTTTCGTTTGAGTGACTTCTACATTCCACTGTCATCTTTCCTTATGTACCTTTCTTCCATACCGGGCTTGGCTACATATCTTCTGTAGTCATAACATGTGGTACTTTAAGGCACTGCCATTCTTCAACTCCACCTATTTGCTTTTCTTCCTGAGGTGTTGGAACCCAGAGTCATTCTTTGAGCTCTTTTGCTTCCTCTCCAGTTAACTTCCATGTCTTCAGCCCAGTCTCTGATCTTAGCCGCCTTTGACCAGTGCTTGCAGCTGATTCCAGCAACTAGTGGTTTATACTGTGGGCTATCTGTTTCACTGGGCATGACTAATCGCTGACTACCCCAGTGCCCTTTCCTTACTAGGAGGAAGCCTACCAGAGTTACATGTTAGCCACTGTTTGCAATATTAACCGTCTCTTGCTGGGCCAGTCAAGAATGGCTTGTCCTTTTGCCCCACCCTTGTGTACCCATGCAGTTCTTGTATCCTATTTTTGGTCAACTACACTTCTGGGATAGTAGCTTGGATGTCTGGTACAGATCTGAACAGAGGGCCCCCACAGTGATCCCTGTGGGAAACCCCACTGTTTACAATTTAACGTTCAGAGAGGGTGCCATAATTTTTCACGACTTGGGATGTTAGAAAGCCAGTTTGCAGTCTAAGACAATTGTGTAATCTTTCAATAATGGCACTGCGGTAGTGTCAAAAGGCTTGGCCAGGTGACTGAAAATACCACAGCATCTGTAACCTGTACAGAGGAGTTTACTAGTTTTAGAAGACTGGAACAGTCCTTCAAAAAAGTGATTATCTAGATCAGTTAAGCTGCTTGCGTCTGCAAAAATGAATTCTGCTATGATGCTTTGTATTTTTTGTATAAAGTCTGAGGCTGCTAGGTCTGTAAAACTGCCACAGCAGCTGTTCTCTACACCAGGAACAATCAGTCTGTATAGGATATGGATGAACAGTTTAAAGGCTGTGATGGTGCATACTTCACTTTGAAAGTAGCCTGGCATGCTAGCCAGTCCCATGGAAATGCTTTAGCTTTTAACAGTGATTTTGAGAATTGTCCCAGTCGTGATTTCAAAGGAAACTTATTTAGGGGGGGGGGTGGAGCCAACAGTTTAAGTAGTTGTCGCGGTTGGCTTTGAGATGCATCCATAGACACCAGTGGATGGGTCCTGTGGGTGCACAAGGATGCATCCACTGAATTCTACAGATGCATCTCTATGCTAACCCTACCTTTTGTGTCAAAGATCAGCAGGTTCCAGGGTAACGAAGAATGAGTATTGTAAACTAGGATACAGACTTGAAAAGGAGTGAGTAAAATGCTCCTTGCTGCTATAGGCACCATAAGCTGTGCTTAAGGTATTTTGAATCAAAGTACTATAATCTTTGTAATTTTTGTTTTGTGTAGAGAGAGAAATGCATCATGAAAGGCTTTTAAATAGTTTAAAGATAAAATATACACCCTATTGTATATAACCAGTTCTCTATCTGTGCACAAGAATCAGTAGAAAAATTCAGACATATGGTATTGAGCAATATTTATTTCTTGGCACTTGTTTACCGGGATAGTCCACTGGGCCAAGCAGAGCCCATTTTCATTGGAGGCCTGGAGAGAAAAGCTGTGAAAGAAACATTTACAATATCTTAAGCACAAAGGATAAAAATTGATTTTCTTCATCTCACATTGCTGCAGTCCTTACATATGGGTAGTCCGCTGTCCTCGGTCGGCCCGAATACCAAAGTATTATTGGGGGGT